>NC_062548.1:115575223-115887723 GCF_016906955.1 Phacochoerus africanus | reverse complement strand
CAGCGAAAACACCCGAAGCAGGTGTTCCTGTCATGGCTCAGCGGAAGTGAATCTGACTAGCATCTATGGGGAGGCAGGTTTGATCCCTGGCCTCACTCAGTGGGTTAAGGATCCAGCGTTGCTGTGGCTGTGGTGTAGGCTGGCAGCTGTAGCTCCGACGGACCCCTCGTCTGGGAACCTCCATATGCCACGGGTGTGGCCCTAAAAAAAAAGACAACCCCCCCCCTCCCAAAACAAACAAAACCCCCAAACAAAAAAACCAAGGTGGCCAGCCAGGAAGTTTTGTTTGCCAAATGGAAAAGGACTAAAGTGGCATTAAAAGATATTTTGTATCCTACCTGGAATTTAATTTTGGCGATCTTACAATCTCAATTATTTATAATTGTTCCTGTAATGTTCCATTTGCTTTGAAATGGCTATGAAGACCAGAACCAACATGCATAATTTCATCACAAGCAGCTGCAGCACCAGCCCTGCCCTGGGCCTACGTCACAACATTGTGACCTAGAGAGGAGGGGGGGTCCCAAGAGGGCCCCCAAGTCATTTTGGATGTTGCAGGTGCTGTTAAAACCAACACTTTCATTTTGGCAAAGGTAGAGATTTCTGAGACAGTATAGTCAAAGACGGAGGGGGTGTCTTTTTCCTCCGCATTTTAACAACTGACATATAATCCAGTTATACAATGTGTCTAATTCAGACTTCACTTGTGCGTATACAGAAAGGTCGTTGTGATAATAAACCCACAGGTGATGATTTTACCATCTTTCTTGTCGATGAAATGATGCTGATCACATGTGCAGCCTCGGCGGGTGGGCAAAGGACAGGCCACTCAGAGCTCAACGGATCTTCCAGCTCTGCTTGGTCTGCTCTGTGATCAGCCCGTTCACACATCGGGACGTTAAGGAAGTGAGAGCTCTCAGTCCAATTCCCTTGTTTCGCAGAAGAAACTGAGGCCAGTGCAAGGAACCGACTGACTCGCCTGAGGTCTCCCGTCTGCCAAGTGATTGATTCTGAATTCAAAGCCATATACCTCCTGACTGCCAAACCAGTGGAATTTTCACTGTACTACGTTTCTCTCAGGTGAGAATGAAGATGCATTAAATTCAAACACACACGGGCACACTGCTCATAGCATAGAGTCGAAGCAGCATCTGCCTGGGAACTATCGAATGGGAGCAGCCGAGTTTTAGACAGAGGTGCGTGTGCACAGGGGTGTTTGAGTGTTTGTGTTTTATGGGGGCAGGTAGGGACACGGGCTGAACACACTCGAGGGTTTGTCTCTGACCTGAGCGGTAATAACACTGCTTAGGCTGCCTGTTGGGCAGTGTTACAATTCATGGATTTCGCTTTTCTAGAGAGTCTTCATAAAGGCTGAGTTACTGAAAATCCATGGGATGTGGCAGTTTATGTAAAGTCTGCTCTAGGACACAGAATCGGGGTCCTGGAGTCTGAATCCTCGTTTCTACACTGACCTTGATTTGGCTAATTACTTATCCTCTCTGTGGCCTCCCCTCCAATGTGGGAGAGTAATGCCTGCCGTATCTATGTCACAAGGTCCTTCTGAGGATCAAATATATATAGGAAAGGGCTTTGTAAGCAATAAAGGACATAGAAGTGCAGATGTCACTACGTGCAATATTATCCTACCGGATAGATCATGCAGCATTCATACTTAGGCATGCCAACTCTCAGGAAAAATGGGAGTGGGCGAGGTGGTCTTTGCCCACCTTCACCTACCCCCGCCCATTCCTGATGCCCCAGGTCCGCTAGCTCCTCAACTGGAAGAACGGCCTGGCAGGTGACAGCGGAAGCATTGCTGGGCCCCACCCAGAGGCCAGCCCGAGTCAGGCTGCCTGCCCATCCCGGCAGCTCTGGCCTCACCTGTGAAAAGTTAGCTCCTCAACTGTGGTTGTTGCACCTTTCTCTCCTCCCCAAGCTGAGTAGGTAACAGGCTATTAGACTAGGACAGAGGAGCAGTCATCTCTGAGAAGCAGGGGGCAGGAGGGAAAAAAAGAGAAGTCACATGAGAATAGGCTTTGACCCATACAAGGAAAGACAGGCACATGCGTGACGTGGCAGGTTATATGCATGTCACCAAATTAAGATGCGTGCCGGGCAGAGAATGCTCACCATAAGCCTTGGCCCTTATCTGTGACACCCTGAGAAAATGAAACCACGGGGGTTTTGGCTTAGAATTCTTTCCGACAGCTTCTGGTCCATTAAAAATACATTAAATGTCAGTGAGAATTTGCCATAGCATGTTGTTTTGCCAAGAGGAAATTTGTGAAATCAGGACATACATTTTATGTCTCCACCAAATTGTTTCCGTAACTTGTTTTCCATTTATTGCTGTGTAGAACATGATACACTTGGGGAGAAATCACTTATATAAACACAGACACACACACACACATTCACACTTACTGTTCTTTTTCCTTTTTAGTTTTGGATCTTGATGAGAATGTTTTATCTGGAAAAGTCAACGTGGTCCTTTCCCTATTTTCTTCTTAGTATAATCACAGAACTATGGTCACAGGTTCAAGAAGAAGCCATTGTCTTAGAGTGGCCACTTTTTATTTTGATTTTTTGGACCAACGGGTGCTAGGATGAGGATATTATCCTCATTTTAATTTAAAGGGAGAAGTGAGGAGTTCCTGGCCGTGGCACAGTGGAAACGAATCCGACTAGGAACCATGAGGTTGCGGGTTTGATCCCTAGCCTCGCTCAGTGGGTTAAGGATCCGGCGTTGCCGTGAGCGGTGGTGTAGGTCGCAGACGCGGCTCGGATCCTGGTTGCTATGGCTGTGATGTAGGTTGGTGGCTACAGCTCGGATTCGACTCCTAGCCTGGGAAGCTCCATGTGTCACAGGTGCGTCCCTAAAAAGACAAAAGACCAAAAAAAAAAAAAAAAAAGTGAAAGAGCGAAGGAAATTGGTGTCCTGAGAAGTACCACACCATCCTTGGGGTCATATTTGATTTTATTTCATTCTTAGAACAATTCTGTAGGGGAGTGTAGACAAGGCTCAGAAAAAATGAGATAATTCTGCTAAGACCACAGTGCTAACAAGGAACAGAAATGGGGTTCTATCTTGGAAGATGCTTTCCCTACTAGTCAGAGGAGAAAGAGAAGAAAATGGAAAGAAACTATCTGGATTTTGTAAAAGTTTGTTATATGCCGGGGGTGAGGGAAGGGGAGTGGGTGGGAGAGGAGATGAAGCAAGATTAGCTACGAGTTGACGATTGTTGCAGCTGGGTGATGGGTTTCCTTATAAATTGTGCCTGCTTCTGGGTGTTTGGAAATTTCCAAAGTCAAAGATCAAACAAAACAAAAAGAGCTGCTTCAAGGACCTTGACAACATAGAAAATACTACATATAAATAATCTTTTGTGGCTTAACAGAAAAGATGATAAAGTTTTACAAAAAGAAGAAAGAACTGATCTTCAGTTCCTTGAGATGTTTATCCAAATGTACCTGGGCAGTGATTATACATGACCTGAGGCTTAACCTCTGCCTCTCAGAATGGCAGTCATCAGAGTGACTTAATGGCAGGATACTTAGAGTATATCCTGGATAATGGGCTGCTTCAGAGAGTCTAGACACGACTTGGCGTATTTCTGCTAACTAGATTGGAGACTTAGATTTCAGGACATCAGAAGTGCTACTCAGAGATGGGAGAAAGAATATTTTACTGCAGAAGAAGGATGGCTTTGCTAAACTTGCAAGGTTACCTTTCATTGAGACAGTGATAAAAGCTTTTATAGAAAGAATGACAAATGTGTAAAGTTACCTCCATTGCTGTGGGCTATTGTCAGGGCTTCCAAAGAAGTTGCTGGAGTTACTTCTAGCTGGCAGATCATTACTTTGGCTCTGCTGATGGTCCTGGCTGCTTCCCTCAGGTCTTCAGTATTCAAAAGTAAATTTGCCCCAGCCACTATAACGATGATATTCTGGCCTATAAAGAATTTCCACATATTTATACTAAAAAGTCAAGCAAAACCAAACAACTGTATCTTGCAATGTTACCACCACCCTTAGAAAGTCATTCTACAAAATGTGCTGTATTAATTTTAACATATCTGACGTTCAGGTTAAATGTCATATTCCTAATGTGTCTTCTTTTACATCTCTGTAGGGTTCTTATTATTCTGGTCATCCTGAGCAAAATGTAAAAAAAAAAAAAAAAAAAGATTTCCCTTATCAATATTCTTAAATACAAAGAATATTAGCTAATAAATTATATATTACATACATCAAAGTTTTCTTTTATGGGACGTGGTTGGTATGACGTATGTGGCAAAGATTCTGAAACCTGAGTGACAGATGTTATAAGGGTGAGTATCAGTAGGCATAAGCTTGCTTACTGATAAAAACTAATGCTCTGTAGTAGGCAGTCCATGTGTGCACCCTAGGGTCTTCTGAAGCGTGATTCTGTCCATCGAAACACATTTTAGAATCTCTAACAGATGAAAAGCTGTACTAGATAATGTAAGGTAGGCAAGAGAGTGATCTTTGGCCTATGCTGTACCAGATCCGACAGAAGCAGGACTACGGGCTCTTGTACACTCACCACTCTGGGGGCGCCCCCTCTCTACAGTCCCCCCTGGTGGAGGAGGGGTGGTGGTGCCTTTTCTGTCGGGGAACTGTCCATATGGTCGTCATGAAGGCAAGCCACACGTGGCCACCGAGCCCTGGAGCGGTTCATCCACATGGAGATGTGCCACAATGGTACCATACACGGCAGGTGTCAAAGACTGAGCAGAACATTTAGATTACATGTTGAAAGGTGAATATTTTGGATACATTGAGTGAACATATGAAGATGAATTTCGCCTATTTCTATTGGCTTTTAAGAACGTGGCTAATGGAAAATGGAAAATTATGGACACGGCTTGCATTATTTTCTACTGGACAGCCTGATCTAGAAGGATGCGTAGCAGGAGCCTTCGGTGCTCCAGGCTGCTCGTGCTGATCCTGTGTAGATGTGACCTAAAATTACCTCTGAATGCAGAACACATGCTGGCCTATCATCTTACCACAGATGTGTCTGTTGGCCAAGGGGATGGGTCAGCGTAAACCCAGTCTCGGTACCGGAAAAGCTCAAAGTACCCACACCCTGAAAGACAGCACCTCTCCTTCCCTTTCTCCTTCAGTGACCTCATTCTCTCTGCTCGAGTCAACTGCTGTTTTGTGTGGCTGACTCCTGAATAGACATTTCTGGCCTGGCCTTGGCTGATGAGTGACAAAGGCCAAGACTGAAGCTGTCAGGTGGACACTGCCATATGACTAGCTCACTCATGCCTCGAATTTAGCTTGTCAAAATTGCTACTCATTTCCTCATTTAAAGGAGCTGATTGTTGCCTCTCTGGATATTTGTGATAGCTCTTCTACTACAGTCTATACTTTTTTTTTTTTTTTTTGCCATTTCTAGGGCCTCTCCCACGGCATATGGAGGTTCCCAGGCTAGGGGTCGAATTGGAACTGTAGACACCGGCCTACGCCACAGCCACAGCAATGTGGGATCTGAGCTGCAACTGTGACCTACACCACAGCTCACAGCAACGCCGGATCCTTAATCCACTGAGCAAGGCCAGGAATCGAACCCACAACCTCATAGTTCATAGTCGGATTTGTTAACCACTGCGCCACAATGGGAACTCCTACAGTCTATACTCTTGAGGGCATTACCATACTACAAACCAGACAAAGTCTACCATAATAGACACACAGCACACAATATTATATCTTGGCATCAGAAATGCGGTATTTTGTTACACAAATAAGGAAGAAATCAAACTCGAAGATATCCCAAAAAAGGTGTTTTCAAAAAATTTTTTGCATGGTAACACCCATGGCATATGGATTGAATCTGAGCTGCAGCTGCAGCAACACCTGATTCTTTAATCTCCCTGCACTTTCTGGGGATCGAACCTGCACCTCTGAAGGAATCCAAGCTGTTGCAGCTGAATTCTTAACCCTCTGCACCACAGCGGGAACTCCCCCAAAAAAGGGTTTAAGACAGGGAGTGAGCTGCTGTTGGCAGCAATAATTACTTTAGAAGTAGCTTAAAGTAATGGACACAGACGGTCTAAGAATGAAAACTTTATTCTCTTCAAGTGGAATCCATATTTTTTGTTGTCCATACTGAAACTGAGATCACCAAAGTAGAGCTTAAAAGTCCATAACTTCTGTGAGAAATGATTTTTGTGAAACTCACCTTAAATAAAAGCCACATTGTGACAAATCCTAATTTAACACAAGGCACACTGACTGCCCACAATGCACTAGGTTCTTCTGTTCTAGGTGTTCCATGAAATGCTTGGTCCTTTTTTTTTTTTTTTTTTTTTTTGCCATTTCTTGGGCTGCTCTTGCGGCATATGGAGGTTCCCAGGCCAGGGGTCAAATCGGAGCTGTAGCCGCCTGCCTACACCAGAGCCACAGCAACGCGGGATCTGAGCCGCGTCTGCAACCTACCCCACAGCTCACGGCAACGCCGGATCCTTAACCCACTGAGCGAGGCCAGGGATCGAACCCGCAACCTCATGGTTCCTAGTCAGATTCGTTAGCCACTGAGCCACGACGGGAACTCCCCTGCTTGGTCCTTTTGAATATTAATTCTAATTAAAAAAAAATCTTATGAGGTGTTTTTAGAGTTAATATAGTTGACAGAAATTAGGAAAACTTTACCTGAGGGTAAAGGAAAGTTACTGTTTTTAAAGACATGTTTCAACTATTGCAAGGCCTTGTGATAGACATAGTTGTATATATAGACTTTTGAGATTTGATTGGTGTTTAAAGAGCAGACAAAATTGAACACTAATGAGAAGTTAGAAGTAATTGGCTGCTGCCATTTGCTCAGTAAATATTCTATAAATATGATTCATCAACTTTTTTTTGCACCTATCTATTTACATTTATTTACCTAGTGTAACTGAAATGACAGATGATTACTTAGCTGCTTTTAGAGACAAAATATCAATTCTAGATTCACATGAAGGGTAATGGGAAGCTACAGGATATAAATATTATTTCGAGAAAACTATTGGATGAAAAATTTCATATGTGAATGATCAACTTGGGAAGCACAAAGGGAAACATATATATTTAGACTGGAAAGAACAGACATTGGGCCTTGGAGTGGTGGGTCTAGTAGGAGATCCATGGGGATCGGGTGAAAATGGATGCTTCTGCTCCACTTCTGGAAATGATACTCCGACATGTGAAACACATACCTTCATTATTGACAATTATCGAAGCAGTTCCTGTCGCAGCATCTTCCGTCTGATATGTAAATTCTAAAAGAAAAAAAAATTACAATCACGTATGTACAGCCTGGCAAGGATAGTCTCTGTTAACAATTTCACTGCACCAGTAATCGTTGGAAAAACTTTTTAACCTTTAACCATCTGGGATGATAAAAAAGAAAGAAGTAATTGGTGCTAATTTATACCCATCACCTATACAATGAGGAAAATACAAGTCTTCACACTTAGTTGCGCCTTTTCTCTACGTGAGTAGCAACCCAGCAAACCACCCCCGCTCTAAGTCCTTCCTTCAAGTTCTTCCCAGTTGTATACATATGCATTTCTCTAGACCACCGTATTTCTTTTCTTCGGTGAAAGAAATGACAGACTTGAGATGAAAGATTAAAAGTCAAACTTGTAAAATGAACTTGTTTGATTTTCATTTTCATAAGCTTTGCATCTTTTTTTTTTTGTCTTTTTGCCTTTTCTAGGGCCGCACCCACGGCATATGGAGGTTCCAGGCTAGGGGTCGAATTGGAGCTGTAGCCACCAGCCTACGCCAGAGCCACAGCAACGTGGGATCTGAGCCGCGTCTGCAACCTACCCCACAGCTCACGGCAACGCTTGGATCCTCAACCCACTGAGCAAGGCCAGGGATCGAACCCGCAACCTCATGGTTCCCAGTCGGATTCGTTAGCCACTGCGCCACGACGGGAACTCCGGCATAAGCTTTGCATCTTATCAAGAATTATGGTCTGGTGTGTAAATGGAGAGGTCGATCAGGCAGCCTTTGGCAGCAGCAAAGAGCCTTGAACAGGAGCCAGAGACCTGCATTCTAGCTAGCTATGTGCTCTTGGACAAATTCAGACCCAGTCTGGCCTTCAGTTTTCTCTTTTGTGAAATGATGGTATCAGCCTCAATGGCTTTGAAGATCATTTCTGGCTATGACATTCAGTGACTTTTCTTCAAATATCTTTTGTGAAGGCAACACCTGATTTCTTTGGTTCCCTGCTTTTGAAACATTTCTACGAGATGAAGGTTTGTTAACCTCCTATCATTTTATTCCCATCTGGAGAAGTGTATGGGAGAGAATTAACAAAGGACATTTAAGCAAGATGAGACAAAGCTGTGTGTAAAAATTCTCTGGCCACCAGGGGAGGATCTAATAATTCTATTCCAGGTTCAACTTTTCTTGTAACCAGATTCCAGAAGAAAGTTATCAAAACTAACTTTAAGAAAGAAAAAATTTTACCTGTAGAAATATCATTCTGTTTTAAGTTTTCTATATAATCATTGCCAAAGGAATCTTTGCCAACCTGTACCAAAGAAATGATGAATGTTAGATCTTTTACATTTAGTAAAATGCTACAATGTAGCCTTTAGACTACTTAGCATTTTAAAAGGGCATATCTGCACTGTACTTTATAAACATTAACTAATTAGCCTTCTTAATGTAAGATGCTAGACTTGATTTCAGCCCAAAGAATCATTATATATTAATGTTTCATTTATAGCCCACCTACAATGTGGAACCTTTAATGACTGTCACACGTTCTATAGCTTTACTCTCACGGATCTGTTCATGTGGAAATTCTCACTGAGACAGAGATGGTCCACCATCAACAATTCTCAGTATTTATGATGGGATCTCAGTTGCTTATACTTCACTATAAATGAAGGCATCTTTGTAATGACCTGCCTCGTTGTTTCAGAATCTTCTTATCTTCTTCCCTGACCCTGTGAGGGAGGCGGGCAAAGAGGAGGGGACTGAAAAAGCCCTAGCTAACTTGGGTAACTTAGTATAGTGGCCTTGTCTTGTTTTGTATCCTAGCATCCATTCTGATACTGATACTTCAGTTTTTTCCTTCGGATACCCATTCCTCCTCCATGCATAGACAAAACGATTAGGGTAGCACACTTGTCACAACCAGTGACTCTATAGTGATCCATCTTTATCACCCAAACTCTGAGGCTTACATTTGGGTTTGCTCTGGTCTTCTACATTCTATGAGTCTGGACAAATGTATAGACATGTATCCACCATTACAGTTTCATTCAGAGTAGTTGCCCTGCCCTAAAAGTCCCCCTGCTCTCCTCGTTCACTCCTCCCTACCCTCAGTCCCAGGAAACTACTGAACTTTGCACCGTCTCCAGTTTTGTCTTTTCCAGAATGCCATGCAATTGGAATCATACAGTAGATTTCTTGCACTTAGTAATATACATCTGAGGTGTACGGTTTTTTTTTTTTTCATTTTCTTGGGTTGATAACTCATTTCTTTTCCATGTTGAGTGATATTCCATGATATGGATGTACCACGGTTTCTCTCTCCATCCACTCACGGAGGGACATCTTGGTTGCTTCCAAGTTTTGGCAAGTGTGAGTTAAGCTACTATAAACATCCATTTGCAGGTGTTTGTGTGGATTCCTTCCTCCTTCTATTTTTAATTTTAATCACCTTGTCACCTTTTAAATGTTAGGAGACTTCACAAAAACAACCCATATTTCCAGGAAGTCCTGAAAACTCAGAGGTCCTGGTAAACACCAGGCCCACATTCCTGCAAGATGACCCAGCTGGACCTGTCTCAAAGGTGAACACCTGCTCTCTGGGTCACCAGAGCCCTCACCGGCCTATTGCAATTATGTCACCTGTTTGGCCCCGCAGGCTTTCAGGCCTGCCACTCCTGACTATTCTTCTGTCCTGCAGATGAGCGCTCTGTAGTGTCTCCAGCCAGGCCTGAGCATTCCTGGTGGGTTCTGCTCTCCCACAGCAAACATTCTCGGGACATATCAAGGGAAAGAAACCTAGAGGTTTACTTGGCCAAGAACCTCAATGAGGGACAATAACATTTCCTGGGAAGTTTCCTGGATTGCCTAAGAGTCAGAAAAGTTTTTTTTTTTTTTTTTTTCAGTAAAGGGCCAAAGAGGTAGTGTTTCAGACACTGCAGGCCAGATGGGTCTCTTCTGCAACTACTCAACTCTGCTATTGCGGTGCGAAAGCCGCCAAAGACAATCTGTAAACAAACGGGTGTGGCTGTGTTCCAATAAAACTTTATTTATAAAAACACATGGTGGCCAAGATTTGCCCCATGGGTTGTAGAGTGCTGATCCCTCATTTAAATGCCACCTCTGATACCTTCTTCCTCAAAGAACACTTTTTCCTGTGCTCCTTTTCTGGTGGAAATGTTGATTAGGCAACAATCTCAAAAAAGATCATAATGTGTTATTAGGACGCTTTCTATCTCTACAGCAAAGAGCATCCACTACAAAAGAATGCTGTGGGGAGAGCCCCCTGGCGGAAGGAGGTCACCTGCTAAAGGCTTCAGTTCCAGAAATCGTCTGGCCATTTATCTACCAGGTAAGTGTCAAAGCATCTTGTTTCTTAGGTCAGAGATTCGTGCCAGAAAACAAATTCTTTGTTCTCTCACCTTAAAAATTGTTTTAAAACATTATTTAACTCTGTCTCCTGGGTAATCAAAGTGTTATATACTTGGGAAAGTATCCTTATAAGAATCTTGTAGGGATTAAGAAGGGCCAGCCCTGGGCACATGCGGCCCAGTACAAATTAGAGCAAAGAGACTTCTCTCCCCTTTCTTATCAGGTTTACACAGGTAAAATCTGTTTAAGGTGAATGTCAAGGGCAGGCTTGATAAATGGGGGTGATATTATAAACATTAGGAAGTGCCAGGATTAGAAAGAATTATTAAAGGGGAAGAAGTTTTGCCTTCAAGAAACTGATAATATTGGAGGGAAAATAAGACACAGAGAGGCACCTCCAACACCAGACGGAATCCCATGTGCACAGAGGCCTAATTAGAAAGGGATTCAGGGAGTTCCGTTGTGGTTCAGCAGTAATGAGCCCGACTGGCATCCATGAGGATGTGGGTTTGATCCCTGGCCTCGCTCAGTGGGTTAAGGATCCAGGGTTACTGTGAGCCGTGGTGTAGGTCGAAGATGTGGCTTGAATCTGGCGTTGCTGTGGCTGTGGTGTAGGCCAGCAGCTGCAGCTTTGATTCAACCCCTAGCCTGGGAACCTCCATACGCCACACAAGCAGCTCTAAAAGGAAAAAAAAAAAAATGCGAGAGAGGGATTAAGGCTCAGGGTCACTGCTTCCACAGGTTTGCTGCTATTGCATTTTTTTTTTTTTGTCTTTTTGCCATTTCTAGGGCCGTTCCCATGGCATATGGAAGTTCCCAGGCTAGAGGTCTAATCAGAGCTTTAGCTGCCAGCCTATGCCACAGCCACAGCAACGTGGGATCCGAGCAGCATCTGCAAACTACACCCCAGCTCACGGCAACGCCGGATCCTTAACCCACTGAGCAAGGGCAGGGATCGAACCCACAACCTCATGGTTCCTCGTCAGATTCGTTAACCACTGAGCCACGACGGGAACTCCCTGCTATTGTATTTTAGAGGCTGCAGTAGTTGCCTGTCTTCTTGCCCAGAGAATTACCTGATTGACTACATCCCTCGGTGATGGTTATGGCTCCTGATTTATTCTAATGGTGATTTCCTGGCAAATCTGTTGGCTGGCCATCTAAACTCTATGTGAGAAGTGGAGTGAAATCCTTTGCTCTTGCCTTTGATACTCCCTTGTTAAACCTGAGTGGAAAAGTAACAACACTGCTGAAGATTACAAGAAGCCGACTCTAGTTCCATGAACTTCCCATGTTGGTCCCAGGGATATACTGCAAAGTAAAAGAAGTGAAAAAGCCTAAGAATAGGAATATTTTTTTCATTTGTGTCTTGGAAGTCAGAAGGCCCTTCCCAGTAGCTGTGTGATATGGGGCAAGCCACTTTAACCGTCTCTAGGCCTCAGTTTTCTTATCTGGAAAGTCACAGCCAGCTTGCTGCAAGGATAAAATAAAATAACATGCGCGAAAGGACGTTTACAGCCTTTAAGGGTGAAATAACAGTTTGCTGCTACCATCACCATCATGGGAGTATTGCTGCTGCTGCTGCCGCTGAGGCTGCTTCTCTAGGGGGAAGGGCAGGGCTACTGCTGCTTGGATTCCTTCTTATCAATTACTTTCCTGCCCATCTGGTTCTCCCTGAGGCTTCCAATTCTTCCCGTTGCTGCCTACCTTCAACAGAAGAGCACTTGATCGTGGAAGCAAGTAGGTGGTTATGTTAAAACTATTTCAAAAATGAGATTGTGTAACTATTATTATTCTAGTAAAAACCGTACAGCTCCAGTAATGCTGTGGTGTAACTAATGCTGTTTAATGTGATCATGTATCTCATTCCTTTCATTAGAACAACATAGCTAACTGGGAGCAAACCTCTATCTAGGATTATGATTTTATTGTGTGGAAGCATGGACAGAAACCTGGCGATCTAAGGACAAAGACCTTGTTACTTTGTGTTTTGTGCATTACAGAGTTGCACAGATGACTTGTGCCATGTTATACTAAATGCCATCTTCTTTATTTCGCTGCCCTCAAAGCTCTTACACACTCACTTATTTTTCTGGATTTACTTTAAAAAAAAAAAGGTTGAGAGGGAGTTCCCATCGCCGCTCAGTGGTTAGTGAATCTGACTAGAAACCATGAGGTGGCGGGTTCGATCCCTGCCCTTGCTCAGTGGGTTAAGGATCCGGCGTTACCGTGAGCTGTGGTGTAGGTTGCAGACGCGGCTCGGATCCCGCGTTGCTGTGGCTCTGGCGTAGGCCGGCGGCTACAGCTCCGATTGGACCCCTAGCCTGGGAATCTCCATATGCCGCGGGAGCAGCCCAAGAAAAGGCAAAAAGACCAAAAAAAAAAAAAAGTTGAGAGAAGAGAAGATATTCCTTTGTTGTCTTTGACCTCAAATGTAAGCCCCCCACCGCTCCTTAACTGGAAGTGGATCCCCGGAAGTCAGAAGAGCAGCCGCCGAGCAAAGGCGTCACTCACGGCCCGTCACTGAGCGCTGAGTGAAAGTATTTTGAAAACCACAGCGAACGATACAAAGGCAAGGCCCCTGGAATAGTAAGGCCCGTTAGAAAGGAACCTCCACGGGTATCTCTGGAGGCTTTCACTATTTTCCTCATCACATTTTGCCTACCCACGTAACGCGAGACTTGACATGTACGTATCTGGGCTGTGAGCAAAGTGGTGCCCGGGCATCAGGACCCCTGGACTTTCAGTTCTGCCATTATCCTAGTTAAAATCCTTTAGTCTTCTGTGAATGGTTCCACCTGAGCCAGGTTGTAGGGTGGGACTAATTCCCTCGGGCGGGTAGGAACCAAGAGTTCTCAGCCTGGCTGCACATTGGTATCTCCTGAGAATGCCTGGTTCACCGCCCAGACCCCTTGGATCGGACCCTCTGTAGGCGGGGCTGGGCGGGCTCCGCAGGTGGTTACAATGTGTGGTCTCCACTGGCTGCAGGGGGAAGGCTGGGAGGGCGTCGGTAAAGCTCGGTCGGTGTGGAGGAAGGGAAGAGGGAGAGCGGCGTCCTGCTTGGCACCACGCTGTACGTCAGCTCCGAGGGCGCTGGGAGAATTGCCACCTGCAGAATCTGCTGGGGGGCAGGGGCCCCTCAGGGTCCGACGCCCGCAACAAGGTACTGAAAAACCTGACAGCTGTCCTTGGCTTGTGTTGGCTGACTCTAGACTCATTTTGATGTGGCCCGGGTTTGCTTTCCCTTGCTTCTTTTGCTTCTATCTTTCTGAAATTCATAGCTGGCAAAATAGCTGGATTTTTCTGTTTTTCAGCGTGGTCGGTAGAGGCATGGTTGAAACGGTCATTTGTCTTGAAACGCTGAGTACAGTATGTCCATTCCTATTTCCTTGCCTTCTGCTTAGGGGAACTGAAGTCTCCTTCTCGCTCCTCTACCTCATCAAACGTCACCTGTTTTTCAAGCATTAACCTAAGGCTCTCTCTTCTGGAAGAGAACTGTAACCCTTACACTTCCAGAACTCCACAAGCATTCCTGATGGACACCGCATCATTAAACACTCAGGTGAATACATCGTTTGCCTAAACAATCTTCCTGAAAGTCTAGTCTTCCTAAAAGTTCATCGGACACTCCAGCTTAGCTTATGCTTCTCCCGCACCAAGCCCTGTGCGTTCAAGGTGTTCTATTTGATCATCGTCATTGCCTGTGTTCATTTTCCTCGGGCCTAGCTTATCCTTCTTAAGGGGACTGACTTACAGGCACCCAGACTATTGCAGTTATGGCTACAGAAAGCTTGTGAACAAGGTTTGGCTTCTAACAGCCCTCTTGAAGGCACTCTCACAGTCTCTTTGTTGCCGCAGTGAAATACGTTTGGGCAGAGGTTCTGGGAAAACCACACGGTCTCAAGTGGGCTGGCTGTGTCAGGTTGTTGAAAGAAACCTGGTCCCCAGCAACTGTGGCCAACCACTGGCACATGGGCTCAGGCAACTTCCGGAATCCCAGGTGCTTTTCAGGAAATCCCGGACCCACCGCTACCCTGTTTACCGAGAGTCTCTAGGGCAGTGCTTTCGGATGGAACGTCCTGCAATAATGAAATGCTGTATATCTGTGCTGCCCAGTGCGGACCCTTGAAGTGTAGCCAGTGTGATGGAGGAGCTCAGTTTAAACTTTTACTTTGATTCCTTTTAAATCTTAATAAGCCACATGTGGCCAGTGGCTGGTGTATTAGACAGGCAGCTCTTTTCCATGAGTTAGGACGGTGGAAAGCAAAAGGGCCGGGCTCATCAGGAGCAAGAACACCTCCTCCAGCTAAGGGAACTGGGGGCTTCCTTCACTCTGACCTCCCTCCGTGGTGGAGGGGGAGCCAGCCAGCGGCTTCCACAGTCCAGACCATGACCAGTGCTGAGGGGAGTGACTTCAATTCGTGTTGTCACGATAAATGTCTCTATTTCAAAATGGTTGAGGAACGGGCTGCTTGCGATCCTTGAATGGCAGAAAACACCTAGTAATTCCTCCCGTCAACGTCTACTTGAGGTGAGTGGAACAGAGGACCCGTCCCAAGTCCCATGAAATTGAATATTCCGCTAACAAAAAGTTACCACATCCATTAAAACAGGTTCCTGCTTGTCAAAGTCAGAATACATGAAGATATAATTAACGCTAAAACTAAGCTGAAAATAATTTAATCTTCATAATTCAAGACATTTTGTGACCTTCCAATGCCTGAGGGTTGTAATGAACAGTAAGTTTCGGGGACTAAGCTGCATTTATTGTCATGTAACAAAAGCCAGCAGTTGCTTTTTTGACGAAATCCCACGCCATAACTTTATAATTTGTCATGTGTGTCTTTATCACACAAGAGGAAAGCAAAATGCATAAAATTCGAGTTGTTTAGCCTGGCTAGTTGTTTAAATCCTAGCTAGATGGATGTTTATCTTGATGATGGTCTTTATTATACGAAGTTAAAAGTTTAATCACCATTATCAGGCCTGCTTATCTGAGAGTGGTGGTGGGCTTGTGGTAATCCAGTTATTTCTTCCACCCTTCCTGTGTGAAGCATATTCATTCGGTGAGGGTTGTAGGAGTCCTGTGTTTGGGCACATGACCAAGATGTCCAATAATATAGCCAACCAGTTTTACCCAGGCATCTTTCCACAGAGTTCAGGAAGAGACAGATTTCACTTCATTATATGTTACCTCGAAAAGGCTGGTGACTAATTTTTGATATTTGAAAATTAAAACCTCAATGCATGATCAGTAATGACTGTCCCACAGTAATCTAGTTCAGAAGGGTACCATGACAGTTAAGACGATGGGTACTCGAATACACTGCTTTGCCTTTCTTTCTTTTTTCTCTTTTTCTGCTTTGCCACAACCGCGGCATATGGAGGTTCCCAGGCTATGGGTCGAATTGAGCTGCAGGTGCTGGCCTACACCAGAGCCACAGCAACGTGGGATCTGAGCTGTGTCTGTGACCTACACCACAGCTCATGGCAACACAAGATCCTTAACCCACTGAGTGAGGCCAGGGATTGAACCCGAGTCCTCATGGATACTAGTTGGGTTCATAACCCCTGAGCCACAATGGAATTCCCTCGAATATACCAATTTTTAAGCTATCTGTGGTGAAGGCTCAGGGTTTTGTTTTGGTTTTGGTTTTTTTCTTTTTTTCTTTTTCATTTTCAATCCATTGTGGACTAATAATTTTGTAAAATATAAAAACAGTAAATTAAAAACATCGATCAGGAGTTCCCATCGTGGCACAGCAGAAACGAATCTGCCTAGGAACCATGAGGTTTCAGGTTCGATCCCTGGCCTTGCTCAGTGGGTTAAGGACCCGGCATTGCCGTGAGCTGTGGTGTAGGTTGAAGATGCGGCTCGGATCCTGCGTTGCTGTGGCTGTAGGGTAGGCCGGCGGCTACAGCTCCAATTGGACCCCTAACCTGGGAACCTCCATATGCCGCAGGTGCGGCCCTAAAAGGACAAAAGACAAAAATAAATAAATACACACACACATAAAAGCATGGATCATATAATAATAAAGGCCTACTTTATTATTACTATTACATTCTATATTCTGTAGCTATAAAATTACTTCATAAAATTGCTATAAATGTTCTTATTGCTTACTCTCAGTTTCTGTACTGTCCTGACCCGTGACAGTTTGGAGCTTGGCCTGAGGTCCAGGTTTTGAGTGGCACTGCTCTGACTGTCACAGAACTTTATACCTGGCCAATGTGAATAGAGAACAGATGACTGCTTATATTAGAGTTTAGACTATCTTAGATTTGAAGGAGGAAAGACCAGGTACTTTTTAAGGTTTAATTTGTACTTCCATATGGGAGTATAGTTGATTTACAATGTTGTGTTTCATGTGTACAGTGGTGTGGTTCAGTTATACACATATCCATTCTTTTCAGATTCTTCTCCCATGGAGGTTACTCCAGAATACTGGGTAAAATTCCCTCTGCTACACAGTTGGTTGGGTATTACCTATTTTATAGAGAGTGTGTATGTTAACCCCAAACTCCTAATTCATCCCTCCCTGCCACGTTTCCCCTTTGGTAACTGTAAGTTTGTTTTCAGAGTCTGTGAGTCTGTTTCTGTTTTGTAAATAAGTTCATTTGTATCATTTTTTAGATTCCACATATAGATGGTATCATTTGCTACTTGTCTTTCTTTGCATGAGACTTTCTACGTCCTCCTGGTTTGCTGATCGGCTCTGTGGGTCTCTAGGGTCCATGCCTGCTTGTGGCTTCCTTCCACCTGCATGGAAGCAAGGGCTCCGGGCTCAGGCTGGTCCAAGGGATCTTGAGCTCTTTATTTTATCAAGGGCCTCCTGAGCTGCCCATTTTTGTTGTTTAGAAATAACATCCTTCTTTCTAGCATTTGGCCTCAATGGAAGGGAGGAGGAAACACTTAAACAAATCAGCAACAGACTATGAAAGGTGTCCTAACGGGCTGCTTGCCCTGCCAAGACTTTCATTTTCTATATCTGCCTGAATTTTTAATCTCAAAATATCATCTCCAATTATCCTTGGACCATGGCCTTGGCCCATGACTCAGTTGAGTATCTACTACACAACTCTTAACTTCCTGAAATGTTTCATTACATGTTTCACATATGCATCTTGGTGGACTCTTACTTAATAATCCTTGTCGGAGTTCCCGTCGTGGCTCAGTGGCTACCGAGTCCGACTGGGAACCATGAAGTTGCGGGTTCAATCCCTGGCCTTGCTCAGTGGGTTAAGGATCTGGCGTTGCTGTGAGCTGTGGTGTAGGTTGCAGACGTGGCTCGGATCCCGTGTTGCTGTGGCTGTGGCTGTGGCCGGTGGCTATAGCTCCGATTAGACCCCTAGCTTGGGAACCTCTACATGCCGTGGGAGAGGCCCAAGAAAATGGCAAAAAGACAAAAAAAAAAAAAAGAAAAAGAAATCCTTGTCACAATATCCTGACAAACCTCTCTCCTTAGCTCAATATAAGATGTTGTGCGTGTGCCATCAAACACTGTGCCTTCGCCAGGGCTTGCATTTTTGCTTGTTGTCGGGCAGTAGTAGGCACGTTAATCTTGCTAAGAAAGCCACAGGAAATTGTCTACCTGTTTTTCTTTTGCTCCATCTGCTCATTTTTATTTTGAATAATTTCATGATTTTGGTTTCTACTTGAAATTTGGCACCTTAAAAAAACTGCTCTAAGGCAGTTTAGCTGACTTGCTTAATAAAAATATACTAATTGAATGAAATCATGATTAACGGATAACAACTTCTATTATAAAAGACATTTTCTTTCTCTTTTTAAAGAAGTCTAATAATATGATGCAATTTGTTTAAGGCTAAATGAATCCACATCTAAAGGTCCCAGGGCATCTAAGCAAAGTAACCCCATAGAGTTTTTGGCTGAGGCCATGTGTTCATATCCTCTGTACAGACTCCCAGGTTACATCTCATTGCAGAGCCAAACAAGAGACCACTAACTCAGGGGCAGAGTAGATAAGAACTTCCAGAATTGTTCAGGTGCTCCCATAAACTATCATACACAGACCGGAAGAAAACACACAGCACCTGTACTGAATATCCTCCTAACTGGAACACGTCCCAAAATACAGCCCTCTGCCTTCTATCCGTCTCAATTCCACTCCTATGGGTTTGTGATTCAGGTCCCAAGTTCACTTTCACAATTCAAATACTTCTATTTTGTTTTTCTCTCTTTGCCTCAACTTCAAAAGACCTAAAATAAAACCACTGTCAAAATCTTTGAGTTGGATAAGGCCCCAGGGGACATCCGTTTTTGACTTTAATGGCTACAGGAATAGCTTTGATAAAGCTTCCAGAAGGGGGTTCTGCAATCTCACCTTCCACATCCTCAGCTCTAGGGAACTCCCCTCTCCCCAGGGCATCCATCCTTGGTACCCTGATCCCTCTACTCATTCTCTGCCCAGGGTTTCCCAGCCAGGAAATGACACCATCCTGCTTCCATTTCCCAAGCCCCTTTAAGCCTGCACCATCTGATGGCTCCCCAAACCCTCATTCCTAATCAAGTATAGGGTGGGTCAGCCCTAACATTTTAATCAGCTCCCTCTCCCAGCCCCACAATTCTTGGCACATATTAGGTCACCAATAATTAATTGCTAATATTTTAAATCTAAGAAGAGCTCAACCTTAGCAAATGAGCTTCTTAATTTGAATCTTGTGCTTCATGTGATGTTTTTGACCAGGTAGCCAAGTGAGAATTATATCATCAGTTGGAAATAAGGTACAGTTCATTAGCAGGTGAAGTGGTAATTGTATACTTTATACATCATTTAAAGACTCCTGTGGAGAGAGAAGTGCTGTAATGCAGTGGGAGATGACATTCCAGAGAAATTCTGATAAAATCCACCCAGCTCACAGGAGAGAGATCATTCTTTTAAATTTCTCATATTTTTCTTCTTCTCTACTGTGAAGACCTTGGCTCTTTCCTAAAACAAATTATCTTTCTTGTGATACCAGTAATGCTAGCACCTTACAATTTCATTAAAGACACAAAAGTTGAACTTTTGGCCGCCAGTTTTGTTTCATTTTCAGGTATTTCATGCAGAATGGCTGGAAATAGGGTTACTGTATTTTACATGTTATTTCTTTATATACCTGAAAACAGAATTATACCTAAACACCAGTTATGTGTAGCTCATGAAGGCCCAGATTCCTTCTGATCCAAGATATAGCATGAGAAGAAATAACTTACAGATGAGTAAGTCATCAGCTATTCGACCAAGTTTCCAAAAGCTGTACTGCAGGAGTGAAACCTGCTGAAAACAAGATGATTCATGCTGGTGTTTAGAAACTGGACCACAGAAACCCACTGCAGTAGGCTAATTCACCTCTCTTCCCACACTCCAGTTATCAACCCATTAAATGCAGGGAATAAATTCAGGAAATGCAGCATTAAGTTATTTGAGGACTGCTGCGGCCCAGAGGATTCAGTGAGGTAGAAACATATAAAGGACAAGGAAGATGACCCCCTCCTGTTGAAGAACCTCCCAAAGCCTCAAACAGATACTCAAACCTGCACGTACACGTACTTGTTGGAGCAGCACGGTTCACGATAGCCAAAAGGTGGAAACAGTCCTCTCTCAGCAGATAAACGCATAAAACAAACTGGTAAATACAGTGGAATATTATCCAGCCACAAAGGGAATAAAGTACGGATACATGCTATAAGGTAGAAGAACCCTGAAAACAATATGTTAAGTGAGAGAAGCCAGACACAAAATGTCACATATCATATGATTCCATTTATAGGAAATATCCAGAATAGATAAATCCATAGAGACAGAAGGCAGCCTGGTGGTTGCCAGGGGCTGAGGGGAGGGGGGAATGGGGAGAAGCTGCTTAATGGGTAAGAAGTTTTACTTTGCAGCGACGGAAATGTTCTGAAACTAGACAGAAATGGTGGTTGTGCAACACTCTGAGTTGTACTAAATCCCACTGAATTGTTCACTTTAAAATAGTTTTTAAAAAAGCCTCATCTTAAAACCAGGGTCTTGCCTCTAGAACCCTCTCTACTGTCTTTTCGCTTACCTTGCCCACCATGGATGTCTTGGCTCCGAGCCTGGCAGCCTGGACACACTGGTTGGCACCTTTCCCTCCAAAGCCGATAAAAAACTTCTGTCCATGGATGGTTTCTCCAGTTTTTGGCAAACGAGAAGTAAGGCTATCACAATTTAAGTGGAGAAGGGAAAACAAAACAAAACAAAAAAAACCACATCGGTAACTGCAATCAATTGAACTTCTTCAGAAGACAGAGGGAAGGTTATCTGATGGAGCCGCTGCCCTTAGCAGCCAGAACCACAAGCAGAAGCAGGGAAGATGATCCTTGAAGATAACAGTCAGTGGTTTGCATCGCTATGGAGAATGCATCTTGACAAAAATTTCTCTCCCCGCCATGGCCCCACACCCATACTGTTGTAGTTCTACTTCAGATGACAGTTCTTCGTGTCTGGACTGCATCGGGGTAGTTGATGGGTGCCTCTGTTTTCCATCCTGGGGAACTCTTGGAGGGAAGTAACATCAGATTCCACCTTTCCAATGCCCAGCCCAGAAATTTATTCACAGTGGGTCTTAATAAATGGGACCACGTTAAAGTATGTTTCTGTACAGGTTTATCTGGTCACTTAACAAGAAGCAGGAAGTATGCCAGCATTCTAGTAATCATGTAATAACGTTAGGAGAAGTTGCAGTTCCAGGCAGTAAAGAAACGTATTTGTTTCTTTGGGGGTGGGGTGGGAGTGAGGTATTTAGATGGAAGGATTAAGGTTTTAGTCCTAGTCTATCCTGTACGCCGCCTAGTTCATGCTTTGACTCTGAGAGCATCTCTTTTAAAAAATGGATTCTAAAGAGTTAAGTTTAATTTTTTTTACTATAGAAAATTCCAAAGATATAGAACTAGAAGAAATAGTAAGCTTCCCATACTCCCATATACCCATCATCCAGATTCAGCTGTTGTCAACTCATACCCAATCTCTGTCTATACTGTACATTCACTGCCTTCTCCAAGAGGTGAAGATTTTTACTGCTATGTTACTGCCTAATGAGGATAGTATGAAACGAGGCAAAGGGAGTACAAGACTTGCTCCAGGACGTGGTTTTTGTAACATTAATGGCGGGAGAGATGCGAGGAAACACAAATTTTGAAGAACAGAAGACTTTAAAATGGAAAAGGAGGGATGGTATGGGGTGAGTAGAGAAGATGGGCTCCAGTGGCATGAGGACGGGTGGGCTGGCCGCAGAGTGGCTCAAGGGCCAGTTGGAGCCAGTGGAGAGATGGCAGGTGTGCACACCCCCCCCCACCCCAGGTGAATAAGCTTTAGTCGGGAAAGAAAAGTCAAGAGACAAGTTCATGATAGGTCTATCGAGAGCCTACTCTGTTTGAGCAGATTAGAAATTCATCCTCATGTCCCACCTAGGCTGAGGTCAACCTGAAAACAGCATCGTATTATATGAGAGTAACAGAACAATGCTCACCCCTACGGGTCCCTAACAGCCTGTTTGCAGTGGGATGACGTGCAACTGATGCCAAGAACAGGTGATCATGTCAGTGAAAACCAGGTTTGACCTGTGAACCTCCTTTACCCAGGTCTAAAAGTCTCAACAAATTGGGCTAAGACTACTCCCTTCCCTAGCAGTGCACTGTCAAATATGGTTATTTGAGATTCAAAAGAGACTCGTCAATAATTTGAAAACATCCCACTCTACTCCTCCCCTTTTCCATTCTATTTTTATCTTGGATTCTAAATGCGTTTATAGTACTGATGAAAAAAATATACATCTACAAGGTTCACTTCTGAAAAAGGTACTCAATCAAGAGAAAAATGGTTTTAATGTAATGTTATTATCCTGTCATTTAATTTAGCAATGACAAGTAATGATGAGATTTTGATTTGCATCAGAAATCTTAAACATTTTAGGATTCTGCTATGAACAGGCAATGAGTAATCTGTGTGATTGAGTAACTATGTGATTTCTTGGCTTATTGATGCTGCTACAAACAACATTCATAACAACCTTAAAAAGAAAAAATATCCAATGTGGCTAAAAACAGGCCAAAATAATTAGTAAGACTGTCACTAAAGAAACTTATGACTTCCACTATATTTATACTTAGATTTGGGTCACAATTCACTGGTTTGAATTAAGTGTGTTTTTTTATTATCAATTATGGGAAATCATGAAAAACATATCACCAGACTATTATTGAGATGTACGTCTATGTGGGGGAGGCGTGAAATTGGGGGTACAGCGTGTATGTGTTTGACGTGGGAGCAGATGGCTGGGATTTAAACTCATTTCTAAACAACTTATAATAACACAAGCACTGTACTAATTTAGCCATCACTGAAATTCCTCACTCCGTTGGAATTTTACTATTTTCTTTTCCTTCTGCATCTCAGTCCTACTCTTTTCTCTTTCCTCCTTCGATTGTAGCCTGTTCCTGCAGTGAGGACAGGGACCAAAGTACCATTTTATCCCCATTTTCTGACTGAATGAATCTTTGTTAAGAGTCTCCTCTGCTCTCAAGGGAAGCAGCCTATGCTACCCCAAAGTATGGCTGTAGGAGTTTAGGACATGCCACTGCAAAATATGCTGCTTTGATATGTTGATTATTTTGAGCTATAGGCAACCGAAAAACAGCAAATGCAGGGAGAGGCTTTCTCTGAACTCCCCTTATCTGCCTAAAGACAGGTCCTCCCAAAAGAACTCAACTGTCCCCTCTCCGGGAGTTTCATCAACTTTTGTCCCAGGAGAGGAGACTAGAAGTTAAGACCACATCGAGACAGACATGGTCAGAGGCTATCATATCTCCCATCTACTCTTCTAAGGGGCCATTCATCTTTCCTAAAAGTCATCTACTCTCCCTTAAAAGACCTACCACTCCCCTCCCCCTTCCTATGAAGATGTTACTTAATCCTGAATTCTAAGTCACCTTGGAAAATGGGTCCTCTCCCATGTATACCCCTGAGGGATAAACGTTAATAAACTTTTGTTTTTCTCTTGTTAATCTGCCTTTAGTTCAGGGCTCTCAGCCAGGAACTCGGCAAGATAGAGGGAAAGTGATTTTTCCTTCCCTCCATCTCTTTTCCACGTCCCCCCTGTAGAGCATCCATTCTTTCTCTAGAGATGCAGAAGTACTGACAAATGGGAAGGTGGAGGCAGGGATGACTATTCACACGTCTGGCGATTACAATCTATGCTTTACAAGACCTTGCCCACCAGATCCCCAATATGGGCAGCATGTCTCTCCTGTAAGCAAGAACCGTCACCAGAACTCATACTCTCATTCCTTCATTCGTGCATTGAGTCAACAAATGTTAAATCAGTGTTTTCCAGTGTACCTCCTACAGGGCGAAATTAGGGGGCTGACAATGAGATAGAACCTAACCACATGCAATGCAAGCAATACATGGGTGACCAAAAAACATGTCATGGAGTAAGATTAGGAAATGCTGGACCTGATTCATATTTTTTAAAAGGAAAAAGATACACGAGGGAGTTCCTGTTGTGGCTCAGCTGTAATGAATGAACCCAACTAGTATCCAGCAGGACATGGGGGTATGATCCCTGGCCCCGCTCAGTGGGTTAAGCTGGCATTTGCTGTGAGCTGTGGCTATAGCTGATTCCTGATTCAACCCCTAGCCTGGGAACTTCCATAAGTTGCAGGTGCGGCCCTAAATAAAAAGACCAAAAAAACAAACCAAAAAAAAAAAACACATTTATGTTCTCAGATGCTATGTAAATGCATAGAAAATGAAATGTTAATAAATATCCATGAGAAGGATGGGAGCGGGGAGCAAAAATTCATGTTTTACTTTATATACTTATGCATGGAAGAATGTGCAACAAGACTATCTTTGTGTTTTATGGGAAGCCACTTGCTACCACTTCAGAGTCATCTGAATTGTCCGGCAGGATGCAGAGCAGGCATTTTGATACAGGCTTTTCCTGCTTTGCTTTCCCTGGCTCTCACTCCCTGCGTTACAGTCCTGCATAGAGGATGTGCACTTAAGCCTTGTCTTATTGCTCTCCTCTCTGCTGAACCCAGATTAAGACAGTTTATTACTGATTTATTTGTTTCTGAAAAGTGAATGAACTGGAGAGTGGAAAGTAAAATGGAGTGCAACTAGAACATTAGTTATAAACAGGCAGATGGATTTCTGAACTATAGATTCTAATGTACTTTGAATTAGGCTTTCCTATTGAATTTTCTTTATTAAAATCATGACATTATGGTCAGGTTCAGCAAAGGACCTGCGCAAAACACCATCTGTTGGATGAAAGCATCACTGTGGGCCATCCCAATTCAAATACAAGCCAAACGTGGGAATTTCCATTGTGGCTCAGTGGAAACGAATGTGACTAGTGTCTGTGAGGATGTGGGTTTGATCCTGGCCTTGATCAGTGGGTTAAGGATCTGGCATTGCCGTGAGCTGTAGTGTAGGTTGCAGATGCCACTGGGATCCCGAGTTGCTGTGGCATAGGCTGGCAGCTGTAGCTCTGATATGACCCCTAGCCTGGGAACTTCCAAATGCCGTGGGGTGGCCCTAAAAAAAAAGCAAAAAAAAAAAAAAAACCCAAAAAACAAACCAAATATGGCAGAGACAGATAAAGGGTTCAAAGGGGCCGGGGGGTGGGAGGTGAGCAGTGGAACGGAGGAAGCAGTTCTGGTTAGATACACCTTTGCTACCATTTTTAAAAGTTAAAAATACTGTAAATTTAGGGAGAAAATCAGTCCAAAAAATATATTTGAATTTAAAACAAATTCATAGCTCTAAAACTGCCACAACAGGAGTTCCCGCTGTGGCACAGCTGTTTAAGGATCTGGTGTTGTCTCTGTGGCAGTGTAGGTTCGATTTCCGGTGCGTCACAGTGGGTTAAGGATCCCGTGTTGCTGCAGCTCTAGCTGCGCCCTGGCCTGGGAACTTCCACATGCTGTGGGTGTGGCCAAAAAAACCCAAAAAAAAAAAAAACAAAACAAAACTGGACAGGAGACATGGATAAATGTTCATAGCTGGCCCCCCAGTCTTCCGGAGCACAAGAGGCCGTGTGGTTAGAACCTGGTTGTGCGAGGCAGGAGGCCTGAGCCACCCACTGATTGTATTACCTTTGACAGCTCTTCCCTCTTTGAACCACCTTCTTCTCTTGCAAAACAGGTTTAATAATACTTGTCAACTCCTTAAATGCCTGGGTTTTGTGCTCTGAGTTCTTTCACTGACAGGTGTTATCAGAACAACTTATCAATTGCTTTTAACTTCTTGACAATGATGTGCCTGCTACAGATTCTCAAAGGTGATTCAAACCAAAGAAGGAATGACCTGGTGAAACAGAGATGAGTCGTCTTTGGACCAAAGAGGTCAGACGGATACTGGCTCCAGCCAAAAGTCAAGGGAGGTGTTGCTTTTTTGGCTTTTCAAATGCCATTCTTTTCTTCTTCGGTCTGCAAGCTTCTGACACACTGTACGCCCCTATAGCAGGGGACGGTACCTTGAGTTATTACCGAGTTAAAATTCATTCTGCTCGTGTATTATTCCGACTGCCTGCGTTCCTCAACTCTATCTGTTCTTCTCAGCATTTGTGTATGCCACATTTACCTGGGTGAGAGGAATTCCCAAACCAAGCTAGGGACTCTTCCTACCTCTGTAAAAAGAACTTAGCCTCACAACTAAAACTTCACTTGGTGGTTCCGAACCCTAAATTTGCCTGAAAAAAAAATTATATATAAGTTATTTAAGGAAATGAAACATGAATTATGCTTGAAATGGTTCTTAACGGATGTTGGTTTCTAACTCATCTTTTCCTAGCCAACAAGTTTTTGCCTGAAAAGCCATCTTGTCTGAAGATGCAGCCACTCTTGAGTTTATAGAACAAACAATACTCTATCCAGAAGGGGCCAGCCTTTCGTAGTGTCATACACTTGACCCATCTTTAGTTAAGTTTTGCTTATTGTAAGAAGACATGCGGGGCACTGGGAGAGGTAGTAAAGCTGAGCATGTTATGATCATACACGGCTCACTTCATTCACATCTCTGCTCAAGGGCTACCTCCTTGGAGAGGCCCGCCCAGCCCACCTTACAGGTGAGGTGTCCCCTTCCTAATTTAGTTTTTGCGAAGTAGTCATTCCTTGATTCTAACAAGAAACACTTGGTTGGGGATCAGAGCCAGCCTTTTAATGACTCATAATTGCATTAGTTCTCCAAGGCCCAATCCCCCAAGAGGTGACAGGGTGGGAGAAACTTTTAAATGAGGTCTTGGAGTTTTATACAGGACCGATGACATAGCTGCTGCTCCTTCTCCCCTCTGGGGTGGGATGGGGGAGAGACTAGGACTTATCCACCTTTACACTGCAGTGTAAACAAATCCTCTCAGGTGAAAGGAGGAGAGGTGGCTAGGTTTACGACCCCTAGGATGTAAATACATGCATCCAAGGAAGACGTCTCTAATAAATCTCTCCAGAGGTCTCTAACGTGCATGGTTTGTTTGCCCTTCCAACATTCTTTAATCCAGGTGCCAAGAGTCTTTCAGAAAGTGCTGATGACTGAGATGCATGAAAACATTCATGGAACATTGCTTCCCAACATTTCTCTTCATTGCTTCCCAACATTTTTCTTCATAGCGATATCGCTACCCAACATTACTATACTCATTTCTTTCTTTTCTCTTGCTCTAGCTTCTTTTAGATTAATTGTATTCCATTTTTTTTCTACGGATGTGTTATTAACTCTACCTCTTTTTTTTTTTTTAAAGTGATGAGCTAGGGTTTACAATAAGCACTTTAACTCAGCGTATTTCCGAACCAATACTAAACCACTTTACTTACAAATGTTATTTACAGTAGTATTCTTTCATTTCCCCTCCCTAACCTTTTGGCTATTATCATCATATAATTTACTTCTACATGATGTGACCCTTGCAACACTATTATTTTTATTTAAACTGTCAATTGCCTTTTAAAAGATGAAGTCTTTGAATTGACTGATATATTTAATATTTCTGGGGCTCTTCATTACTTTGGGTGGAGCTGAGTTTCCGTCTAGTATCATTTTTGTTCCACCTAAAGAATTTTTTTTCTATATATATTTTTGTCTTTCTGTCTTCTTCTTGGGCCACACCCATGGCATGTGGAGGTTCCCAGGCTAGGGGTCCAATTGGAGCTGTAGCCACTCGCCTCCGCCAGAGCCACAGCAACACCAGATCCAAGCCACGTCTGCAGCCTACACCACAGCTCAGGGCAACGCCGGATACTTAACCCACTGAGCGAGGCCAGGGATCAAACGCCCAACCTCATGGTTCCTAGTTGGATTCGTTAACCACTGAGCCATGATGGGAACTCCCTTTTCTTCAATATTTATTTGTAGTGTAGGTGATAAATTTTCTTGGCTATGGTTTTTCTGTCTTTATTTCCCCATCATATTTGAAGGAGATAGAATTCTATGTTGACAGTTTATTTTTCCAGTATCTTAAAAGATTTCATTTCCTTTTTTTCCAGCTTGCATTGTTCCTGACAAAAAGTCTGCAGTTGGTCTTTGTTCCTTGATATGTAATGTGTATTTTTCCTTCTGGATGCTTTTAAGAGTTTCTGTTTATAATTAGTTTGCAGGAATTCGATTACAGTGTGCTTTGCTGTGGTTTACATCATGTTTATTATGCTTGGGGGGGTTCAACTGAAATTCTTGGATCTATGTATTTATATTTTTCATGAAATTTGAAAAATTTTCATCCATTATTTATTCAAACATTTTTTGTGCCTCTCCCACTCATTTTTCTTCTTAGATTCCATTTATACATGATAGACTGCTTGTCTCACAACACAGAGGCTTTGTGCAGTTTGTTCAGTCAATTTTTTCTCTGATTCAACTTAATCTCTATTTACTGTCTTCAAGTACAGTGATCCTTTCTTCTGTAATGTCTACTCTGCTGATAAGCCCATCAAGTGAATTTTTCATTTCTGGTATTTCATTTTTCATTTAACTTCTATTTGGTTCTTTTATTCATCTTTCACTTTTCTCCTCAGCATGTTCATATTCTTCTTCAAATCAGTGGGCGTATTTACAGGGGCTTTTTAAAAATTCCCTTCAGCTAATTCCATCATCCCTGGCATTTCTGTATTGGTTCTGCATGACTTCTTTTTTTCTTGGTTATTGGGTAACATTTTCTTGATTCTTTGCATGTCTAGTGGCTTTTGACTGAATGCTAAACAGGGCAAATATTACATCGAATGTCTTAATTCTGTTGTATTTTTCCAAAGTTAAACTTTTTCAGGCAGTTAACCTATGGCTCTGTTTGATCCTTTGAGTATTATTTTTTGTTTTGTCTTTTCAGGGCTGCACCCGCTGCATATGGAGGTTCTCAGGCTATTAGGGGTCTAATCAGAGCTGTGGCTGCAGGCCTATGCCACAGCCACACCAGATCGGAGCTGCATCTCTGACCGACACCAAAGCTCATGGCAATGCCAGATCCTTAACCCAGTGAGCGAGGCCAGGGATCGTACCTGCAACCTCATGGTTCCTAGTTGGATTCGCTTCTGATGTGCCATGACGTGAACTCCTGAGCATTGTTTTTGAGATCTGTTAGAGTTTAGGGTAACCTTCATTTTAGGGCAAGTTTATCCCTTCTACTAAATTCCTTCTGTGATCTCTACTAAATGCTCCAGGGGTTCAACAATGTCTCTGGCTGGACACAACACAACACTTCCCATTCCTGTATAATTTCTAGGGCATGTTTAGCTTCGAGCTCTCCACTAGTTGACCAGCTTTGAGGAATTTCTATGTATGTCCATTTAGCATTTAGTGACAGAGTCACGGGGACTCCTCTGCAGGTTTCTGGATCTTTCCCTGGTTAGCTCCTTCCTTTCTAGTACACGTTTCCATAAATTGTAGCCACTGTAGTCTCTCTAAGTTATGGACTCAGTTTTCTCAGCTCACTGATGATGCCATGCTTTCCTTGAGTTCTTCCTCTCTGCACCATGGTCAGTAATGTGCTCCAGGACTCACCTTATTTCTTTCTCTTTTGGATAACACTTACGTTGTCCAGTATCAGAAACAGTTGCTTCATATGTTTTGCCCCATTTTCTAGTTGTTTATAGTAGAAAGGTAAGCCTGAGACTAGCTGTTTTTTTTTTTTTTTTGTCTTTTTGTCTTTTTAGGGCCGCACCTGTGGCATATGGAGGCTCCCAGGCTGAGGGCTGAATTGGAGCTGTAGCTGCAGGCCTACACCACAGCCACAGCAATACCGTATCTGAGCTGTGTCTGTGACTTACACCACAGCTCATGGCACTGTCGGATCCTTAACCCACTGAGCAAGGCCAGGGACTGAATCTGCGTCCTCATGGATACTAATCAGATTTGTTTCCCCTGAGCCATGATGGGAACTCCTGGTACCAGTTATTCTAATATGATCAGAAGTAAATATTTTTGAGTGAATGAATGGCCTATACCTTGAAAGGTGATTAAGTAGTTGGGATGACAGATGCCCACACAAATAATAAATTATACAATGAAGTGAGAGCTGGGCATAAGTGCTGTGTATGACTGTAGCCCAAGTATAATGGTTATTAAACAACTACAGTCAGAATAACAGGGACCAAAAGGGCTCATACCCTTCTTCGTTTTTCCAATGTGGGACAGAGGACTGAATATAGATGGTATCAAGAGAGGCGTATAGGTCAAAATATTGAAAATAACTTAAGAAAACTAAAATACCAGCTAATGTCAATTAATCTTTTTGGATAGGGAGGTGCAGAATGAGCTAATTTTGGAACTACAAGTTGCAAGAGGAGAGGGTAGGAGAAATACATAGATGTCTGTATGGGGGATCAATGAGTGGGGACTAGACAACTATAGGATGGCATGTTTGTGGGAAAATCAAGATGCAGAAAAGCAGCAGAAAGAATTGCTGAGATTAAAACATTTTTCAAAGTTCCTGATGAAAATCATTTTAATTTGCTGAAGACAAGCAAAGTATGATAGTGACAAATAACATAAAACCAATATTTTATTCTCTATGTTGCCCATTAATTACAGTAAATTTTAAATTTCAAAATGACTTCTGTCACCACATTGTAATTATCTCTAAGCTTCTTCTTCCTGCCATCTGCTGGTGTAGGTAAAAGAAATATAAATGGAATTAATTTTATTGTAAACAAAATATGATTAGAAGGACGAAATCAGCACACAAAAATAATGTATTCTGGAATCGGTTATTAAATTTTAAATTTATCTACTATGTTTGGTTTTTGATGCTTATGCCTCTTTCACATTCCCATCATAATGAATAATCAAGAATAGATTATATTGTATTTGAGTTTCACAATACATTTGTAAAATGGGTTAGGGTAAGCATTATCAGCACTTCTGTTTTAGGAAGAAAGTAAGAACTCAAAAAGTAATGGCATGTGAGATAAAGAATGTACATATGTATGTGTGTGTGTATGTATAACTGGGTCACTTTATGGCAGAAATTGACAGAACATTGTAAACCAACTATAATAAAAAATTCAAAAAAAGTAATGGCTTATCAAAATGTACATAACCGTCAGGCCCTGTACATAGGGCCCGAATTTTAACTCTGGACTCAGGATTCCATTGCTATGGTCTTTACACCATGCTATGCTACTTTCTCCGACAATCAACTTTCTCTCAAAAATTTTTAATGAAAAAATTTAAGATCTACTCTCTTAGCAATCTAGTATTAACTATAGCCACCCTGCTGTACATTACATCCCTATGACTTATTCATTTTGTAACTGGAAGTTTGTTCCTTTTGTCCCCCTTTACCCATTTTGTTCCCCCCCGAATCTTTGCCTCTGGCAACAACCAATCTGTTCTTTGAGCTTAATTTTAAAATTTAAAAAAAAAAAACAGAAAAACAAAAACAAACAGATTCCACAAGTGAGGTCAAATGATATCTGTCTTCATCTGACTTATTTCACTTAGCGTAATGCTTCCATGTCCATCTATATTGTTGCAAGTGGCAAGATTTTCTTCTTTTCTTACGTCTGGATAATGTCCCATTGTGTGTGTGTGTGTGTGTGTGTGTATACGTGTATAAATTTTCATACATATATGTAAAATATACTTTCACAATATACATGTAAAATATATGTATGTGAAAATACACACATGTATTTTACATATATACATACACATATGTATATGTATTTTGAGCTTATAAAACTGTACACTGCAGTTTTACAAGCTGAACCAAGATTTGAACATGGAAAGACCAAATGATGGTGCTCCTTCCCTTAGAGTTCAGAAGGAATGCAGCTGATGGGCAGAATGGTCTCAGAGTAAACTTTTTCTCCTTAAACCCTTGAATACACTACTCTTTGGTGTAAACTACAATTTAACAGAAGAGAATGTAATTTCATGTGTAACGTGCATATCGTTAACTTCAGCATAATATCCTGTGGTACACCACAAAAAGCATCATGACTGACTTGTGCTCTACGACCTTATAGAACTTTGAGAAACAGTATTCTAAAGGGTAGTTTATGGTAAAATAACGTGTTGGAAATGAATGCAAATACATCAGAACTCACATTAAATGGGAATGGATTAAAGTCTCTCGATAAGAAAACCAAAAAAAAAAAAAATCAGTCATAAAAAATAAACAAAGAAAGACTAATATCCAGCTATGTGCTATTGATAAGAGATACATTTAAAACTAAAGGACAGAAAAAGTTTAAAATAAAAAAGATGGGAAAAGATAATACCGGAAGAATATCTAGTAAAATAAACTTGGATAGCTTTTTCAGTATCAGCCAAAGTAAAAGCTTAGAGCAAAAAAAGACAAAGACAGTTACTCCTTTAATCAAAATGTTAAATTCAGCAAGAAAAGGTAAAAATTCTAAGACAACTATTAAAATAGCCTTGGGAGTTCCTGTTGGGGAACTAATCTTCATGGGGATGTGGGTCTGACCCCTGGCCTTGCTCAGTGGATTAAAGGATCTGGCTTTGCTTCAGGCTTCAGTGAAGGTCGTGGATGTGGCTTGGATCTGGCTTTGGTGTGGCTGTGGTGTGGGCCGGTGGCTATGGCTGTGATTCAACCCCTAGCCTGGGAACCTCCGTATGCCGTGGGTGTGGCCCTAAAAAGACATACACCGAAAAACAGCCTCAATTATATATAAATATATATAATGCAATTATAAGAAATTGACCTACCATCATGATAGATGATTTTTAACACAACTCTCTAAGTAATCAACAGGACAAGCAGACAAAAAGTTAGGCTGGTCTAACGAACATATATAAAATACTGTGGCTAACACCTATGGGGCCATTTTTCTTATGTACACATTGAACATTCATAATCGACCAGGTACTAGGCTGTATATAGTCTCTTCAAATTTCAAAGAATAGTATATTTAGAAAATATTCTCTGACCATAACAGGTTATGTTAGAAGTTAGCCATACAAAGGTAAATAAAAAAGCCTCCATATATGTAAAGAGATTTTAAAAATGCTTCTAGGATTTCCCTGGTGGCTCAGAGGGTTAAGGCTCTGGCATTGCCACTGCTGTGGTGTGGCTCTGATCCCTACCTAGCATGGGGACTTATGCATGTCAAGGGTGTGGCCAAAAAAAAAAAAAAAAAAGCTTCTAAATACCTGATGGATCAAAGACATAATGATGGTATTTAGAAAGTCGTGAAAACTAAAGTATAACAACAAAAAATATATACCTCAGAGATATTGCTGGTTCAGTTCCATATCACCACAAGAAAGCAAATATTGCAATGAAGTGAGTCACATACATTTTTTGGTTTTCCAGTATACACAAAAGTTATGTTTACCCTATACTATAGTCTATTCATGTGTAACAGCATCATGTCTAAGAAAAAGGACATAGCTTAATTAAAAAATACTTTATTGCTAAAAAATACTACCTATCACCTGAGCCGTCAGTGAGTCACAATTTTTTAGCTGGTGGAGAGTCTTTATGCTGAAGGCTGCTGACTGATCAGGTTGGTGATTAATAAAGGCTGGGGAGGCTGTGGCAATTTCTTAAAATAGGACAACAAGTTGTCTGTACCAATTGACTCTTCCTATCATGAATGATTTTCTTCTTTTGACCACGCCCACAGCATGTGGAAATTCCTGGGCCACGGACAAAACCGAATCCTTAACCACTAGGCCATGAGGGAACTCCACGAGTGATTTCTCAGGTAGCATGCAATGAATGCTGTTTAATAGCATTTTACCCACTGTAGAACTTCTTGAAAAATTGGAGTTAATCCATTTAAACTCTGCTGCTGCTTTATCAACTGAGTTTATGTAATATTCGAAATCCCCTGATGTCACTTTAACAATCATCCCAGCATCCTCTCCAGGAGTAGATTCCATCTCAAGAAACCACTTTCTTTGCTCATTCATAAGAAGCAACTCATCTGTTCAAGTTTTATGATGAGACTGCAGCAATTTAGCCACATTTCAGGCTCTACTTCTAATTCTGGTTCTCTTGCTATTTCCACCACATCTGCAGCTCCTTCCTCCATTGAAGTCTTGAACCCTTCAAAGTCATCCATGAGGGGTGGAATCAACCTCTTCTAAACTCCAGTTAATGTTGATATTTGGACCTCTTCCCATTAATCACAATTTTTTTTTAATGGCTTCTAGAATAGTGACTCCTTTCCAGAAGGCTTTCAATGAACTCTGCCCAGATCCATCAGAGAAATCACACTCTATGGCAGATATAGCCTTACGGAATGTGTTTCTTAAATGAAAAGATGTGAAAATTGAAATTACTCCTTGATTCATGGGCTGCAGATTGGATGTTGTGTTAGCAGGCATGAAAACAACATCAACCTCCTTGAACAAGTCCATTAAAGCTCTTGAGTGACCAGGTGCATTGCCTGTGAGCAGTGATGTTTTCAAAGGATTTTTTTCCTGAGCAGTAGGTCTCAATAGTGAGCTTAAAGTGTTCAGTAAACCATGCCGTAAATAGATTCAGTTTTTGTTGTCCCATTTACAGAGCACAGGCAGGGCAGATCCAGGATAATTCTTAAGGACTGTAGGGTTTTCAGAATAGTAAATGACTACTGGCTTCAACATTAAGTTGCCAGCTGCATTAGCCCCTAACAAGAGAGTCAGCCTGTCCTTTGAAGCTTTGAAGCTGTGAAAGCGCTACATGGCATCATCTTTTGTATGCACTGAAAATCCATTTTTTTAGTGTAGCCACCTGCATGAATGATCTTAGCTACGTCTCCTAGACACGTGTGGCAGCTTCTACATCGGCACTTGCTGCTCCACCTTGTACTTTGATGCTATAGAAGTGGCTTCTTTCCTTAAACCTCAAGAACCAACCTCTGCAAGCTCAAACTTTTCTTGGGTAGCTTCCTTACCTCTCTCAGCCTGCAGAGAGAATGGAAGAGAGTCAGAGTCTTGCTCTGGATTAGGCTTTGGCTTCGGGGAACGTTGTGGCTGGTTTGATCTTCTATCCAGGCCGCTAAGACTCTCTCCACATCAGCAATAAGGCTGTCCTGCTTTCTTATCATTCCTGTGTTCACTGGAGCAGCGCTTTTAATTTCCTTCAGGGACTTTTCTTTTGCATTCGCAACGTAGCTAACTGGCTCAAGAGGCCTATCTCTGCTTTTGACATGCCTTTCCTCACTAAGTGTAATCATTTCTAGCTTTTCATTTAAACTGAGAGACGCCTGACTCTTTCACTTGAACACGTGGAGGCCACAATGGGGTTATTAATTGGCCTAATTTCAATACTGTTGTGTCTTGGGGAATAGGGAGGCCCATGGAGAAGGGACAGAGATGGGGGAATGGCCAGGCAGTGGAGCAGTCAGAACAAACCCAATATTTGTTAAGTCTCAAGTCTTACACGGGCGTGGTTCATGGTGCTTCCCAACAGTTACGATAATAATGTCACAGCGCAATGATCTCAGGCCAACATAACAAATGTGGAAATAATGAAAAAGTTTGACATTGCGTAAGAATTACCAAAATGTGACAGACATGCAAAGCACGCACATGCCATGGAGAAAGCGGCACTGATGGACTTTCTTGAGGCAAGGTTGCCACAGACCTTTCATTTGTGAAAAACACAGTTACCGAAGGGCCGTAGAATGAAGTATGCCTGTACAAAGGACTCCTTATAATTTTTATCAAGATAGGCTAAAGGACTTTAAAGTTGAGTTCTTAGATTTTTATCAGTACAGTTGACCCTTGAACAACTGGTTTGAACTGTGTGGGTCCACGTCTACCTAGATGTTTCCACTAAATATGTACTGCAGCGCTATACGGTCCATGGCTGGTTGAATCCACAGGTGTAGAATCGTGGCTATGGAGGGTGATGGCAAAGTTCTTTGTGACTTCTTTGACCAGGCAGGAGCTGGCGCTTCCACCCCTGCCTTGTACAAGGGTCAACTCTACCTGTTTGAAAACAGGCAACTGCAAATTTCAGCCTGTTATTTTTCACTTGACAATGAAGACTTCTGCTTTAGAAAAGACATCGGTATTATTGCTGTCACAGTCTATGGATTATAACATTTATTTTATTTTTATTTTTTTTTTGTCTTTTCTAGGGCCGCACCCATGGCGTATGGAGGTTCCCAGGATAGGGGTTTAATCGGAGCTATAGCCACTGGCCTACGCCAGGGCCACAGCAGTGTGGGATCCTGGCCTCGTCTGCGACCTACACCACAGCTCACAGTAACGCCGGATCCTTAACCCACTGAGCAAGGCCAGGGATTGAACCCGCAACCTCATGGTTCCTAGTCAGAGGCGTTAACCACTGAGCCATGATGAGAACTCCGGATTATAACATTTAAAACTGGTGGTAAACATCCAGATGCAAAATATAATACGTAAAGGGCACTTAAGAATTGTTGCACAAATTGCTTTTTACAATATTATGGAAGAATTACATTAGAATTTTTTTTTTTTTTTTTTTGACCACAGAGGAAGAGCCATTATCTGCTATCTGGGAAACCATATACATGCAAAGATAATTTATAGGTGCCTTCTACAGATATAAGAGAAATACAGTACTAGCCCCAACTCAAGCTAGTACTATAAAAACTGTGAAGAGAGTAAAGTACGACAGATGGAGACATTTCACATGCTCATATGAAGTAATACATAAGATCACAAACAAGTGATTTTATTTATTTACTTATTTTTATCTTTTTGCCTTTTCTAGGGCTACTCCCACAGCATATGGAGGTTCCCAGGCTAGGGGTCCAATCGGAGCCATAGCCGCCGGCCTACACCACAGCCACAGCAACACGGGATCTGAGCCGTGTCTGCAACCTACACCACAGCTCACGGCAATGCCGGATCCTTAACCCACTGAGCAAGGCCAGGGATCGAACCCGCAACCTCATGGTTCCCAGTTGGATTCGTTAACCACTGCACCACGACGGGAACTCCAGAAGTGTTTTTAATCAGATGTCTTAATAACTTGACACAATTCAGAGAAGTCTTGTCCATAACGATTATACAATGAAAGGGCAACTCATCACTATGCAGAAAATACTAACAAGTGATTAAAACTGTATCCAACGGGGCAGATTTTGACCTAGTATAACCATGGAAGAAATACACTGGAAACATGTGAGGCCTGTTTTGGGCTGCTCAGTGCATTGGCAATGCACATATCCGAGGTTTACTGTGCGCCAGTTGGGGTTGAGGTTCGGGAGATATTCAGATCCTGTTTTACTGAGCTTACAATCAGGTACCAACGTCGTCTGCTCACTGTCATGACTAAGGAAGATCCAGCCACTTAACTGGAAGGTGACTGTCCTGCGCAAAACTCCCATCATTCAGGAACTGCTGTCTGCTGGACAGTGCCACGCGACACGATGTGTCGGGCGCCAGGACTCTGCACTGTCCCAGCTGAGAGACTGGAGGTTCGGGTAGGTGCCTCTTAGAGACGGATGTGCTCATCTCCTCCAGGGTCAGGAACAGCCCTACTCCCATTCTCTCAGCGGTTATTTCTGCAAATTACAGCAGTGTTTTGCCACATTCACGCTGCTTCCTAGCTCCTGCTTTTACTGATAAATCACTTGTTCTCCATCCTGGGGGCACGTTAGAATCTAGGGGAAGAATTTATTAAAAAAATATTGATGCTCGGGGCCTATCCCTGGGAGTCTGAGTTAATCGATTCTACCTGAGAGCCAGTGTGAGACCTTTCTCCTCCTCATTTCCATCGTGTTTTGTGCTAACGAGTCTTAAGACTCAATTTTATGGCTCTATTTTTAAACTATTCGTTCCTTTGCTGCAGGAGTTTAGACTAGACTCTTCACATTTTGTTTTTTCTCTGAACACTCTTACTTAAAACTGTGGAGTTCCCGTCGTGGCGCAGTGGTTAATGAATCTGACTAGGAACCATGAGGTTGCAGGTTCGACCCCTGGCCTCACTCTGGGGGTCAAGGATCTGGTGTTGCCGTGAGCTGTGGTGTCGGTTGCAGGCACGGCTTAAATCTCGCGTTGCTGTGGCTCTGTCGTAGGCCAGTGGCTGCAGCTCCAATTCGACCCCTAGCCTGGGAACCTCCATATGCCTCGATGCGGCCCTAAAAAGACAACAAATAAATAAATAAAACCTTAAGGGGTGGCCGACAGAAAAATGGACATAGGACGCATAGACAGGCAACTCATGAAAGAAGAGATTCAAACAACCAACAAACATCTGAGGAAAAACTCAATCTCACTAGTAGTAAAACAGGAGATAATATTTATCACCTTTCAAACTGGCAACGTGTTGGTGAGTTTTGTAGGAAATAGGTGTTTCGCACATTGCCAGTGGGGGTATATATTTCAGAACACTTTTTATGAAGGCAATTTGGCAATATGTTACAAATTTTTAAAAAATGTTATTTCCTTTGATCTAGAAATTCTATCTTTAGGAACTTCCTTAAGGAAAAAGACACGCGTCCAAAGGGTTAAGTGTTCAAAGAAGTTCATCACAGCAAATGGAAGCAACCTAAAAGGTATAAATTTAGGACACTGAATCAATAAATTTGGAATCTCCGAGTAATAGAGTGGTGACGATAACTCTGTTGCTGAGCTTAGGGGTAGTGGGGAAGGTATGAGGTTTATTGAGTTCTTCTTCTGCACAGACAGCCCCCTCCCCCAACAAACATACACTCAGACACAACACGTATGCACGCACATAGGGACACATAATTGCATAAGAGGACGCAAGAGAGCAGGAACTAAAAATAAGAGGCAAAAAAAAAAAAACAACACCTCACAATAAACTGGAATAGGGAAGGAGGCTTAAACGGAAAAACTGAAGAGGAGGCAGTTTAAAAAGAAATGCAAGATAACTGGTACAACTAACCCAGACACCTACAGTCAATTAATCTTCGACAAAGGAGGCAAGACTATAAAATGGGAAAAACACAAGTCTTTTCGGCAAGTGGTGCTGGGAAAACTGGACAGCCACATATAAATCAATGCAAGTGGAACACACCCTCATACCATGCACAAAGATAAACTCAAAATGGCTTAAAGACTTAAACGTTTAAGACAAGACACCATCAAACTCCTAGGAGAGAACATAGGCAAACATTCTCTGACATCAATCTTACAAATGTTTTCTCAGGTCGGTCTCCCAAGGCAACAGAAATAAAAGCAAAAGTAAACCAATGGGACCTAACCAAACTGACGAGTTTTGCATAGCAAAGGAAGTATTAAAAAAAACAAAAAGACAACTTACAGAATGGGAGAAAATAGTTTCAAACGATGCAACTGACAAGGGCTTCATCTCTGAAATGTACAAACGACTTATACAACTCAAAAAGCAAAAAACCCAACAACCCAATTGAAAAAATGGGCAAAAGACCCAAATAGACATTTCTCCAAGGAAGATATACAGGTGGCTAACAAGCACATGAAAAAATCTCAACCTCACTGATTATTAGAGAAATGCAACTCAAAACTACTATGAGGTAGCACCTCACACCTGTCACAAGTCCATCATTAATAAGTCCACAAATAACAAATGCTGGAGGGGGTGGGGAGAACAGGGAACACTCCTACACTGCTGGTGGGAATGTGAACTGGTACAGTCACTATGGAAAACAGTATGGAGGTACCTCAGAAAACTAAATATAGAACTACCATATGATCCAGCAAGCCCACTTTTGGGCATATATCCAGACAAAACCTTCCTTGAAAAAGACACATGCATTCGTATGTTCACTGCAGCACTATTCACAAAAGCCAAGATGTGGAAACAACCTAAATGTCCAGCGACAGATGAATGGATTAAGAAGATGTGGCATATATACACAATGGAATACTACTCAGCCATGAAAAAGAACAAAATAATGCCATTTGCAGCAACATGGATGGAACTAGAGACTCTCATACTAAGTGAGGTCAGTCAGAAAGAGAAAGACAAATACCATATGATATCACTTATATCTGGAATCTAATATATGGCACAAATAAACCTTTCCACAGAAAAGAAACTCATGGAGAACAGACTTGTGGTTGCCGAGGGGGAGGGGGAGGAAGTGGGATGGACTGGGAATCTGGGGTTAATAGATGCAAACCATTGCATTTGGAGTGGATAAGCAATGGTATCCTGCTGTAGAGCACAAGGAACTATATCTAGTCACTTTGATGGAGCAGGATAATGTGAGAAAAAGAATGTGTATATATGTGTGTCTACGTGACTGGGTCACTTTGCTATACAGTAGAAAATTGACAGAACACTGTAAACCAACTATAATTGAAAAAATAAAAATCATTAAAAAGTACAACTACTATGGTAAAGAATACGGCAGTTCCTTAAAAAAGTTAAACAGAATTACAACATGATCAGCAATTCCACTTCTGGGTTGTACGCAAAAGAACCGAAAACAAGAACTTGAACAGGTATTTATACACCCACGTTTTACAGCAGTATTATTTCCAAAAGCCAAAAGGTGGAAGCACCTCAGTGTCCATTGATGGATAAATGCATTAACAAGATGTGGTATATACACAGAGTGGAATATTATTCAGCCTTAAAAGGAAGGAAATGCTGATATGTTACAACATAGATAAACTTTGAAAACATTGTGCTAAGTGAAATGTGTCACGAAAGGAGAAATACTGCATGATTCCACTTATATGATGCAGCTAGAGATATCAAATTCATAGAGAAAAAAGTAGAATGGTGGTTGCCAGGGACTGAGGGGGAGTGGGGACAGGGAGTTGAGTGTTTAAGTGGGTACAGAGTTTCAGTTTTGGAAGATGAAAACAATTCTGGAGATGGATGGGGATGATGCTTATATAATAATGTGAATGTACTTGAGGAGTTCCCTTGTGGCTCAGTGGATTAAGCACCTGGCATTTTCACTGTAGCAGCTCAGGTCGCTGCTGTGGCACAGGTTCAATCCCTGGCCTGGGAACTTCCACATGCCATGGATGTGGCCAAAAATAAAGCAAAATAAAACACATGAATGTACTTCATGCCACTGAACCGCACACTTACAAGTGGTTAAAATAATAAATTTTCTGTTTAGTATATTTTACCACCATAAAAAAATCTGAAAAAATATTCTAAGGACAGGATTAAATCCTCTGATATAGATAACGGCATTATTTGCCCTCCCGCCACCAAAGCCACTGTTCCTCGGTAGCACTTTTGAACACTTTTTTTATCTCTTGCAAACACACGTCAAACTTCTGAAATGCTACTTTAACCTTCACGATAATGTGTTAGTATTTGACTGTCAAGATTTATTTTATTTAAAAAGTTTTTAAAATTTTACTGTGGAATATAGTTGATTTACAATGTTGTGTTACTTTTAGGTATATAGCAAAATGATTCAGTTATATATGTATAGACATATCCATTCTTTTTCAGACCCTTTTCCCATATAGGTTATTGCAGAACATTGAGTAGAGTTCCCAGTGCTATACAGTAGGTCCTTGTGGATTATCTATTTTATAAGATATATAAGTTTTAATCCTGGCTCCAACCTTAACAGGTATTTGCGGGGGCCAAATAACTTAACTCTTCCCAATATTGTTTCCAACAATTAAAAAGAACAGGGTGCAGAACAAAAATGAACTCAAGGTTCTTTCCTGCTCTAAAAGTCTCTAGTCTCACAATATTGAAGTTACCCAACCACACCTTTGTCACATTATAAATATCTTTGTTCCATGGGTGGTTGCATTTGTACAATTTTTTAAGAGTATTGATATATTTAATATCTTCTTAGTTTCATTATCTCCAGTAAAGAGTTGTGAATTTCCTGAGCCAAATTTGTCATTCGTTTCTCCATTACAATTATAAAAGCACATCAATATTTTTTCTAAAATTTAAAAACCAAATTTAAGATCTTTCCTCCCAAAAGTGGATTTGACTACCTTTTAATTATTTGATAATTCCTTTTTTTTTTTTTTAAGGAATATAACCTTTCTCCCCTGCTAAAAAGCACAAAGCACAGAATTCTTTTGTTCCACAAAACGAGATTAGAACTTCACTTTCCAGGTCTTGTCAATTTGGGAAAGCTAACTGTCAGCCACAGGGTTTTGCTCATAAAGGACCAGAGAGCAGATGCTTGATTCATGCGCATTTTACTTACCAGATGTTTTTTGTTTTGTTTTGCTTTTTAGGGCTGCATCTGCAGCACACGGAAGTTCCCAGGCTAGGGGTCAAACTGGAGCTGCATCTGCCAGCCTACGCCACAGCCACAGCAACGTGGGATCCAAGCTGCGTCTGCGACCTACACCATAGCTCAGGGCAATGCTGAATCCTTAACCCACCGAGTGAGGCCAGGGATCAAACCTGCATCTCATGGATGCTAGTCGGATTCACAGCCCCCTGAGCCCCGACAGGAACTCCTTCACAGATGTTTTCAACCTTTTTCCTCTTTTCTAGCCCCATCACTCCTGCTCCCGTGAAGACCACAGCTTTACCCTTCAAATGCCTTCCTGTCTTCAAAACATTGCCGCCTTTTACGTCTGCCTTTGGCACTGAGTCAGCTCTGTGAAATACAAATCCGACCATGTCGTTTCTATACCCTTAGCCCTTCACTGGCTCTCAGAGCCTACAGAATAAAACCCAGGCACCTCAGTGTGGCTGATGAGGCCTTTCATCAACACCTTACATCTGATGTTCAGTGTACAGACCCAGTGGCTGCTGTCCCCGGCACACCCACGCACGCCTTCTTCATCCATGACTTTGCTCCCGCGTGTCCATCCCAACTGGCCAGAAAGTACCCCCTCCACTTTTTGTGCTGCATTAGCACCTGCTTGTTTTTCAAGATTTGGCTCCAGAGGCATCTTAGCCAGGACCTTGCTCCTGTGCTCCCACAGAGCCTGTAGGTACTTACCATACCCATACTACAGTGATCTATCTTTGTGTCTGCCTTCTTCCTTGGACTGTAAGTTCCTCAAGAGCAATGGCCATGTCATACTCACTGCAGCACCCCTTGCACTTAGCACAGTCTCTGTATTTCAATATTATATACAAGTCATCAAAATGCTGGAGCAATGTTCATCACAGAGCCCACGTCACCTTGCTCTTCCTCGAATGCAGACACTAGGGCACAAAGAGCTGGCAAAGGAAGAGACGGCGTAGTGGCACCAAACCAGAGGTGCTCTTTCTTTGTCATACGTAATTTACCTTTTAACACATATCTTTTTTGAAGGGACCTAGATCAGCACATTTTCCATGAATGATGCCTTTTGAACCTAGGGCATTCAGCTGACAGAAATACGTTTAATGAAAACAGTAATTTAAAAAGTGACTGGTAACTGATAAGCAACTTTCAAGACCAGTTTAAGGAGCAGAAAGAATAATGAAGGGTGATATTATATTCCTCTAAGATTGAGACTGCATGATACTTCTTGGGCCAACATTCTTTTGGTTTTTACTTTCCTGAAAATGTGACTGCCAGAGATTTTTCTGTACTCAAGATGACAGGTCAAGAGGCTTTTGGTGGATGGCGGGTTAGATATCAAACACATATAACCTTTTCTAGGTGCAGAATAATATTTTGGCCTTTTTTGTTTTTTAGAAAGGCAATCTAGGTCCCATGTCTCCTCCACTTTGGATCTAAAAACATCTAAATTCACTTACCCCACCATCCAATTAAAATCTTTTGAGAATTAAGCAATCATTTGCCGACTTGCCAAGGATTAAATTTAGAGGCTTGGTTGAACATGAGCCTTATCTCTGCAGCCATCACTTTTAACTGGAGCATGTAAAAGGATAACATAGGGCTTTGGTTGACATCATAGTCTATTGCCATGGAAATGTAAACATGGGTTTGTATTAAGCTTGTCTCCAAGCAAGTTTTAGGGGTACAGAGAGACTGGGAGACAGGAGATAAATTATGTAAGATGTATCCTCTCAATGTTGGAGTGCCCTAGGAGCTCAGACCTCAGTGATCTCATCCTGTCTCATGGGTTTAAATACCATCTATACACTGATGACTCGCAAATTTATTATCTCCAGCTAGATCTCTCCTCTGAACTCTGAACTCATATATCTGTCTTCTTGACTGCTTCAGTTGGATGTCTAACAGCCACCTCAAATCTCACCCAACCACCCTGAGCTCCTGAAACCCTCCTCTCCCTACCTATCCTGCTCTGTCACAATCTCCCCCATCTCAGCAAACGTCAGTTTCCCCTTCCACTTGCAGAGGTCAGAGAACCTGGGGTTATCTTGATCTGTCTTGGGCATCGCAGCAAATCCTGTCAGCCCACCTTCCAAACACAATCAGAAGATGCTCACGTCTCCCCGTTTTCACTCGTTTTGAGTTACCATCATTTTGTGCCTGGACTATTGTCGTGAACTCTGAACTGGTCTCCCTGTTTCTGCCCTTGCGCGTCATATACTTCACTCACCTGTGCAAACCCTCCAATGGCTTCTGTCCTCATCCGTGGTACCACCTAACATCCTTTAATCATCAGGTGCCCTCCCCTCTCCCTCATTCTCTCCTCGTGGTTCACTGATCATAGAGGTGGCTCCCGCCTCAGTGCCTTTGCATATGCTCTTCCTCTGGTTATCGGTATGGCTTGCTTCCTTTCTCGCTTTGGGTTTTTACTCAGATCACCTTCTCAGTAAGGCTTTCTGTGGCCAATGTTCTAAAATTACTATTTCCATCCCCCTTTCAGACTTAATTTTCCTCTGTAGCATTTATCTAACAGACTAGGTTTGCTTCTTTCTACTGATACTGCCTGTCTTTTCCACGAGAACATAAGCTCCATGAGGCAGAGGTTTTGGGGCAGTGTTCTTCATTGCCGTATCCTCTGTACCTAAGGAAGTGCCTGGCATGTAGTATAAAAATCAATAAATATTTGTTGAAGGAACAATTTGCAAATGGGTGATACATGTCACAAGAAATAAAGACTAGTGAGAGCATGATTAACCAAGGGCTTTGAGCCTGATGTCTCTAAAAATTCATCTGTTGGGTTTTCATGGGACTCTGTCTCTGGAGGAAATCTGACTTAATTTTCCACAAGGACAGCCTGGATTTCTCCTATGTTTGCAATGTGGGACTTCAGAGATGATTGTTCCAGAAGGAAGAGGATAATGAAAAATACAGCTGGGTATTAAATAATGCTCAGTCTGCCATGCGGCATGAGCTAATGATTCTCTACAATTATTAGTACATAGAGCTTACGATTCACAGTGGACTGAAATTAGAAATGAAAAAAGTTGCTCATTTGATTGAATTAGCAGTGTCTGGCACACAGTCATGTAATATATAAAGTGAGTTGGACTCGGATGCCATCCAAGAGGGCTTATTTACTGAAGTCGTTTCATTTCTAAAGTGATTCTACAGTCTAGGCATGGGTGTCCAGGCTGGGTACAGTTGAACTTAGATATCAAGTCAGGAACAGCAGGGAAGATACTGTCTTTAGATTTGGAAATGATGAACCCTTAGGTGTTATTCCTTCCCAGCTTACAAAGTAAACACATGGTGCACAGACGACGAGCGCTTAAATGGACTGTTGATGAAAAGGGCAATGAATATGAGTTAGAGGTATACGAATATGATGGAAAGATAAAAGTTGGGAAACCTGGGTTCCCACTAACAGGCTATGTGATTGGGGCGAGTCATTTAACCTCTCCTAATTACCTCATCTGTGAAGGGTGGCAGATGGACTGAGAGGCCTCAATGAGTCCCCAAGCTCTACGAATTCCAAGCTTTTTTGACTTTAAGCTTCATCATTGTGGTAAGCAGAAGTATGCCCCTCCCCTGCCTCAAAGATGTCCCCGTCCCATTCCCCAGAACTTGTGAATATGCTATGCTATATGGCAAGGGGTATTAAGGATGCCGATAAGGTAACTTAAAATAAGGAGATGCCCTTGAATTATCTGTTTGGGCCCAATAAAATCACAAGGTTTTTTAAAACGTAGAAGAGGGAGGCAGAAGAGTGTCAGAGAGATGCCTTGTGAGAAAGACTTCACTGACCATTGATAGCTCTGACCACGAAGGAGGAGGCCATGGCCAGAATGTGAGCTGCCTCTAGAAAACAGAAAAGGCAAGAAAACAGATTTCCCTTCGAGGCCCCAGAAAGGAACACAGTCCTACAGACACCTTGATTTTTAGCCCAGTGAGGCCTGTGTCAGACTTCTGACCTCTAGAATTGTTAAGTATTAAATTTGTATTGTTTGAAATATAGATCAATGGACCAGGATAGAAAGCCCAGAAATAAACGCAAGCACCTATGATCAACTAAGCTATGATAAAGGAGCTAGAATATGTGGTGGAGGAAGGAGAGTCTCTTCAATAAGTTGTGCTGGGAAAACTGGACAGCTACCTGTAAAAGAATGAAATTAGAACATTCTCTAACACCTTACACAAAAATGAACCCAAAAGGGATGAAGGACCTGAACCTAAGGTCAGATACTACGAAGCTCCTAGATGAAAACACAGGCAGAGCATTTTTTTGACATAAACCACAGCAATATCTTGTTTGATCCACCTCCTAGAGTCATGGAAATAAAAACAAAAATAAACCGATGGGATTAACTAAACTTAAAAGCTTTTGGACAGCAAACGAAACCATAAAACAACAACAACAACAACAAGACAACCCACAGAATGGAGGAAATCTTTGCAAATGAAGCAACTGACAAGGGATTAATCTCCAAATTGAGAAACATGTCATGCAGCTTTATAGAAGAAAAATACACAACCCAATCAAAAAATGGGCAGAAGATCTACATAGATATTTCTCCAAAGAAGACAGACAGATGGCCAAAAAGAAACACACGAAAAGATGCTCAGCATCACTAATTATCAGGGAAATGCAAATCAAAACTACAATGGGGTATCACCTCATACCAGTCACAAACGTCATCATCAGAAAGTCTGCCAACAGTAAATGCTGGAGAGGGTGTGGAGAAAAGGGAGCTCTTCTCCACCACTGGTGGAAATATAAATTGGTACACCCACCCCAGAGAACAGTATAGAGGTTCCTCAAAAAACTAAATGTAAAACTATCACATGTTCCAGCAATCCCACTCCTGGGCATATATCCAGAGAAAACCATAATTCAAAAAGGTACATGCACCCCAATGTTCAGTGCAGCATTATTTAAATAGCCAAGACATGGAAGCAACCTAAATGTCCATCAACAGAGGAATGATTAAAGAAGATGTGGTATATATAAACAATGGAATATTACTCAGCCATAAAAAAGAAGGAATAATGCCATTTGCAGCAACATGGATGGACCTAGAGATTATCATACTGAGTGAAGTAAGTGTAAGAGAGAAAGACAAATATATGATATCACTTTTATGTGGAATCTAGTGAAAAATGATACAAAAGAACTTACTTATAAAGAGAAACAAACTCACAGACTTCAGAAGCCATCTTATGGTTACCATAGGGTAAATGGTTGGGGGGAGGGCTCGAGGGAGGAACTGGGAGGATGGGAATAAGATATATACACTACGGTATAAAATAGATGATTAACAAGAACCTACCATATAGCTCAGGGAACTCTACTCCATAGTCTGTAATAACCTATATGGGAAAAAGGAATGGATATATATAGGTATAACCAACTCACTTTGTTGTATACCTGAAACTAATACAATACTGTAAGTCAACTATACTCAATTTTTTTAAAGTATATATTTCAGTGAGGAAATTTTGTATTGTTTAAGCCATTAAGTTTGGGTAATTTGTTATGGAAGCCGTGGGAAATGAATACAATCATGATATGTACCATGACTACCAAAGTTGGACCCAAGTTCAACACAGATGCAGGGTTTTAAATAAAAATGCTATATTTAGGTATTTTGTAAAGATCTTCAGCGGCAGAAGTAATCAGAAACCATGAAAAGCTTGTAGAAAAGTTGTGGGAGAGAGTCTCTAGGGGAATAAAGTTCTTACTAATGATTAATATGTCGAAACCTGGATATCTTACAAAGGAAGGAAAATGGCAAGGGAAGAGAAATTAGAAAGGTTTTCCACAGTGCAAGAGTTTCTTCTATGGGCCTCACTTTACTCACCTATAAACTGAAGGGCCGGGATAAATAAACCCTAAATTCCTCTATATCTGAAATAAGCTTTCAAATCCCGACAGAAGTGAACATGGACATTCGAGGCCTCACCTTCCCCCAAGTTCGAAGAGTACTCATTTTATTTATTTTTATGGAAGCACAGTTGATTTACAATGTCATATTAGTTTCAGGTGTACAGCACAGTGATTAATATATATATATATAAATAAATGAATATATTCATTTTTCAGATTCTTTTCTCTTACAGGTTATCACAAAATATTGAATATAGTTCCCTTGCTACAATAGTAGGTCCTTGTTGGCTATCTATTTTATATATGGTAGTGCGTATTATATTAATCCCAACCTTCTAATGTATTCCCCCCACCTTTCCTCTTTGGCAACTATAAGTTTGTTTTCTATGTCTGTAGGTCTATTTCTGTTTGGTGAATAGATTCATCTGTACCTTTTTTTTTTTTTAAGATTCCACATATAAGCGATATCATGTGATATTTGTCTTTGTCTGGCTTACTTCACTTAGTATGATAATCCCTCCATGTTGCTGCAAATGGCATTATTTCATTCTTTTTTATGCCTGTGTAATATGCCACTGTATATATGTGCCACATCTTCTCTATCCATTCCTCTGTTAGTGGACATTTAGGTTGCTTCCATGTCTTGGCTATTGTAAATAATGCTGAAATGAACACTGGGGTGCTTGTATCTTTTCAAATTATGGTTTGCTCTGGATATGTGCCAAGCTATGACTGTTGGATCATATGATAACTCTATTTTTAGTTTTTTTTTTTTTTTTTTTTTTTTTTTTTTGCTATTTCTTGGGCCGCACCCGCGGCATATGGAGGTTCCCAGGCTAGGGGTCGAATTGGAGCTGTAGCCACCGGCCTACGCCAGAGCCACAGCAACGGTGGATCCAAGCCGCGTCTGCAACCTACACCACAGCTCACGCAACGCCGGATCGTCAACCCACTGAGCAAGGGCAGGGATCGAACCCGCAACCTCATGGTTCCTAGTCGGATTCGTTAACCACTGCGCCACAACGGGAACTCCTATTTTTAGTTTTTAAAGGAACCTCCATACTGTTCTCCACAGTGGCTGTACCAATTTACATTCTCATCAATGGTGTAGGAGGGGATCCCTTGCTCCACACCCTCTCCATCATTTATTATTTGTAGATTCTTACCGGAATGAGGTGATAGTTCACTGTAGTTTGGATTTGCATTTCTCTAGTAATTAGTGATATGGAGCATTTTGTCATGTGCCTGTTGGCCATCTATAATGCGAAGTGTATTTATTTTAAAAAGAACTATCATTATCTTTTATGGGTGATGGTCAAGCCTCACACAGTACTCTTAGTCTAAGAAGGTGGCTCTGAATTCTAACCCTTATCTTTTTTGTTTTGCTTTTTAGGACTGCACCTGCTGTGTATGGAAGTTCCCAGGCTAGGGGGTCGAATCAGAGCTATAGCTGCTGGCCTACACCATAGCCACAGCCACGCAGGATCTGAGCTGGGTCTCCGACCTACACCACAGCGCACAGCACTGCTGGATTCAGAGCCCACTGAGTGAGGCCGGGGATCAAATCTGCAACCCGCAACCTCAGGGATGCTAGTCGCATTCGTTTCTGTGAGCCACGACGGGAAGTCCTAACCCTTAAATTCTTATTCGGGTAGGGTGCATGGGAAAGTTGTTTAGCTTTCTTTCTCCTCTGCCGCTTCATCTATGGAAGTAAGGTAAAATTTTAGCTAGATGGATTTTCTAAGGAATGCATTATTTGAGATGTCTGCAGGTCTATTCCTTTATGTAACTAAACTAAATATATTTGAAGGAATTATTATTATTATTATTATTTTTGGTCTTTTTGTTGTTGTTGTTGTTGTTGCTATTTCTTGGGCCACTCCCGTGGCATATGGAGGTTCCCAGGCTAGGGGTCTAATCGGAGCTGTAGCCACCGGCCCACGCCAGAGCCACAGCAATGCGGGATCCGAGCCGCGTCTGCAACCTACACCACAGCTCACGGCAACGCCGGATCGTTAACCCACTGAGCAAGGGCAGGGACCGAACCCGCAACCTCATGGTTCCTAGTCGGATTCGTTAACCACTGCGCCACGATGGGAACTCCCTGAAGGAACTATTTTTGAAGTGAAACACATGCCTTATTTTTATATAAAACCTACCAATTATCAAATTCGCTTTTCTTGAAAAGAGTCATCACCAGTAGCATCAATTACCATAGGGAGCCATGAGACGGGGATGCTCTAGACAGCAGTCAGCAAACTATGGCCTGCAGGCTGTTTTTGTAAGGCGTAGGAAATAAGAATAGTTTTTTACATTTGTACATGACCTAGACCATATGTGGCCCGAAAAGCCTAAAATAATTACTGTGTGGCCCTTTGCAGGCTTGAGCTCTCAAGAAAGAGTGTAGGCCTCTTTGCCACATGTCCACTTAAAGTGAACTTATGCTCTGTCACCAAAGGAAGCACATCCATCTTGGCATGAGGTAGCTCAAATATTTGTGGAAAAATAAAGGCTCCTGGCACTTGAAGGTCTTTTGTTGCTTGCTATTACACTCTCTCACCTTCGGGTTTTTAGTATCACGTGCCTGCCCCGGCAGTCTCTTCCTCTTTCTACTCGCCACCTGTCTAACCTTGGCTGGTGATAACCTGGCTTATAAACATTTTAAGCAATGTAAGATTAAGCTGGTTATGGGAAGATCCTAAAACTATTTTCTAAGAAAAACACATGTGGTTTGGTGCAGGGATTTGGTGATTTATTTTTATTGTCCCAAGGCCTTTTTATTTATTTCCAGGTTCTCAGCTACTCTTCTGAAAAGCAAGGTTGCAGGAAAGATGGACAGGTCATACTGCAGTATGTCTGATCACTTTTCATTTTTTGTAACAAAAATAGCATTATATCTGAAAAGGCACTCAGCAAAAAATTAAAGTGAAGCAACATGAATCATAGGATTTTCTTGGGATATAGATGAGAGAGGGAGAGAGCGCAATAAATAAATATTACAATCAAAAAAAGCCATTTTCATTAAAAAAAATAAATTGGAAAGATCCAATGTCACTGACCTAACTCAACGATTTTCTTCTAGCATATTTTATTTCATCCCCCCTTTTTTTTTGGTCCATGCCAGGGCCAGGGATCCAATGCGAGCCACAGCAGTGGCCCAAGCCTCTGCAGTGACAACGCTGGATCCTTAACCCGCTACACCACAAGAGAACTCCGATTTTTTTTTTACTATTATAGATATTGTACTTATGGGGTTTTATTTTGATTCACACTTTGTTTGCCATAAGTAACCTACAGTTACTCTAATACTGAAAAATAAACGGAAAATATGAAATGCAAGAATGCTAACGATCAGTAGAGTGAACGGCCTGTTGACCTCTGCTCCACTCATTTTATACACGTTCACACGAATAATACCCAACCTGGATGGTGTTATGGCTCAAAACACTTTAGTTCATTTCACTTTCATAACAGCCCAATGCGGTGGGGGCACCTTCTGGAAGGTAAAATCACTTGGTTAAAGTCACTGGCTAGCCCGGGGAGAGGTTCAACAGCCTGGTCCGGAAAACAGGAACAGGTCTTTGGAGGCGCTTCTAGTTACACGAGAGCTTTTACTACGCTCTGGCCTTTGTTTCCTCATCCGACAGTTACCTTCACAAACTCAAAACCTGCCTCTTCCCATCGAGGCACAGGGCGGCCTGGGGAAACCTGTAGTTCACACCAAAAGCCAACAGGCTCCATGCCCAAGGCCCCAGTGCCAAGGCAGTAAGACGAGAGAACACGGTCCGTCCCTCCCGCGAGCCGCGGCCTCTGCAAACTGGCCCCAGACTAACCTGACCAGGTCGGTCATGCAGGAGCCCACCACCACCACTGCCGCCGCCACCTGCTCCTGCCACTGCCTCCCGGGTTCCCCAGACGCGGCCATTGCTCTACGTCGGTGCTCTCCAACCAGGAGGCTGCCCTTTAACCTTTGCCCGACCCGGTAACCAGGGACGCCACTCCTACGCTCCCTAACGACGCGGGCCTTGCAGGACGTCCGTGCGGGTCGCCCACCTGAATGCCCGAAATAACCCCGCCCACCAACTGCCCCCAGTTCTTCCAGGAATTGTCTCCCTGCACAGCTTCCCGCTACAGAGCCCTCCTGATCGGTCCAGACTCCGTGCTGCTTGCCGCGCACGAAGCAGGCGCAGAGGCAGGAACTTTCAGGCACTGCGGGGACGCCTCTCCGAGCGCCCGGCCTGGCGCGGCCGGGGACGCGCACGCCGCCCGGCTCCTGGGCCGCAGAGGGGGCGGGGCGGGACGTCCGGGGGGCGCGCACGCATCCGGCCCGCGGTGCGCGCGCAGGTTGGTGCGTCGGTCGGGGGCGCGCTCGGGTAACCTGTACCCCACGTAGTCGCCGGTTACCGATCGGACTAAGCTCCAGGTACCTGGACTGGGGCTGGTGCGGGGAGGTTGGATCCCGAGTCGCACAGGTGGTGCTAAGGACAGTGGTTTAAATATGCCCAGGGCTCGCCTCCTCTTTCTATAGAGAAGGCCCCTGTTCCAAAGATGCCCTGTTCATTCCCATCACGCTGGCTCCCTAGAGAACGAGCCCTCAAGGCCAGAGGCTGCTCTTTCCATGCCTAGCCCGCCCCTGGTCCCTGATTAAGCTCAGGCTCCTTCCTCCTTCCCGCCTGATGAGGGGATCGTACAATTTGGGAGAAGGAAGAGTCTCTGGTCCCTTTTAGATGTCCCCCTTTGGAGCGGGATGTCATTCTTTGGGTTCGAGTCGACTTGTTTTTCTTGAACATTGCCCCTTGGAGAAATTGCTTCCCCCGTGTAACTTCCCTCGTGCGCTGCGTGACGTCGACGTGACGCAGCAGGACGCCACCCCTTTCCGTTCCATGACGTAAGCTGGGCACATGTTTCCGTGTTTGTCATCCCATCTTAATTGCAAGAAACTGACGATGCTTCAGACGTCTTTGTATTCCCCAGGCTGCCCATCAGAGAACCTCATGTGACCCTATTTCGAGGCAGCAGATCCCTATAAAAATTGTATTTCTGCATTTTCCTTCTGTAATACGTCAAAATCAGGAAATAGAAATTGCACAATTAGCATTCAGGGGAGGCTGACCACCGTAAATTTTTGCCTATCTAGGATCTCTTATTGTGCTTCGATGTGTAAAGGCTACTACTGGGGGTTGAACCCCCATCCGTGTCCCTTACTCAAAAGGATTGCACCAAAGAACCATCTTTTTTGGCTGTTTGGTGACCTATGATTTTGGAATCAGTGTTTTTTTTTTTTTTCCTTAGAGAAGTCACAACAGCTCCTGTTGAAACATTTTAATGCTGCATGAAATCTTGCACTGTCAAAAGATAGTGTTCTGGCTGTTCTGGAAACAAAGACAAATTCATTCCTTCAGGTGTCATTCTGAGGTCATGCCAGTTGCTGAATTGAATGGGATGTTGTCACCTTAAGTATAGTTTGGTTTCTGGAGCAGGTTTGTTCCCTTTAGTGTTTGCCTGGTGAATCACTAGGCTTCAGCAGTAGGCCAACAGTAGTCTAATTTGCTTCTGGTTGTCAAGCAACCATTAGTTTAAATTCGTGACTTTTTTGGCTCACATTTTACTAGATGTATGCTTTTTTTTTTAAAAAAAAGCCCATTCACTTTGATGCTTTTATTTTTTTTGTGATTGAGGTTATAAATGTTTATTTGAGAGGAAGATGGGTATAGTGGACTTGGAGGGAGATCTGGATTTGAATTCCGATCCTTCTTCTTGCTAGATTTGTGAATCTGTGACTTTGTACAAATTACTCAATCTTGCCCAGCTTTAGTTTTCTTATCTGTGAAATGGGAATAATACTGTTAACCAGAGAACAGGGTAGTTGTGGGGAAATAAATGAAATTACAGATAGAGGTGGGTAATACAGTGCCCGATACTAAGTCGATTTTCAGAACATGTTGGGTCTGTTTCCTTTTTTCATAGAAGTGAGAGGTAAAATAGGTATTGTGGGGAAGTACATGGAAGAATAATTCTGTAATGTAGGTAAGGTCCTTTTGCTTTTTCCAAGATGAGTATTTCTGTTTTGCATATGATCTAGATAAGCATCCTTTCAAGAACTGTGACATCAATGGGTAGAAATAAAAGTGGAAATGTTGCAGAATAGGAAAAAAAAAAAAGGCTTCAAAATGATAATATAGGCTAGTATGCCCTTCAGAGACAAATTATCAAAGTTATCCATGTCATCTGTAAAATGGGAATTTGAATTCACACCTTAATGGGCCAGGGTTGTGACGATCAGCTGCACTAATGCATATGGAAGCTCTTTATAAGAAATAGAAGTGTTATTAAAATACACATGATTTTTATGACTGATAATACAGGCATTAGATGTTTATTCGTATGTCGTGATCACATACTGGAATGGTGGCGGAAGAGCGTCTGTTAAGTGGTCAGAAGAGGAGCTTGTTTTATGTCTGCAGACAGCATGATTTGAGCACTGGAGGATAAAGCTTTTTACTCCTTCGGGGGTCCTTCTGGGTGTTATCACTCGATAGGGTCACGGTGGTATTATTTATTGAAAGATGACTGCAGCCCTCCCCTGAATTCCTACTCTGAAATGATTAAAACAGGTGCCAGTTTACAACCTTTAGCAGGGAACTGTAAACTCTCATGTGGCATGATATATGAAAACTGGAACGAGCTCATCATTTACTTGTAACTTGCAGGAAATTAATTTGCTTTTGATGTGGGATTATCCTTTCAGATTGAGGAAGAAAACCATCATTTAAATTGACTTATTCACCTCTGAAAGTGGAGGCTTTCATTTAGAAATCTATTAAGAGGAATTCACATACCCCCTCCCTCCTCCAGCCCCATGGGTTTCCAAGTAATTTAGAGATAATTTATTGGTTTTCCTTTTGTATTTTCACAGCTAAGAACTTCTTAGTGCCTTAAAGTCAAACACTTTTAGATCCATGTTAGTTTGTGTTGCTTAATACCCGAATAGGTATGTGTTTTCATGATTTAACTGTGAAGTAGATTTTTGCTACGTCTGTTGCTCAGATCCACCATTTTCTACCAGATTTTTTGAAGGCATAATATCTTCCTGTCATACCTAAATATTTCTGTAGTTTTTGTCTCTGTATTCATTGTTAAACGATGTTTGCTGGGGGCTTAGTTTGTGCTGAGAACTTTTGTTTCTTTTTCTCTTTCCTTTTCTTTGTCTCTTGAGGGCCGCACCCATGGCACATGGAGGGTTCCAGGCTAGAGGTCAAATGGGAGCTGTGGCCCCTGGCCTATGCCACAGCCACAGCAATGCTGGATCCGAGCCATGTCTTCAGTCTACACCGCAGCTCACAGCAGCACTGGATCCTTAACCCACTGAGTGAGGCCAGGGATTGAACCTGCATCCTCATGGATGCTAGTCAGATTCGTTTCCACTGAGCCACGATGGGGAACTCCGGGACAGCTTTTAAGTAAAGTGTGGCAGTGTAGAAATTGGCTTTGGAAGGGGGGTGGGAATTGGATTTTAAGGATAGCAGCTCTTTCTGAAAAGTCTTTGTCTCAGTAGGGGAGCTGGAGGGTGACGGGTTCTTCTGGAAGGTCATTGAAAGAGGCTGCCACGAGACGGGAAATGAGGTGTCATGCAAGTGACACTTCTGTGTGCCATGCCAGTTTCCAGGAAGCTTGATGTATCCAGTTCCTTTGGATAGTCTCATATCATTCTTTCCTTTTCCTTTCAGTGGTGATTTGCAAGTCAGAATGTCCCCAGAAGTGGCCTTGAACCGAATTTCTCCAATGCTCTCCCCGTTCATATCTAGCGTGGTCCGTAATGGAAAAGTGGGACTAGATGCTACCAACTGTTTGAGGATAACGGACTTGAAGTCTGGGTATGTACCAGAGCCAATCCAACCTTTACTTGATAATAAACCTTTCTCATCACACTTGTAAAAATTGAACACCACAGAAATTCATCAAGTCATGACCTTATCATGTGTCGATTTAGTTGTTTTTGTCCATTTCTTGATATTTTATGTTGCAATTTGTTTTTGTTTTTTGTGCCTCCCCCCCCCCCCCTTTTTAGGCCTGCACCTTTGGCATTTGGACGTTCCCAGGCTAGGGGTCAAATTGGAGCTGCAGCTGCTGGCTCTGCACCACAGCCACAGCAATGCCAGAAGTGAGCCGAGTCTGCAACCTGCACCACAGCTCATGGCAACGCCAGATCCTTGACCCACTGAGGGAGGCCAGGGATCGAAGCCGCGTGCTCATGGGGACTAGTCGGGTTTGTAACCCACTGAGCCACAATAGGAACTCCCTCAAATTGTTTTATTTGTGTTGTGAGCCATTGCTCTATTGATTTATTTATTTATATGTTTGTAGGAGTCAGGTAGTACCTGTATAGAGTTGAGTAGAATGAGAAATTGACAGTTTGTTCCTACGATTAAACTCCAGTGTGCCAACGACTAGTGGGCCATTGCTTTATGATCAAATGTTCATTTTTTCAAAGGCATATCTCTTTGGGCTTAGTGTACCATGTGGTTTTCGGCACATGCGTTTTTCATCATTGACTCGTTTTCTTGCTATGTCTTCTGCCATCAGGATGCACTGTAAGAGCTGGGATTTGAGATTGTGAATCTGACATTATTTGTTATTCTCTCTTAAAGGGCACATGATAATAGCTAGTCAGAATGAGTCATTCTCCCCAATGAGGTTGACACAGTAAGATCTCAGGCCTAGAAATGTTGCACTTCTAAGAAACCCAACTTTTTATTTTGAAATATATTTACTTATAGAAAAGTTACAAAAATAGTATAGAAAATTCACATCATTATATACTGATAAGAATTACTCTGGTCTTATTTAAATTTTGCCAGTTTTCCCATTAGTGTTCTTTCTTCCATCTGGGATCCAGTCTAGGATACAAGTTGCAAGTTGTCATGTCTTTGTAGACTTCCCAACTCGTGGCAGTGCCTTCGTTCTTTGTCTTTCATGATTCTGAGCCTTTTAAAGATAGCAGTGGTTAGTTACTTTGTGAAATGCTGCTCAATATGAGTTGGCCTAATGTATTCCCTTTATTAGAGTGAGAAAGATGTTTTTTCCCAAGAATACTACAGAAGCGATGTCGTACCATTTTTAGTGCATCAAATCAGGGAGTACATGATGTTCATATGTCTACTTAACTAGTATATCAACTTTGACCACTTGGTTAAGATTGTATCTACTAGGTTTCTCTTTTGTAAAGTTAAGTGATTTTCCCTTTGTAATTAGTAAGAATCTTGTGGAGTGATGTTTTGAGACTTTGCAGATGTTCTGGTTCTCATCATACTTGTGTCCATTAATTTCAGCGTCCATTAGTGATTCTTGCCTGCAAAAATTTCTACTGCAGTGATTGTATTAGTGATTTTTAATTTCCCTATTCCTTCCACATTTGGTAATTTGAATTCATCTGCAAAGAAGCGCTATCTCTTCTCCTCCAATTATTTATCAATTCAGTTATTTATTTTTGACAGTATGAATTTTAGGTACTTATTTTATTCTTTGGGCTATAATCCAATACTGTCTTTATTTGCTGTTTTGCTCAATTGTTCTAGCCTTTGTCATTGGGAGCTCCGTTGAGTTGGCTTTTGAGCATAGCATCATCATTTTTTTTTGCGCATTTTCTTACTAGAAATGTTGCATTCTTGTAGTCTTTCTTTTTAGGCTCATTTGTTTTTGCCTTCTACACATCTTGCTATTTTCTGACTAAGCTGATGGCCTGGATGAAAGGTAGTAAGATAGAGAAGCCTAAGATAGTTGGACATTTCACTGGAATGGTAGGATGCTTTTAAAAAGATCTGGTATTATGGTATTACCTTCAATTAATTAATCACTTGGTATGGGGTTTATTTTGGGGGTGACAAATATGTTTTAAAATTAGTTTGATGGTTACACGATACTGTAATATACCAACCCCCCAATTTAGTCATCTTTAAGGGTGAATTTTATGGTTTGTTGATTACATCTCATTAAAATTGTCCTTATAAAAACCAAACCTGTGACCCAGGGATGTTACCTGGCTTGAGTTGGTAATGGAAAAATGGACATGGAAAAGTGTCTTTCAGAGTTCCCATGGTGGCTCAGAGCTAATGAACCCGACTAGTATCCATGAGGATGCAGGTTCGATCCTCACTCACTGGGTTAAGGATCTGGCATTGCCAAGGGCCTGTGGTATAGGTCGCAGACTTGGCTTAGATCTGGCGTTGCTGTGCCTGTGATGTAGGCTGGAGGCTACATCTCTTATTTGACCCCCTAGCCTAGGAATTTCCATATGCTGTGGCTGCGGCCCTAAAAAGACCAAAAAAAAAAAAAAAAAGTGTCTTTCTTTAGTTTGTCAGAAACATTCTTTTCAGAGATATTGAAGACATGTTAGGGGACTGCTGGCCAAAGGACTAGGGTCTGGTTTATGTAAGATGATGTGAACATATAAACCTGAACTTCCTACTCTCTCATCAGTATCCATGACTTCATCATGAAGTCACTTTACTTCTTTTTTGTAGACTCCCTCCTTGGTGCTCCCCAATTCCTGAATATTTATTCAATATTTAAGTACAAGTAATGGATCTGATAATCGGTTTGAAATGAATCCACTGGACCTGGCCCTGTCTGGACTAGCTCTGTGAAAAATATTGGGAATGGCATTGAAAGACGTATAGTGTTTATGGAATTTACTTTCTTTAGATTTAAACAAGAAACAAAAGCATCCCTACTTACATTAATGAAGTTGCAACACATAAAATGATGTGAAGAGCCTTATTCATCTAGAGTATTACTGATGCCTTTTATGTAGTACTTGGCTGAAGGAGTCCTGAAAGTTCTTTGGAAGCTTGTTAACCACTCTTTCCTCAATCCTTCCAGTAACCAAAGTGTGAATTCCTCAAGTTTCTATAGCTAAACAGTGGCAGTGTCAGGGCAAAGTTTTTTTTTTTTTTGGTGTGTCCCTTTTGGCATTTCCTTTTCTTTTAGATCAGCATCACTCAGTTGTGTGAATTGGGATCCACATTTGGGATTTCTGTTGATTCACATGGGGCATGCTAGTAGGCCACATTATATATGGAAGGTGTGAAATGAGGAGACTGATTTTTGGAGGTCACCAGAACCAGTCTTGTTACTCTATATAGCTACTTGCCCTTGAAGAGATGAGGTACTAGCGCATCTGTGTTCTGGGTCTGGCTCATAGAAGGAATAGATGGGCAAGCATCTATGCAAAGTAAGGTTTGTTTGCCTGTTTTTTTAAAATAGCAATTCATCTTTATTTCTCTTATGGCAACTAAATCTTTCTACCTGATCTAAGACTGTGTTTCTGAACTCCATTGCTAGGCTGTCAGTATTCTGGACAAGATTCTTATTTAATTTATCTTTATGCCTCCCTCAAGACGCCCATGCTACCTTTCCTGTGTGTGTAAGGGTGGAGTGAATGAATGGGTTAGAGGTTTTCCCAGAGAAGTTGCTTGGTTTTGGGGGTCAGAGTGGTTTGGATTTGTGGCTCAGAATATGGTTTATTGGTCTGAAAAATCAACCAAAAGTTGATTGCTTAAGTTCTGTTACATATAATTCTTTTAAATGACATTTCCCTGACAAACGAGTTGATATTTTTGAAATTACAGTCAAGTGTGTTATTGTACTGGGTCTACTCGTCTAGGCAGAATACATGTTGAGACCTGGAGGGACCAAATTTTTTATTTTAGGGAATTATTCCATGAGCCAACTGAACGTTGATTAGCTCTCTGCTCTGTGTTAATTTGATCATAAATGTTATTTGTAAGATGCCATATTTGGTCTTTTTTAGTGGTTTACGAATCTCGAAGATGTCTAAGTGTTCAGCATTCTGGAATGATGCCTGAGAGGAAAGCAGAAAGGGTTCACTGCAACCTGTGGCAGCTGAGCCTCAATATCTTTTTTCAGTGCATCACAGTGACTCAACCTTACTGGCACATGGCAGTGTTGGGGGCATCTGCTGTGACATCTCATCCGCCCACAACTACCTGTTGCATTTTTTGATCCATGTTCTGAATTTCATTACCTAGTTAAAAATAGACACCCAGTGTACTTGATTACTAAATAGAAACGGTTTTAAAAGGTGAGTGCTGTAGGCTTTGAAGACTGATCTCAGTTTGGCTGCTTTAGTTTCTCTCTGGCAGGCTGAACCTCTCTTTTTTATTAGCCTTGTGCCTACAAGGAAGCTGCTGCCCCAGGAGACAATAGTTTAATTTTGAAGATGGGCAACTGTTAACAATATAGTATGTAGTTCTTCACTTGGCTTTTCCATACGCTTCTGTGATCTTTCTTCTTTTTCCCTCTGCATGTCTCTGTACTTTATCATGTATGAATACATCCCTAAACAACATAGAGCATTATTTTGTATGTTTAAAAAGTTTGTACAGGAGTTCCCATCCTGGTGCAGGGGAAACGAATCCGACTAGGAACTATGAGGTTGTGGGTTCAATCCCTGGCCTAGCTCCATGGGTTAAGGGTCTGGCAATGCTGTGAGCTGTGGTGTACGTCACAGACAAGGCTCAGATCCTGTGTTGCTTCGGCTGTGGTGTAGGCCGACAGCTGTAGCTCCCATCGGATCTCTAGCCTGGGAAACTCCATCTGCTGCGGGTGTGGCCCTAAAAAGCAAAACAAACAAACGAATACATAGTTTATATATAAATGATGCCATACCATATGCATTCTTCCGCAACTTGCTTGTTTTGCTTAGTATTAAGTTCATGGCATTTATCCGTATTAGTACTTATGGTTCTAGTTCTTTCACTGTACTGCTATATCATATTCTGTTGTCTGAATATGCCTCCAATTTTTATCCACTCTCATGCTTACTGACTTTTATGTTGTTTTACATTTCTTTTGGCAAGGAATGCCATAATGAACATTCTTCCACCTTTGCTCAAGAGGTATATTTGAGAATATTTTCTGGGGCAGAGTTTTTTTTTTTTTTTTTGCTTTTTAGGGCCACACCCTTGGAATATGGAGGTTCCCAGGCTAGGAGTCTAATTGGAGCTACAGCAGCCGGCCTACACCACAGCCACAGTAACACCAGATCCGAGCTGCGTCTGTGACCTACACCACAGCTCATGCAAATGCTGGATCCTTAACCCACTGATCGAGGCCAGGGATTGAACCCGCAACTTCATGGTTCCTAGTCGGATTCGTTTCTGCTGCACCATGACGGGAACTCTTGGAGCAGAGTTTTTTGAATTGGGTATATTTACCCATTTTTGGTTGTAAAATCAATGAGTGAGTCACCCCGATGTTTAGAAAAAATGAATGAGAAGAAAATGGAACTATCAGAGTGTCACACATACTAAGATTAAGCACTGTTTGGTGAATTTTCCTTTCAGTTAAATAAGTAAGTCTGCCTGTGCTGGGCCATAATGTAAAAATATGTGTGTGATGATCAAGAAAGTTTGAAAGCTACTTTTTCAGGGTATATTGCTAGGAATAGAATTGCTAGCTTTTAAGGTATCTATTTTATTAGATATTGCTGGATTTTTTTTTTATCAGTTTTCTTCTACCAGAAATGAATGAGAATTCCCATTATTCTATGGCCTCAACAATACTGTGTTGCCAGAAGTAAATTTTTGTGACGCTGATGGGTGTGAAATGGTATCTCATTATGGTTTTAATTTGTATTTCCCTAATTACTGTTGTAGCAAAGAATCTTTTCTATCCCTATTGGGAGTCCAGATTTCTTCTTTTTTTTATTTTTATTTTTTTTTAAATTTTAGGGCCACACTTGTGGCATATGGAGGTTCCTAGGCTAGAGATCAAATCAGAGCTGTAGCTGCCGGCCTACGCCACACAGACACAACAACGCCAGATCCAAGCTGCATCTGCGACCTACACCACAGCTCATGGAAATGACAGATGCTCAAATTACTGAGTGAGGCCAGGGATCGAACCTGCATCCTCATGAATACTAGTCAGGTTCGTTTCCCCTGAGCCATGACAGGAACTCCAGATTTCTTCTTTTGAGAATAACCTTTGCCCTTCTTTTAAATGGATTGTTCATATTTTTAATAGATCTTAAAATACTCATACTGTATTTTGAATACTGATCTTTTGGCAGTTATGTATATTACAAATATCTGCATTCAGTAGGTGGCTTATATTCTTAATTTGGTGCTACTGATGGCCAGAAGTTTTAATTTAATCAAGTCAAATTCATCAGTATTTTCCTTTTTAGATTTATACCCGTATGTGTGTATGTATTTGTTAAGAGAGAGAAAAGGAACATTTCAAGAAATTCTGTTCCATCTAAAAGTCATATATCTTTCAATAAGAATTTAAAGCTTTCTTTTTTGGTCTTTAAATAGAAATCCATTTCTTCTATAAAATGTGTTGGTTGAGATAGGAACATAGGTTTTTTTTTTTTTTTTCTCCCCAATGGATAACTGGCTGTCTCAGCATCATTTATTGAAAAGATCATCCTTTGCCTGTGGCTCTGCAATAGTACCTCTCTTATGAAGTCAAGTTTACCTCACACATGGATGGATCTGTTTCTAGGTTTTCTGTCCTGATCTGTCAGCCTCATTGTCCTTGGGCCAGTTCCCACTGTATTAACCATTACGACTTTTAGTGTGTCATAATAGCTGGTAGAAAAACTCTCCTCATTCATCTTGCTGTGATTCTTAAAAATTATCCCGCTTAACCACATATCCTAAATACTTTTTGATAACCTCATTTCAAAGGTTGCATATTGGTCTATTAGGACATACCACGATTCACGTAACAAAAGCCCCTCTTTTTAACTCACTGAGAAAAGGAAATGAAGGGAAACTGACCTGGTGAGGGGGTACTTGAGAACTGATGGTCAGGAAAGCTCTCTAGGAGGAAATGACATTTCAGGTGAATCAAGAAAGATGAGAATAATTCAGTGCGAAGAGCTGGGGAATTTGTTGTAAGAAGAGAATACCATGTGCAGAGGCAAGAGAAAGCTTCCCACGTTTAAGGATCTTCAAGGCCACTGTGGTTGGAATAGAGGGAGACAATGTGAGAGGGAAGTGAGATGAGCTTCTGAAGTTAGTCAGGGGCAAGAGTATACAGAGCCTAATGGGATGGATCAATCTGTCTGTCTATCTATCTATCTATCCATCCATCCATCCAGCTGTTTATCTATCTCACAGATGCACAAACACACACACATATATACACACACACACATAAATTTATATATATATTTGGGACTTGGGTTTCAGTCTGGGTAGAATGAGAAGGTATTGAAGGATTTTAGGCAGAGTGACATCTTATTTATATTAAAAAAAAAAACACTGTTTGTTATATGGAACATGGCTCATGCAGGATGAGGTAGACTGGTTAGTTGTCCATTACGAGAGAGCTGGTGAAAGGTGATGGAATCTTGGAATATAGTGGTGGCAATGAAGATGGGAAGAAGAGAATGGGCTCTAAGCTATTTAGAAGGTAAAATCATGGGTATGTTGAGTTTGGGGTTTGAGAGAGAATCAAGAATGACTTCCTCTTTGTTAGCTTGAGTGAGCGGGTAGGTAGATGGCCATGCCATCTGCTGAGATGGCAAGGTGAGAAGGTTGAAGAGGAACTGCTTTCATCTGGATTGATTGGTGTCTGGGCCTGCCAGGCGGCTATCATTGTATCGTTCCTTTTGCCTCTTTCCAGTGCTGAATCTCACATCTTTCTTGTTTTACTCTCCAGCTGTGTTAGAGCATGTATGTACCCCCATAGCATCCTAAGAAAGATAGGAAAGGAGGTTCAATTGTGAGTTCAGGGAAGTCTAAAAATATTTGTATTCTGCTTTTAAGCATGATTGATAATTTGGGCAAGTACAGAAGTATAGGTTGCAAATTATCTTCCTTTTGAATTTGGAGGCTTTGATCTGTAATCTTGGGGCCCCCCAACAGGTATTGTAGTTTCATGGTTATAGTATCTTGTCTTCTCTGTAGAGAATTAATTATAGTTGTTTTTTTTTTAAATTGAGGTATAATTGACTAAATGTTTAAAAAGCAGTTCTCCTATACTTTGTATTATCTGTTTTGCTCTCTGTCTTTCATATTGGTGGCTTTTCTTAAAACTGATGGTTCTTATCTGTCCCTGTCTATGAAAGAGTGAGGCTCTAAAACGTGATTTTAGAGTTCTTTGTGCGTAGCTGGGCTTGCCAACTACTGAGACTCCCTGTGGTCTGATCAGGCAGTGTGGACCTGCAATTTGCATTTATCTCACATATGCTTGGTCTTCATCCACACTTCCAGGCTCATAGCTCCCCAGGCCCTTGGAATTTACTGAATGATTTAAGAGCAGTGGGATAAGAGTTGGTCTCTTGTCCTCAGTTCCTGAAAAAGCTTCAGGGATGGTGACTTTTGGATCCCACCAAGGGTAAAAAGAGAGCAAACCGGCTGATTAGAAGGTTGGAACTTTCAGTCCTACCCCTTGACCTCTGGGAAGGAGAGAGTGGCTAGAAGTTGAATCAGTTGCTCATGGCCAATGATTTAATCAATCAGGCCTATGTAATGAAGCCTCCGTAAAAACCCAGGCGGTCTGGCTATTGATTTGTGTCATTTAATGTCCTCTTATAATGAATGAGTAATCTAATGAGTAAGTGGGCTTTCCCATTTTCCCATTAATAGGACCTGAGGTGGGGGTTGTGGGAACCTCTGATTTATAGCCAATGGGTCCCTGGCATCTGAAATAGGAGGTGTCTTGTGGGACTGAGCCTCAACTTTTGCCTATGGAATGGGATCTTATCTCCAGATAGATAGTGCAGAAGTGAGTTGAATTGTCAGACCCTGGTTGGGTGAGAATTGCTGTTGGTATGGGGAAGCCTCCACACACATGTTGAAATTGGGTCCAGGAACCCTTTTGCAGGCAGTAAAAAACCTGGCCTTTTTATTAGGTGATTGTCAGATTCATTATCCAGACGTCTTTTCTCTGAGACTATAAAAAAAATAAAAAAGAAAAAAAAAGAAAAGTGCCCATATGGATGTGTATATTCCTGTGTGTCAGCAAAATGTCAATGATTGGGCTAAAGAATATGTAAATTGTAAGGCTTTTGACATATTTAGCATATTAGTTTATTATATTTATATGTAAAGACTATAAATATACACATATTTCTCTTCAGAAACATATTAGCAAGTTTTATTCCTACTAGTAGGATATATATAGGAACTAGGATGCAGTTCCTCTAGTTTTGGTAATAGCAGTATTACACATTTTGTAAGATTACTTGCTAATTCAGTAGATGGAAATGGTATTTAATTGCTCTTTTATTTTATTTATTGGCATGTGGGTGTGTCTGTGTGTGTGCAAAAACAGCCAATTCATGACATTTGTCCATTTTTCTGATGTGCTGTTTGTCTTTTTCATATTAATTTGTACATTTATTTATTTATTTATTTATTTTTATTTATTTATTTTTATCACTCAAATGAATTTATCACATCTGTAGTTGTATAATGATCATCACAATCCAATTTCATAGGATTTCCATCCCACAGCCCAAGCACATCCCCCCACCCCCCAAACTGTCTCCTCCGGAGACCATAAGTTTTTCAGTGTCTGTGAGTCAGCATCTGTTCTGCAAAGAAGTTCCGTCTGTCCTTTTTTCAGATTCCACATGTCAGTGAAAGCATTTGATGTTGGTATCTCATTGTCTAACTGACTTCACTTAGCATGATAATTTCTAGGTCCATCCATGTTGCTAAGAATGCCGGTGTTTCGTTCCTTTTAATGGCTGAGTAATATTCCGTTGTGTATACGCACCACATTTTCTTGATCTGCTCCTCTGTCGATGGACATTTAGGTTGTTTCCGTGTCTTGGGTATTGCAAATAGTGCTGCAATGAACATTGGAGTACATGTGTCTTTGCGAGTCGTGGTTTTCTGTGGGTAGATGCCCAGGAGTGGGATTGCTGGATCAAATGGCAGTTCTATTTTTGTACATTTTTAATATATTATGAAGATGAACCTTTCGTCATAGGTTTTACAGATTTCCCCCCCCCCAAGTTTTCAGTGTTGTTCCACTAAATTAATTAATTTATTCAGTATGCACACTCTCTTAAATAGTAGTTATTAAGGCAGTACGAAAGGTACAGCATATAAAAAAAGATAAAAAAATAAAAGATACAAAAAGGTGTTAACTAGAAAACACATCTCCTATTCCTTTCCGCTAATAGTCTTCTCTGGAGACAAGTACTCTTACTAGTTTCTTGTACTTCTTTTAGAGGTATTCTTTGCAGACATAAGCCCTTTTATTTATTTATTTATTTTTTTTGTCTTTTTGCTATTTCTTTGGGCCGCTCCCTCGGCATATGGAAGTTCCCAGGCTAGGGGTCGAATCCGAGCTGTAGCCACTGGCCTACGCCAGAGCCACAGCCACGCGGGATCCGAGCCACGTCTGCAACCTACACCACAGCTCACGGCCACGCCAGATCCTTAACCCACTGAGCAAGGGCAGGGACCGAACCCGCAACCTCATGGTTCCTAGTCGGCTTCGTTAACCACTGCACCACGACGGGAACTCCCATAAGCCCTTTTAAAAAAATTTCTGCATAAGCAATAGCTGTGGTAAATTGTGATAGTCATGGCTCCTGATAAAGCATGCCTCTCCTTAATTTATCTCTTCTCCTTTGAGTGTGGTTTTGCCCTTCTTTTCATCCACAGGTGGAGTCTGGTTCCTCACCCCTTGAATCCGGGGTGGCTTTGAAACTTGTTTCTCTCTGTAGGAAGGGGCGTGAAGATGATGATGTGTGGCTGCTTAGTCTAGGCCCTGAGGGGCTTGCCATGCTGCTTCCCTCTCGTGGAATACCACCGTTGCCATGGGCAGCAGTCTCCTGGCCTAGTTTCCTTTAGAGAGAATGGCTCGGGTATCCCAGCTGTGCCAGCTGTGCTCAGGCCCGGAGCCAACCCATGATGAGCTGAGTGCAGCTGGTTGAGTGAGCCAAGGAGACACCTGCGGAATCGAGACGCCAACCCACAGATTGATGAGAAATAAAAATTGTCGTCTTGAGCCACTAGGTTTTGGGGGTGGTTTGTTATGCAGCAATAAATAACTGATATAGTTAACAGCTTAAACATTCATATAAACTATATTTTGAAGATGGCTTCGTGTTAGTACTTAGAGAGCTGCTTTTTAATCCCTGCATAGTATTCCAGTGAGTGAATGTACTATAAGTCAATCAGTTATTAATAGATATTCAGTTGGCATCTGTCTTTTGCTATAACATGAGATTGTAAAGAATCGCCTTATGTATATCTTTTTTGAGTGTTCAGAGTGTACTTTATTTTTTTTCGTTTTTGGTTTTTTCATTTTTTAAAGTTTTATTGATACATAGTTGATTTACAAAGTTGTGATAATTTCTGACGTCCAACAGAGTGTTTTAGTGATATGTATACACACATCCATCCTTTTCCAGATTCTTTTTCCATATAGATTGTCACAGAATCCTTTTTTTTTTTTTTGTCTTTTTGCCATTTTTAGGGCCGCTCCTGCGGCATATGGAGGTTCCCAGGCTAGGGGTCGAATCGGAGCTGTAGCTGCCAGCCTGTGCCACAGCCACAGCAACATGGGATGTGAGCTGCATCTGTGACCTACACCACAGCTCATGGCAATGCAGGATCCTTAACCCACCGAGCGAGGCCAGGGATCGAAGCCGCAACCTCATGGTTCCTAGTTGGGTTCGTTAACCGCTGAGCCACAACGAGAACTCCTAAAGTGAGACTCTTTTAATACATGTTAGTAGACACATACACTTGTTTTAGGGCCCCTAATTCACTGCTCCTTTGCCCTCATTTACATGTTAAAGGACTCCTTCTGTCCAGTAGAACAGCTCTCTTCTTGGCTTCCACAAAGTTGCTTGCATAAGCTTGCTTTTTGGTGCCATGTCTTGAGAAATAGTTTCGTAATTTTCCTTTTCAGGGCCACATTTCCTGAGTAATTTGGTTATCTTTCTAATGGCGTATTATGAAAGTTGTTTTTCCTATTGACCTTGCTTCTCTTGACCTTTTGAAACATGTGTCCTTTTGGTTTTCCGAAAAGGTTTTTATCTCAACCTTTGCTCTTGCCAACTTATGGATAAGAGGTCTTGAATCAAGTGGAAGTTTTGGGAAATATTTTGATGTCCCACTGTTATATATAAGTAGGTATAATGCCCTCGGAGTAATTGTTATTTTTTTCATCTAGAGACTCCTAAGCCTTCTTCAGTTTAAAAGCATTATTACTCTAGAAGGGGGGATTGAGGCAGAATAATAACTCAGGTGGTCGGGGGGGGGGGGAGTGTGGGCATCGTTGCACTCAGTGCATTCTTTGATCTGGCTGTTGATTAGCATCTGTGGCTAAAGGGCTCCAGGGAGTAACATCCCCACAGGCTTGTTTACTACAGAGAGCAATGCCCAGATGGACATTAATCCCTAACCCCCTGTGACTCAGTTTTTGGGAAGAAAAGGGCAAAGAAACCATGAGACTTATGGGACATTTCCACCCCTAAGACCTCTGTTGGGCAAGGACTGATTGATATAGGTAACTTAAGCAAGGCCAATGGGAGAAAACCACATCTTTCTGGACCCCATGTTGGTAACCCCCCATCTTTAAGGGATAAAAGCCCCTATAAGACAATAGAGAGAGGGGACTCGTCTCCCCCTTCCCAGCTGTCCTGGGAGCTGTTTTCTTTCCCGTAATAAAGACTTTGCTTGCTTAAAAAAAAAAAAAAATGAGAAGCATTATTTAAAATTTTTTTTGTTCAATAAATTTATTAACATATAGGTTCAATTTGGGGCTTAGCACATACTTTTAAAAAATGTGGTATAATAGGAGTTACCATCATGGCTCAGTGGTAACAAATCTAACTGGTATCCATGAAGTTGTGGGTTTGATCCCTGGCCTCTCTCAGTGGTTAAGAATCCGGCGTTGCCATGAGCTATGGTGTAGGTTGCAGATGCAGGTCAGATCCTCGTGTTGCTGTGGCTGTGGTGTAGGCTGGCAGCTGTAGCTCTGATTTGACCCCTAGCCTGGGAACCTCCATATGCTATGGGTGAAGCCCTGAAAAGACAAAAAAAAAAAAAAAAAGTGGTAAAATATATTTAACCTGGATTTGCCGTTTTCACCATTTTAAAGTGTATAGTTCATTGTCACTAAGTACATTCACAGTGTTGTGTAGCTGTCACCACCCTCCATCTCCAGAACATTTTTAATCTTGCAAAACAAACTCCATGCCCATTGAACAATAACTCTCCATTCTCCCTTCCTTCAGCCCTCGGCAGTCACCATTTTATTTTTTTGTCTATGAATCTGGCTACTTTAGGCATCTCATATAAGTAGAATTATGCAGGATTCGTATTTTTGTAACTGGCTCATTTCATTTGACATAGTGTCTTCAGTGTTTATCCATGTTGTACCATGTGTCGAAATTTTCTTTGTTTTTAAGGATGAAAAACATTCCCTTGCGTGTATATGCCGTATTTTGTGTATCTACTCGCCCACTGATGGACACTTAGGTGGCTTACACCTTTCGACTTTTGTTGAGTAAGGCTGCTATAACTGTGGGCATGCAAACATCTTTTTTTTTTTTTTTGCCATCCATATGGCATGCAAAAGTTCCAGTGCCACAGAGGTGACAATGCTGAATCCTTAACCGCTGAACCACCAGGGAACTCCTTCAAACATCTGTTTGAGACCTATTTTCATTTCTTTTAGGATTTTACCCAGAAGTGGAATTGCTGGATCATATGGTAATTTATGTTTAATTGTTTGAGATACTACCATACTGTTTTCCACAGTGGCTGCCCCATTTCACTTCCACGTGGAAGTATTATCTGTGCTGCCGCAGTGCCAAGCTAGGGAAGTATTGACCAGGACTGCATGGCAAGTAGGTTAAGTGTCAGCCTACAGAATACACAGGTACTGCGTGACTGTATTTGTGTATAAAAGTCTTCGATATATGTATGCCTGTGTAGCTCTAAATGTGCCGAGAAAGGTTTGGAAGGATGTTTGACAAACTCAATTCGATGGCTAGCTTGGGAGAGGGAAGGAATATGAGCAGTGAAGGGATACTTCGTACTTTCATCTCCATAGTCTTATAATTTTTTTTTTTTAACAGTGCAAGATCTGTGCTTGTGTAATTCATTTTATAAAAAAGAGTTTACTTTTTTTTTTTTTAAATGGCTGCACCTGGGGCGTGGAAGTTCTCAGTCTGTGGATTGAACCTGCACCAGCACAGCTACCTGAGCCTCTCAAATTCATTTTTAAAGAAGGTGAATTTGGCTTAAAAACAGGTTTTTTTTTTGTCTTTTGTCTTTTTTGTTGTTGTTGTTGTTGCTATTTCTTGGGCCGCTCCCACGGCATATGGAGGTTCCCAGGCTAGGGGTTGAATCGGAGCTGTAGCCACCGGCCTACGCCAGAGCCACAGCCACGCGGGATCCCAGCCGCGTCTGCAACCTACACCACAGCTCACGGCAACGCCGGATCGTCAACCCACCGAGCAAGGGCAGGGACCGAACCCGCAACCTCATGGTTCCTAGTCGGATTCGTTAACTACTGCGCCACGACGGGAACTCCTTAAAAACAGTTTTTGCTGTAGGAGCCCAGTTGGGGCGGGGGGAAGGACATCAGCAGGGGGCATTAATATTCGTGTCAGGAGGAAAGGCAGACATTGGGCTAGAAGACAGAAGAAATGGGCTTGAGGAAGAATGAAATTCAAAGGAGGAAACCACGAAATCCAAAGGAAAGCGTTTTTGTCACTTTTTTGTGTTCTTCCTAGTGTAGTTTTATGATCAGGACTCTCTGTGTGAATATATACCTTATATTGTAGGAGTGACAGAACTTTCCATAGCATTCCTGGAAAGAATATAAAATTGGGAGTTCCTGTCGTGGCTCAGTGGTAAAGAACCCAACGAGGATCCATGAGGATCCAGGTTTGATCCCTGGCCTTGCTCAGTGGGTTAAGAATCGGTGTTATCGTGAGCTGTGGTATAGGTCGCAGACTCGGTTCGTATCCTGTGTTACTATGGCTGTGGTGTAGGTCGGCAGCTGCAACTCTGATTTGACCCCTAGCCTGGAAACTTCCATAAGCCGCTGGTGCTGTCCTAAAAAAATCAAAAGCCAGCCAATCAACCAACCAAAATATATATGTGTGTGTAAATTGATTTTACTGTTTTAAAATGATTTTTTCCATTAGAGCTGGTTTACAGTGTTCTGTCGGTTTTCTACTGTATAGTAAAGTGACCCAGTCACACACACACATATATACATTATTTTTCTTATGTCATGCTCCATCATGCTCCATCACAAGTGACTAGATATAGTTCCCTGTGCTTTACAGCAGGATCTCATTGCTTATCCATTCCAAATGCAATAGTTTGCATCTTTGAACCCCAAATTCCCAGTCCATCCCACTCCCTCGCTCTCCCCCTTGGCAACCACAAGTCTATTCTCCAAGTCCATGAGTTTCTTTTCTGTAGAAAGGTTCATTTGTGCCATATATTAGATTCCAGATATAAGTGATATTATATTCTCTCTCTGACTTCCTTCACTCAACATGAGAGTCTCTAGTTCCATCCATGTTGCTGTGAATTGCATAGTGGAAACAGACTATGGCCAACATTGGATTCAGAGCTCTAAATAGACATTGTCTTTCTATCTAGCTGCTTATCTCTATCTATCTATCTATCTGTCTATCTATCATCTATCTATTATCTATCTATCTGTCACTATACAGAAATGAACAATAATTGACTTTAGCATTGTGAATAGTATAAAGCTGTCTTTTTTGTTGGCTCTTTGTTCTCAGTAAATCTGTAAGGAATGTTTTTGTAATCATATCTTTAATTTTTTTTTTTTTAAGCATGCGAAGGCATGAGTCTCAGAGAAGTTAAGCAGCTCATTCAGATTCCTTAGCTGACAAGGGGTGGAGGGCACGGCTGGACCCAGGTCTTCTCTACGACGTGTTATTTGTTTGTTTGTTTTTCAAGAAAGCATGGGCCAGAAAAAGATTGGAATCACATATCAGTGTAGTATCTTGTGGAATGGGTGTTTTGGCCACGTACATTTGTGAAATATCTTTAGATATGAACACTAAGAAGATGCATTTACTGAATAGAATTCGGATAGAACTTTGTTAGGTAATTGAGACTAAAACCCAAATGTCAGGAAGAGGTCAGTATTAGAAGTCATTCAGAAAAAGTAGCTGTCTAAAATAACACCATTTTCTAGGCAACAGGTTTCTACAAATTGGCTAGCTCCCAGTGTTGTAAATAATTTGCCAGGAGTTTATGGATGTCTCCAAGTTAAAGGCTATGTGGAGGAAACGCAGTTTCATGACTGGAACTGGGGCAGAAATTAAACACATGTAGTTATTTTATTAAGTCTGTCACTGATTCATTCTTTGACCTAAATTCTCAGACTCTTTCATAATTTTTGCTTTTTTCCATTATTCAAGTTGTTGAACAGTTGGAAGCTTAAGTAATGTTGCACATCTTAACTAAAAGTATGTAATTATTGGCATTCTGGAATAATTTCTTATAGCAAAGCCCCGTGTATTTAATTTTTCCTGAAGGCAGTAGTGGTCGTGTCTTTCTTATGCTAAAAATGTCTTTAGCAGTTGTTTATCATTGGCAGGTTTTTATCAAAACAGGAGCCCCTCCTTATCCACAAGAGAGTATGTTCCAGTGATGCCTGAAACCACAGATAGTCATGGACTCTGTGCATGCTGTTTTTCCTTTTTGCATATGGATGCTAAAGTTTAATGTATACATTCGGCGCAGTAAGAGATGAACAATAATGATAGTAAAATAGAACTATTATAATAACTATATCCTGTAATAAAAGGTATATGTTGTGGTCTCTCTCTCTCAAAATATCTTGTACTGTGAGCACCCTTTTTCTTCTTAAGGTGATGGGAGATGATAAAATGCCTCCATGATTAGATGAAGTGAGGTGAGTGATGTAGGCTTTGTGACTTGGCCTGAGGCTGACCAATGACCTGACCATGTATCGCAAGGAGGTGCACCTGCTTTGGGTGATCCTGAGTCATCGAGCCTTGAACATGGCAGTGGTTGGTATCAGGAGCAGACTGTGCAGATGGTTGGGGTTTCCCGACGGGATGGCTCACGACTGCATCCTGTCACCCAGGGAGCATGTGAACCTTAAAGTTTATGAGTTGTTTACTTCCGGAATTTTCCATTTAATATTTTCAGACTTGAACCATTGGTAACTGAAACCTTGGAAAGCGAAATCGCGTTTAAAGGGGGACTACTATGCATTTATTATATCCATCTTTGTACATATGTATGTCAGAGATAAAAGAATGTGTAAATCAGGAAAGGGTTCTGAGGATTAAAGTAGTTCACATGGAGAATGGAGAGTCCGGGAGGATTGGCGGAATCATGGCCATTTCAGGTCTTTCATCCTGAGTTCAGTTCACAGCAGGCCACTCCTTTAGGTGTGGAGGCCCAGGATTTAAAGCTGAGCTGTACTGTGCTTAGACTTTCTCAAAAATTATGACTCGCTGCCACAGGTTATGCCAGCAGTCGTACTGTAGGATTGGGCGACCCGCTCCAAACGGGATCATCAAATTAGTTCGTATCTTCTTGAAAGGAATGCATCCAAGAATATGTTGGAGCTACATCTGGATGCAAATGACGTGGTGTTAACAAATTCTGAGCAGTCAGATAGATCATCTGATGATAAATTTTAAGCAGTGAGCTAAATTAATATTACTGTCAACTTAGCGGGGATATCAAAAGAACACTTGGAAAGGAATAAATTAATGGTGTTTGTTACTGTAGTGGGAAAACCAAGGTGAAGAGAGAGATTGGGAGACATCAAAGTAAAGCCGTTTATCTTTATAGCCAAGGACCTTCAGCATTTAAGGGATCTGTAGAGAAATATTTCTCAAGTTGTCTTTGGCGAAGGACTCGAGGTTTCAAAAACTTCCAATCTGTTACCAACTGATATGTTTATCAACGGTAATGAAAAAGAATTAGTAGAAAAAAGTGAGATAAAAAAAGCATATGAAATAGAAGGCCTGGGTTTTTAATATTAGATCCTTCAGATTGAAAACTACTCTTTTAACTTGCTTTAATATTTTCCAGATTCTCACTCTCAGTCTCTGTGCTTGTCCTCTCGTGGGTTGGTAATAGTTTAACGTCTAGTTCTGGTCCCTGGGCTGCACTTTGAGTATCACTATTCAGACGGTTGCTTTCTTCATGCTAACGGTCCAGGAATTGGCCTTTTTTGGATTTCTTTCTCAAGGGTGACACGGTAGTACATTCGTGAGAAGTAATTCCTGGCTACACATTGAATAATCTGAGATACCGTCTTTTTTTCTTTTTAAACAGATAGATTAGAACAAATGTTGTGGAGGGTTGTAAGAATGAGGCCTTTTCTCAAAATTACTATAAATTTCCATTAGTTGGGTCAGTAAAAACTCTGAGTTTTACATCATTTCTTTGTTTATATTTTCTGCCTATTGACAAAGAAGCAGGACTTTTAAGTAAGGAGAGAATGTTTACACTGTAGTCTATTTTGGGGAACCTTCTTCCTTTATTCTTGCGTATTGTAAAGGTCAAACTTTTTTTTTTTTTTTTTTGCTATTTGCTTGTTAAAGCTAAATAAGATTTATATTTTCTTTCTTTCTTTTTTTTTTTTTTTGTCTTTTGTCCTTTTGGGGCCATACCTGTGGCATGTGGAGGTTCCTAGGCTAGGGGTCTAATCAGAGCTGTAGCCACCAGCCTACGCCAGAGCCATAGCAATGCCAGATCCAATGTCTGTGACCTACACCACAGCTCACGGCGATGCTGGATCCTTAACCCACTGAGCGAGGCCAGGGATTGAACCCGCAACCTCATGGTTCCTAGTCGGATTTGTTTCCACTGTGCCATGACGGGAACTCCTGATTTATATTTTCTAAGGTGATAAACATCTTAACACTCGATGCCAGTGACTTGGGTGGCATTTGTTTTTCTCTTGTTGTAACTGATGAAAATGTTTACGGACTGGGCCAGACTCATGAAGTCAATTTTAATTATATTGGTTTTTTTGGTTTGTTAAGATATTAACATTTGCCATTTCAAGTTTGTTTTATGAAGTTCATGGTAGAGTTCATTTCTTTACCAAAACTTAACACAAGACCTGGTGTTGGCTTTTGAAGTCATAGTATAATGTTGTTTTCCTCTAGCCTAAAGTTACAGAATTTCAAGATTGGAAGGTATTAGACTCTCACGACCGCCAGGTGACTGTTAGCCCCTCCTGCTGCTTTTCTGCTCAGGTGCCTGCCTGCACTGTGCCCAAGCCTCTCCAGTCACAGGGAAACTCCAGGAGTCCCAAGGCTGCCCAATGGGCAGAGTACTGTTAGAATGTGTCCCTTCTACATTCAGAGGCAGGTTGGAACAGACTTAATCTACCCTCCCTCCATGTGGCAACACTTCACATAAACGAAGATGAGTATTGTGTTTTGTGGTTTTCTCTTCTGCAGGCTGACACCATAGCCTTTTACCATCCTTGCTGGCATCTTTTGAATTCGATCCAGCTAGTCTCTCTGCTTTTTTTTTTGTTTTTTTTTTTGTCTTTTTACCATTTCTTGGGCCACTCCCGCAGCATATGGAGGTTCCCAGGCTAGGGGTCTAATCGGAGCTGTAGCCGCCAGCTTACACCAGAGCCACAGCAACGTGGGTTCCGAGCCGAGTCTGCAACCTACACCACAGCTCATGGCAATGGCCGGATCGTTAACCCACTGAGCAAGGCCAGGGACCGAACCCGCAACCTCATGGTTCCTAGTCAGATTCGTTAACCACTGAGCCACGACGGGAACCCCTAGTCTCTCTGCTTTTTAAAGTGTAACACTTAGAGCTGAATGACGTGTTCGAGGGATGGTTTTGACCAGTGCAAAATACAGTACCGTCATCCTCGTTTTTCTGGAAGCCACATTCTCTGAGGTTGTATTGGACAGAGCTTTGTGTTGCGAACCATTGGTAGGGTGTAACCCACTGGTGTGTTATAAAGTCATTTTATTTTATTTCATTTTATTTATTTATTTTTTGTCTTTTTGCCTTTTCTAGGGCCACTCCCATGGCATATGGAGGTTCCTAGGCTAGGGGGTGAATCGGAGCTGCAGCTGCTGGCCTACGCCAGAGCCACAGCAACACAGGATCTGTGCCGCATCTGTGACCTACACCCCAGCTCACCGCAATGCCAGATCCTTAACCCACTGAGCGAGCCCAGGGATCTAACCTGCAACCTCATGGTTCCCAGTCAGATTCGTTAACCACTGCGCCACGACGGGAACTCCATAAAGTCATTTTAGTGGGTCTGATTCACATTTAAAAAAATATGAAATAAGATAAAATTGAATAAAAATGTAAGTGCATTTCATGTAATAAAGCTGTGTTATAGATAAATGCTTCCATTTATAAATAGATGCATACATACTCGTATACATCCACATCCGTGAATATGCACAAATATGCTCAGTGCACGTAGGTGTACTGAGTGGTGGTGTAAGATGGGGATAGTTAAGTTTCTTGCTGTGTGTCAGAAAAGTGTGGCAGTCTCTGGTCTAGATGAGAAGCTTCCCCTCCTTGCTTTTCCCTGTCCGCGCCTTCTGGTCTCTTCCGGCTCTGCCCCCGCTTAGATCTTCCGATCTTCCCGCTGATACTCTTCTCCTCGTCGCCCTGGGGGTCCTGCAGGAGGGGCATCCTGGGCCCCATTAGATTTGACGTGGGACCTGGAAAAATCATCTTACTGCTCTGATCGGACCCCCTCTGATAACTTTTGTCTGTGGCATAAAGAAGGCGCAGTAATGAGGTGAGGGGGTCAATCAAAGCTCTTTTTTGTTTGTTTGTTTTAAATTCTGAAAATTATTACCCAAGTGAAATTAAGGCTTTAATAAAAATACTGTTTGAGATAGACTTTCTGTTCTCTATATCTTTGGCTTTACAATTTGCACTTTCGAATACACCTCCCAGTAAATCCTTACTCTGTGCCAGGCACTGTTCTTAGTACTTTATATGTATCAAGTCAGTGGATCCTCGTAACAATTCCATGGGAGTGTGCCTATCATCTCCACTTTACAGAGGAGAAAACCAAGGACGAGATGGATGATTTCACTTGCTTAAGGCTTTAAAATTCTTAGTGTGTAACAGTTGTAGCTCAAGTGGCAATCGACAAAAAAAGATGCTCTCAAACCACCAGCAGCCTCACATACAGGCGATGACACCGTTACCCTATTATCCTGTAGTTCTGGGCTTGCTCCTAAAGCAGATGCTAAGTCTTTTCATAATCACCTAAAGAGAAGAACTTGAGAATTTAAAAAACTTTTTCTTCATCTTTAGAAAGCACCTCTTCCCGACAGGAGGTCTAATAATTCTAATCATAAATCTAGTGATTCCCCTTCCCTTCTTCTCCACTCTTCATTCTATTGCTCCTTCTCCATTTTTACCTCCACTTAGTTGTTTGTTTCCACAACAGTTCACTATTCTATTTGCTCTTTTTTCTTCTTTCTGTCCTCCCCGGTTCCCTACCAGTTTTCCATCAGTTCTTTTCTGTATTCTACCTTTGCACTGTTCATATTCACTCAAATTTATTTTTTTTTAAAGAAAAGTATATATTGAGCACCTCGCAAGTGTGAGGGACTCCGGAAATACAAATGTAAATGTAAAAAAAAAAAAATCATGAAAGTCAGTAGGAGAAAGGTCAAAGCTCTGCTAGTTCATTGTCTTGAGAATCTGAACCACTGGAGCAAAAGCCAAGTAAGTACTCTCCCGTCCTTCCCTGTAGGAGCAGGAATTGAGATTGGGATTTAAATCCTTAGGGTATAAATGGTATCAAGTTAAAGCAGAGTTCAGAGGGTAGGAAATACATCTGTTTAGGTCATGTTTCAGGTCAAGGAATGAAAATAGTGGCCTAAAAAGTTACAGGAATATTTTTATTGAACAAATTAAAAGTGTTTAGTATAAAAATTGCTTTTTTTTTTGGTCTTTTTAGGGCCACACCTGTGGCATATGGAGATTCCCAGGCTAGGGGTTGAATCGGAGCTACAGCTGCCGGCCACAGCCACAGCCACAGCAACTCGGGATCCGACCCACGTTTGCGACTTACACCATAGCTCACAGCAACGCCGGATCCTTAACCCACTGAGCGAGGCCAGGGATCGAACCTGCATCCTCATGGATACTAGTCAGATTTGTTTCTGCTTTGCCACAACGGGAACTCCAAAAATTGCTTTTTCTAAAATTCTGTTGTGGGATGGAAATCCTGTGAAATCAGATTATTATATGATCATTATACAACTACAGATGTGATAAATTCATTTGAGTAATAAAAAAAATGAAAAAAAATTGTTGTACATTAAATGTAGAGAAGTAGTAGTATGTAAATTGGCTTTGTCCCTGGGGATTTCTTATAATATATATACATATATTTATATATATTAAATATATATAAATATATATAAAAATATACATATGTATTTGGTTTTTAGGGCTGCACTCGCGGCATATGGAGGTTCCCAGGCTAGGGGTTGAATCAGAGCTGCAGGTGCTGGCCTACACCACAGCCACAGCAGCGCAGGATCCAAGCTGCGTCTTCAGCCTACACCACAGCTCATGGCAACGCCAGATCCTTAAACTGAGGGAGGTCAGGGATCAAATCCCCAACCTCATGGTTCCTAGTCTGATTGGTTTCTGCTGTGCCTCAAGGGGAACTCCTTCTTACAATATTTGTTAATGTAAGAATCTCCAGCACTCCCACAGTTGAAAGAGGAATCAGTCCGGGACGTTTAGGTAATTTGTTTTGACTTCGACGTGACCTTGGAGTGCTCTCCAGCTCCGCTTGCTCACCTGTACTGTAGGTGCAGTAGTTATCAGGTGCCACCTGTGCGAGGGCAGGTATGCTGCTGAGCACTAAGGAATCCAAAGTTTAACGTACTCAACTTCATTGTACAGCTTTTATTCTAGCAGAGTATCTGTCTCCTTGGTTTTGCCCCATTTAAGGACACTGGCAGGTATATATTTCGCCTTCCTCTCTCTTGATCAGCTCCAACTCATTCTTTGAGGCCAGTCGATATTCTTGTAAGCCTTCCTTGATTACTCCTGCTCAAAGTGGTTCCTCTGCTCTCTCAACTTCTATTGTGCTGATTTTCTTTAACCGCTAATTTGGCAATTAATCATGTTAATTGCTTTGTGACTCGTATCTATTGTTGTCTTGAATTGTTATTTAAATTGTGCCTTGTTTGACTTTCACAGGTTTGATTTTTGTCTTCTGATCACAGCTCAAGGTTCTTGAAAAGAGATTCCTTTCTGTAACTCTTGTAGCAGTGATCTTTTTTGATTAGGCCCCTTTTGGTGAGATATATGTGTACATATCAATTGGAGGTTATTTTAGGAGCAAAATTGCTAGATCATAGGGTATGCACTTTAATAAATACTGTCCAGTGGTTTTCCAAAGCAGTCATAGCAACTTACACTTCGACCAGCAGACTGTAAGTGTTCCCATTTCTCTTTGTCAGTACTTAGTAAGTATTGGGATTTAAATTTTAACCACTCTGAAGGGTGTGTGGTGGTACCTCATTGGGGATTGAAATCGTACTTCCCTGGTGCCTAATTAGGTTAAGCACTTTTTTCAGATATTTATTGACCATCTGGATGACCTTTTATGAAGTGCTCCTTTGGGTCTTCTAACCTAGTTGTCCTTTTTCTTATCTCCTGTTCAGGAGTTCTTTATATATTCTGGATATGAGCCCTTAGTCAATTTTATATGTTGCATATATCTTCCCCCACTCTGTCATTTGTCTTTCACTCCCTTAATGGTGTTTTTTTTTTTTTTTTTTTTATGAACAGAAGATCTAATATTAACGTGATCAAATTTACTCCTCTTTTCCTTTATAGTTAGTGCTTTGGTTCCCCCCCTGGTTCTTGAAGATACTCTTCTGTTATCTCTCTCCATCCCAAGTTATCTTCTAAAAATATTTTTCTTTAGATTTTTGCACTTGGACTTGATTTTTTGTAGAATGTTATGAGAGTAAGGATCAGCTTTCATATTTTTCAATACAGGTATGTCCAGTTGACCCAGTACCATTTATCAAAAACCATTTCCTTGTCTTACTTCTGTATGGAGATTTCTTTGGCATAAATTAAGTGTCCAGATATGTGAGGATCTCTCTCTCTCTCTGGAATGTCTGTTCTGTTCTGATGCTCTGTTTGTCTATCTTTGTACCAATATCAACATTTTAATGATTTATAAATAATTTTTGATCTTCCGTAGAACAAGTGCTCCTACTAAGTTTTTTTCTTAGTTGGGTAAAATGCTAAAGTATTTACCATTTTAACCATTTTTAAGTTTACCAGGTCAGTGACATTAAATACATCACATTGCTGTGCAAGCGTTATCACCATCCATCTCCAGAAGTTTTTCGTCTTGCAAAACTGAAACTCTGTACCCATTAAACACCATTTCCATTCTCCTCTCACCCCCTGCAACCATCATTCTGTTTTCTGTCTCTTTGAATTTGAGGACTCTGTGTACCTCATTTAAATGCAATCATACAGGATTTGTCCATTTGTGACTGGCTTAGTTCACTTAGTGTAATATCCTCAAGGTTTATCTACGTCGTAGCGTGTGTCAAAAATGTCCTTCCTTTTAAAGCCTATTGAATAACATTGCATTCTATGTATATGCTATATTTTGTTTGTCTACTTTTCATCAGTTGATGGATACTTGGCCACTTTTACCTTTTGGCTATTGTAAATAATTCTCCCCAATTTTTCTTCTTCAAGAGAATCTGGTCTATTTTTGTTTCTTTACCATTCCACTTCAGTTGTAGAATCTGCCTCTTCGGTTCCAGATCAGCTTAAGGAGAAAGCGTAATCATCCCAGACAGTATCTTTTTCGCTGTTTCTTTTAGTCTGTGAACACATGACATCTGTGTTCATGTTTTATTTTCTTCTGGATAATTTTTGCTTTATGTAGAAAGCTCTTGTGTCTCTTTTGTGACTTTTTTTCTATATAATTTGATTGTTTGGTGTTATTTTCAGAGGTGTCTTTCTGAAAGTTTTTATTTTTTATTTTTATTTATTATTATCATCATTATTGTTTTTTGCCTTTTGTCTTTTTAGGGCTGCACCTGCTGCATATGGAGGTTCCCAGGTTAGGGGTCGAATCAGAGCTACAGCTGCCAGCGCAGCAATGCTGGATCCGAACCGAGCCACGTCTGCAACCTACAACACAGCTCACAGCAACGCCGGATCCTTAACCCACTGAGCGAGGCCAGGGATCGAACCTGCAACCTCATGGTTCCTAGATGGATTCATTTCTGCTGAGCCACGGTGGGAACTCCCTTAAAAGTTTTTATTTTTTAACCGTTGATGGTATAGTATACAGCTGCTTTTTGTGTAAGTTCTTTGTCTAGCAACTTAACTCACATGTTATTTCTAATGATGCATACGAAGCTTTTAAAGCTTTCTTTGTGTACTCATATTATCTACAAATAAGTATAGTTTTATTTCCTCTTTTCTAATATTTATACCCTTTTACCCATGCTACCTACTGTGTACTAGCTAGGACCTCCAGTACAATGTGGAGTGAAAGTGGTAAGAAAGAATATCCTTGTCTCATTCTCCATCTCAAAGGGAAAATTTTAACATTTTGTTACTTGGTGTGATGTTGCTGTCGGCTTTTTATAGATGGCCTTTATCATATTTAGGAAGTTTCTTCTTTATCCTTATTTGCAAAGAGTTTTTAAAATCATGCCTGGGTATTTAATTTTATCAAATACTTTTCCTGCACTTACTGAGCTAATCCTCTTAATTTTCTCTTTCATTCTGTTAACAGTGAATTAAATGCACGTATTAGAAAGGAAGAAAGGTTGCGCATTAATGAGCTAAGTATCTGTCTCAAAAAGTTCAAGGATCTCCCTCCTCCTAGTTAATGTTAAAAATAGTATTTGAGCCCATCATGCCTACTGAAATCACATTGTAATTTAAACCACATTTTGTTATAGGAACACCTACTAACATTTAAAAATACTCCCTACTCTAAAGTAGAATTGAAATCTCTCATTTATAAATGGAGCTACAGCATAGAAACTGAGAATAACAGTTGATGCCACATGAACTGGCAAGCACATATTTTTGAATATTTTAATTTTATAATTTTTAAAACATTCTGGGCTGAGTCATGTACTTTGGTGATGGCATTTTGGAGTCCTATGCTAAGAATGCAATGCATCACTTTCTAGTAGGGCCCAGAAATAGATGTTAGGCTTTAGTGGAGTAGAGAATATACTTGTTATATCAGGAACATCATATGGCATCGAGTAGATGGTTCCATTCTCCAGGTCAGCGATCTACAAAATCTACGTCAGTGCAGTTGTGCTGCTTTCTCTTACCCCAGTTTTAACCCATGAGTCTTCTTGTAGAAAGGCCCAAGCCTTGACCTAGTGGGTTTTGATGTCGTCAACTAGATGGCCCATAGTTCCCTCCCAACACTGAGGGTGAAAGATTCTGTGAGTCAGAAATTCAGATGCCTTCACAGATAAAATGCCCATTTTATAGATTATTTAGAGAGCTGTTCAGATAGCCTTGTTTCAGTCTTGTAGCTTCTTTCCTGCTGAACGTGTCTGGAAACCGTGATCATTTTGAAACTGATTTAGTCTGACTGGAATTACTGATGTTAGATTTGATTCAGAGCATGTAAATTCGTTCTGTAACATGAAAATGTGCTGAATACCAACAAACAGTAAATTGCTCTAATTTATGACCTAATCGTCGTGTAAAAGGTAGTTATTGGTCTTTGAGCCCTTTTTTTTTTTTTTTTTTCATAGTCACCTGTTATTTTAGGTTGCCAAGGCTGAAGACTTCCTTCTTAGCTGGTGTTAAATACTGTTGGTAAAGCACAAACGTCATTGTCAAGAAAACAGGAAGCTCTGTAGGAGAACATGCCAAATGGTAGATTAATAGTCAGGGTAAAGGAAACTGACGTAGACTCAGGGAAGGAACCCTAGACTCATCCACTTTGTTCTTTTTAGGCGGCTTGAAGAGTAGAAATGGTTGAAGCCATTATTTTTTCCAGAAAGTATGTCAACGAATAGATTTAGCGTTAGACCAGAAAGCATATATCTTGCATTGCCTTAAAAATGCTAATGTCTTAAAGGTTGCACATATCTTCATATAACTTTATTAATCAAGCTTAACTCTTGGCTGTCACTCAGATCATAAAGTGTTGTGAAATTGCCTACCCTTTCCTCTTCACAGTGAACCTCCAATAATTTGAGTCTGATCGCAGTAATTAGGGACAAGTAATAATTTAAGGAGGATTTGAATCCAAATTTACCTCTCACTATTTATTGGAAGAGTTTGCAGAATAAATCAAGAGTGCCAATATTGTAGAGCCTGTGTAGTCACGTTTTAAGGGCCTGGTTCCCTCTTTTGCATCACTGATTTACATGCATACTGTTCTTATACGTATTACTGAGAAATCATTTTCTTTTCATGAAAGCACATGTGGTTGCACGCTTTCTGACAACCTAATGTCAGCTTTTGCTTTCCATTATTATAGGTACTTAATAAATACGCATTTGTTGAAAAGAGTTGGAAGTCACATTTTTCACCAGTTCTGATGGTTTCCCCTTTAATTATTGAGAGATGCCCTAGTTTGGTGGTTAAGAAGGTGGGCCATGGAACCAGACATCCTAGGGGTGGAGCCCAGCTCTGTCACTTACCAGCAAGTTACATAGCTTCTATTTGCCTCAGTTTCTCCATCTGTGAAATGGAGATAATATCTCTGAAGGTTGCTGTGGGCTTAAATAGTTTAAGGAACTTAGAATAGTTCTCGTCTCAGAGTAAAAATGGTAACTGTTGTTGTAATGATTGTTCCTTATTGTGAAAGAGCCATTTTAGGTAATGACTTAAAGTTTAAATTCTGGGTTGCATGTACACCTCTTCCAAGGGAGAGTCTTTTGCGAATAGTCACAGTTTTACCTTTCTCAGAGGTGGGGATGAGAGCATTTTCCAAATTCTGGTTAAACCCTCAGTTTTTGTCAAGAAAAGAGCACTAAAGTGGGAATCAAATTTTATGCAAACCTTTCATTCAGCCAACATTTATCTCCTTACACAGTTGTTGGAGTGTCCTCGTCCTGGAAACCAGTGCTTCTGGATGCGAGAGATTTAAAGATGATTTAAAGATGCTTAGACGAGGAAGACTAAGATATGGCCAGAGTACCCTAGAAGTTCCGGTCCCAGTGCCCTCGCTGAGTGCCCGGGGGACCCTCTGGCCTTCACTGTCCTCACCTGTAAAATGACAGGTTTTGAATTTAGTGGACAATTACAAGCTTATGTTAAAACTTCATCAATGCTGGGTGCTTAGCACTGTGCTTGATGCTGTACTAAGACTTTTTTAAATATATAAAACTGTTCTTGGCACCAAGAATCTTAGATCTGGTAGGGAAAATCAACTGCAGTTGGAAGATAGATCAATAATAATATTGAGGCATTTCCATCGTGGCTCAGCAGAAACGCCTCTGACTAGTAACCATGAGGATGCAGTTTCCATCCCTGGCCTTGCTCAGTGGGTTAAGGATCCGGTGTTGCCTTGAGCTGTGGTGTAGGTTGCAGACGTGGCTCAGATCCCGTGTTGCTGTGGCTGTGGTGTAGGCCGGCGGCTACAGCTCCGATTTGACCCCGAGCCTGGGAACTTCCATATGCCACGGGTTCGGCCCTAAAAAGGCAAAAATAACAACAACAACAACAATAATATTGAGAGTCATGTGATTAGAGATAAAATAAGAGCGCATAGGGATGAGCGTATGAGAAGGTTGCTAGGCTTAGCATTTTATTCTATCAATGATTAGCTGCAATTTCTGTAATAAAGCACCAGGATAAACGGCCTGGTTTGATGCTAAACGGCCTGATGTTAACCCACTTGATAATTCCCACTTGCATAATCTGTAGAACAGGAGTTCAACTCCCTTTCGTCTCCCACGCGTTAAACTTTAAAATAGTGCATTCCCAGTATATCGAGGTAATGAGAACTTAGTGTAAGATACATTTTTAGAGCATAGTTCATCCCAAACCCCTTTTTTACACCACAGTGCCAAGGTATGGTTTCTGTTCTTGTCCCTGCTGTAGTCCAGCACCCAGCACCCTGCCTGTTGTAGGCGCTCAGGAAATTGAGTTGAGGGACAGATTTGAGATTCCATGTGAATTGTCAGCAATTAAGAAAAAACGTTTTTGTCTTTCTTCTTTATTTTCCTCCTTTATTTATATATTTATTTATTTTTTTGGCCACACCCGGCCAGAGATCAAAACCATGCCGCAGCAGGGACCATGCTGAATCCTTCACCACTAGGGCAACAGGTAACTCTGACTTGTCAGCAATTTTTAAGTCATTTAAAAATGATTTTATTATCAAAGGATTCTAAGCTTGGAATATTGTGTTTTTTTTTTTTTAATCTTTAGATCTAACTGTGTCTCAGGACAAGTGGCCATTATAGAAACATAATTTTAATGATATAAGTAGCTTTTTTGTCCTTGTGGGAGGAAATGCCTTTCCCCCTTGATTAGTCCTCTGTTACTGCATTTGACTGCAACTCCATGGGAGGCCTTGCACCAGCACTGTTGGCGCCACCCCCCCCCCACCAAGCCAGTCCCAAATTCTGACCCATAAGAAGGTGTGAGAAATAGTAAATGTTAGAAATGTGACAATTTGTGATTATCACAATATCAAGACTTTCAAGTACTTTATCTGAAGGCTATTCATCAATAAATCCCTCTGCCTACTTTCCTTCTGAAAAGGAGTGAAACACTTCAGAAGAAAAAGATAAGCCGTCATAGCCACGATTCCTGAGTCAAATGTCAAAACAGTGTATTTAGCCTTAAAATATTTATATAATTGTAGAGTAGTGCATTATAAAAATCAAAACCAGGCAGAAAGATAACTGAAGAAAGTTCTAAAAATCACCCCAAATCCTGCCATATTTTGCTGACTCGACTCTTGAAATCTGTGTATGTACTAGACATAGGCACATATGCAGATGTCTCTTTTCCGTAAGTGGAACCATACTATTCATATGTGTTTTTCAGTCTTTCTTAACCCATGCCTTTTTTTGGTTAACAGAAAAGCCAGTGCCCTCCTTGAGCGTGATTTGAAATTTCACGGTAAATTAAATAACATGACCAATACCAGTTTTATACAGAGGTAATTTTAAAAGGGGAAATATTTTAGTTTACTCTTAAAAGAACCTTTAGGTAACATAACATCGGCTTGTTTTGCATAAAGCCATTTATCCCGGGTACTATGGGAGACAGAGCCTAACAGATGTTTCAAATAATTTGCCCAACACTTGATTGGAGGAGGAGCTGAGTGCTGTTTAGTAGAAGGAGACCTGGTGACGGCCACTTAGCCTCTCTTTCCTGTGGTACCTTGATCAGCTCAGTTCTTGGCCCCAAACTTGTGTATTCCTCTGGGCAAAACAGAAGCCCTGCACTTCCTTGGATCAGATGAGCCCTTTTAACCTGTGTAACTTCTGTTTGGGGAGTCTAAGCCCTGCTGCCATCCCCTCTTCTCGGAAATGATCTTTCCAGCAACATACAGGGCTCTCTCCAAGTTGATTTTTCCTCTCTCTTCTCTGCTTTTTGTGATGTTTGGCCCTTCCACGTTGCTCCCTCCTACTCCAGAACCTGCCTCTTTCCATCTAAGGTGTGGCTGTCGTCTCTTGCTTTATGCTCTAGACATCGGTTCCTGAACTTGCTCCTCTCCTGGTGGTCGGTCCCTGGGGAGTAAAACCCTCTCTGTTCCCCTGGTCCAAGGACCCAGCATTTTCTTGCCTGCAATGGACTCCTTTCTGGTTTTCTCATTTCCTTTTTTTTTTTTTGTCTTTTTGCCTTTTCTAGGGCCGCTTCCCACGGCATATGGAAGTTCCCAGGCTAGGGGTCGAATCGGAGCTGTAGCCGCCAGCCTACACCACAGCCACAGCAACTCGGGATCCGAGCCGCGTCTGTGACCTACACCCCAGCTCACGGCAACACCGGATCCTTAACCCCCTGAGCCAGGAATTGAACCTGCAACCGCATGGTTCCTAGTCGTATTCCTTAACCACTGAGCCTCGACGGGAACTCCTCATTTCCGTTTTGACCGTCCCTTTTTCCATGCAAGGGTACAGGGTGATCTTTTAAAAGCATAGTATCAGGTAATATTACTCTTCTTGAAACCCTCCTTTGTGCTTCGAATAAAACCTGAGTCGATGCCACCGCTTCCAGGGCTCTGGTGGTCTGCCCCGTGCTTCCCCCATGTCCTGGTCCTTTGCTGTCCTCTGTCTCAGTCATTCTGCTCTAGCTGCTTTGCCCAGACATAGCAAGATTTCTTCCCCCAGAAATATCAGACGTGGTTCTGCCTCCACGCCTTTGCGCCCGCTATTTCCTCTGCCTGGAAGCTCTTCGCCAGAACTTTGTGGGCTTGGCCCCTTCGTGTTGTTCAGGTTTCAGGTTTCACCTCCTCCAGGGCGCTTTCCCCAGCCTTCCAGTGTGATGTGGCTCCTGTCTTATCACAGCTCCCTGTTTCATTTTCTCCATCGCATTTAGCAACCTCAAAGCATCTTGATGTGTGTGTCTCTTTTTTATCGTTTCTTCTTTTCCTGCCAGGGTTTGGGTATCATGAGGCTGTAGATCTTGTCCGCCCTGTATTCCTCACACATGAGGCAGTGCTCAGTAAATCTTATCTAAGTGAAAAGCATCAGTGAATCTCACAGATGGAGAAAAGTGTTTTTTTTTTTTTTTTTTTTTAAGCCCTGAGGTGGCTGGAACCAGCCATTCAAGTATTGAGGGAGGAAGGGGAAAGGTCAGAGCCCTGTCCTATTCCTGGTTAAAGTGAATGATACAACCTGTGGCCCCACAGAGACTATAGCAGTTTAGAAGCTCCGCAGAGTAACGCTGGTCTCATAAAATGACCTAGGAAGGATTTTCTCCTCTTTTATTTTATGCGAGCGTTTGTATAAAATTGGCTTCTTTCTCCCTTAAATGTTTGGGAGAATTTACCCAGGAGCCATTTAGGCCTGAAGTATTGTTTGTGGGAAAGTTTTTGATAATAAATTCAATTGCTTTAATAAATAAAGGAGAATTCAGATTTTTTAAAACAAAGCAGCTTAGAAACTCATTTCACATTGAAGAAGGATGAGTTATTCAAACAAACTAGAATCAGATGCATCTTGAGGATTTCCTGTACTATTAATAACTTTAGTCATTAAGATATGTAGGTTAGTTGATCTCCAAGCCCCCAAAAGACACTTGATTGAATGTGGTTTTTTTTTTCACTTTTAAAGTTTTGTTTAATGTATTTATTAGAAATTTTTAAAAAATTATAGTTGATTTACAATGCTGTGTCAATTTCTGCTGTACAGCAAAGTGACCCAGTCATTCATACATACATGCATATATATACATTCTTTTTTTCATATTATCTTCCATCATGTTCTATCGCAAGAGATTGGATATGGTTCCTGTGCCGTACAATAGGAGGAATGGGTTTGTTTGTTTGTTTGTTTTTGTCTTTTTGCCTTTTCTGGGGCCACTCCCGTGGCATATGGAGGTTCCAGGCTAGGGGTCGAATCCGAGCTGTAGCCACCAGCCTACGGCAGAGCCACAGCAACGTGGGATCCAAGCCGCATCTGCAACCTACACCACAGCTCACGGCAACACGGGGTCCTTAACGCACTGAGCAAAGCCAGGGATCGAACCTGCAACCTCATGGTTCCTAGTTGGATTCGTTAACCACTGAGCCACGACGGGAACTCTGAGGAATGGGTTTTTTTTAAAAAAATCATTTAAAAACATTGTTGGTTGAATGTTATGTGAGAGAAAAAATTCTTAGTGTTGCTTATAGGGCCATTTCAATCATTAGATTATACTTTATATTTTGTAATGCTAAAATTTATGTGTTTTCCAAGAACTACTGTGTTGTGGGCTAGAAGAGATTATACTATCAGAGGACTGTTTTGGTACCTGTAATAAAATGTGCCCTGAAGAATTTTTGCAGTGAAACGGAAAAGAGAATGTGTTCTTAAGACCTATAAAAAAGTAAAATAGGTTACTCTGCAATTACTAGTGCACCTTTGTGGTTTAGTTTATAAACTAATGTTTTTATTGGCCCCTGAAGATAAAGAGGAATAATCAACCTAGTGATTTACGTTAAATTCATCAGAGTTAATGTTTGTGTTTGCGTCTTTTCTCTTTCACATTCAAATAGTTTTGGGGAAAAGTCATAGTCAATCTAATAAGAGGTCCAAGTTAGTTTTTTAAGAGCCAACACTTCTCAGATTTAGTTGAAACTGTTGCCCCTCAAAGTGGCCATCTACGGAAGTTGTACAATTGTTCTAACAACGCTTCTATTCCTTAAACTGCTTTTGTAGGTTCTTTTTCAGAAATGTTGCATAGCCAGCTTTGGAATTATGAAAGAAAATTAACCTCATTATTCTACAAATTAAAAGCCTCACTTTTTTTTTTTTTTTTGCCTAAATGAAGACATATAACTTCCTCAACTGACTTCATGTTCATATTTTATTAATTTATGAAGCCAATAATGTTGTTAGCAGTTGAAGTTATGACTCATAAGACTGTGAGAGATGTCTTATAAAGTAAATCTGTGTCAAGACAAAGAACATTGTGTAACTTTGTGAAGCTATAGATTAAAAAAAAAATAAGCCGGAGTTCCCACTGTGGTGCTGTGGGTTAAGGAGCCAGCATTGTCTCTGTGGTGGTGTGGGTTCGATTCCCTGGCCTGGTGCAGTGGGTTAAGGCTGCAGTATTGCCAAAGCTGTGGCCTGGGTCGCAGCTGCGGCTTGGATTTGATCCCTGGCCAGGGACCTTCCATATGCCATGGGTGAGACCACAAAAGAAAGAAAAGAAAAGACACCCCCCCGCCCCCCGCCAAAAAAAAAAAAAAAAACCCCAAGCTCTTGAGATCTGGGTGACTAACTCACCCCACTTTTAAATTTGCATTTTATCTGAATCCGAGTGTAGTGCACTGCGCTGTCCTGTGGCTGTAAGGAATGGGAGCAGATCTAGAGGAAGCGCCTTCTTTTTGGGGAAGGAGAAAACCATCTGGTACCTGAAGAAAGCCCCCAGTGGGCTCTTTTTAGTACTGAGTGAAAACTAAGAGCTTTATTTAAAACACGACCACAGAACTACTATTCTTTTACAATTCTTGGCATCAAAGACTACAGGCCTGTTTTGGATCATATACCTGTTTTCAAAGTCCAGATACACTCCTTTGAGAGAAGGAGTCGAAGCAGCGTTGCTATTTGTTGTTAGAAGCCTTTAGATAGGTTTTATTGTGAGACGAATGTGTTATTTGCTTTAGGCCAAATCTTGTTTTGTCTTGACCTCCGTGACCATTAAGGCCTTTTATTTTGTTCTATAAGCTCGTGTTTCAATCTTTTATCTCTAAGGATCACTTTTAATTTACTTTAGTAAATGTCATAAATATGTGGGGTTTTAAGCAACCTTTTTCTTCTCTTTTCCTTTTTTTTTTTTTAAAGCTGCACATCCTTGACTCCTGGACCCAACTGTGACCGGTTTAAATTGCACATACCATACGCTGGAGAGACCTTAAAATGTAAGTAGTTGATGACTGTTTTACTGAAGATGTAGATTACAGTGCTAGCTATTGGATTTTGTGCTTTAGTTTTTATTTCTGCCTGTTAGGTATTATCTCCTATGATACTGAGCACTAGGATTTAGCGCTTTTTGAAAATTTGTCTTCCAGTCCTAGTTTTGGTCAAAGTGAGGCACTTGGCAGGGACTAACTTGTGGTCACGTGGGCGTATGCACCTATCTTTTATATGCATAAAGATGCAAAGATATGTTATATCTTACAGCAGAAGTTAGAGATGCAAATGGCTTTCAGGACAGACTGGTAGCATGCATGAGGGCGGTAGGCTAGGTGTGGCAAATTGGGGCATTCCTCTTTCCTCTTAAAGGATTGCCCTTACTGATTTCTTGAGAAATCAGGTGGAAATATGAATTTCTATATCAATTCTATCAGTTTTAGGCATTGGTCACTTCTTCCAAATTACAAGCAGTGTGGGCCAGCATTATGCATGCCACACCCAATGTGTGTAGGGGCTAGCTCCAGCTCTCGGACCCCTGTAGTTGTATAATGATCATCACAATCCAATTTCACGGGATTTCCATCCCACAACCCAAGCACATCCCCCCACCCCCCAAACTGTCTCCTCCGGAGACCATAAGTTTTTCAGTGTCTGTGAGTCAGCATCTGTTCTGCAAAGAAGTTCCGTCTGTCCTTTTTTCAGATTCCACATGTCAGTGAACGCATTTGATGTTGGTATCTCATTGCCTAACTGACTTCACTTAGCATGATAATTTCTAGGTCCATCCATGTTGCTAAGAATGCCGGTGTTTCGTTCCTTTTAATGGCTGAGTAATATTCCGTTGTGTATATGCACCACATTTTCTTGATCCGCTCCTCTGTCGATGGACATTTAGGTTGTTTCCATGTCTTGGATATTGCAAATAGTGCTGCAATGAACATCGGAGTACATGTGTCTTTGCGAGTCGTGGTTTTCTGTGGGTAGATGCCCAGGAGTGGGATTGCTGGATCAAATGGTAGTTCTATGTTTAGTTTTCTGAGGCATCTCCATACTGCTTTCCACAGTGGTTGCACCAATTTGCCATCCCACCAACAGTGTACTAGGGTTCCTTTTTCTCCACACCCTCTCTAGCACTTCTTGTTTGTAGACTTTTGGATGATGGCCATTCTGGCTGGTGGAAGATGGTACCTCATAGTGGTTTTGATTTGCATTTCTCTCATAATGAGTGATGTTGAACATCTTTTCATGTATTTTTGGGCCATCTGTATGTCTTCTTTGGAGAACTGTCTGTTTAGATCTTCTGCCCATTTTTTGATGGGATCGTTTGTTTTTTTGGTATGGAGCTGCAGAAGGTGTTTATAAATTTTGGAGATGAATCCCTTGTCAGTCGATTCATTTGCAGAGATTTTCTCCCATTCTGTGGGTTGTTTTTTCATTTTGTTTAGGGTTTCCTTTGCTGTGCAGTAACTTTTAAGTTTAATTAGATCCCATTTGTTTCTTTCTCTTTTTTTTGTCTTTTTTTGCTATTTCTTTGGGCTGCTCCTGTAGCATATGGAGGTTCCCAGGCTAGGGGTCGAATCGGAGCTGTAGCCACCGGCCTACGCCAGAGCCACAGCAACGAGGGATCTGAGCCGCGTCCGCAACCTACACCGCAGCTCACGGCAACACCCGATCGTCAACCCACTGAGCAAGGGCAGGGACTGAACCTGCAACCTCACGGTTCCCAGTCGGATTCGTTAACCACTGTGCCATGACGGGAACTCCCCATTTGTTTCTTTTTGTTTTTCCTGTCATGACTCTAAGAGGTGGATCTGAGAAGATGTTGCTGTCGTTTATGTCAGAGAGTGTTTGGCCTCCTTTGGGATTTAGTCCACTGTCTACCTGCCGAAGCTGCATCAGCCCTTCTCTGCTGTCATTACTGGGACTGAAGTTCTAGCCTAGTGGAGGAATGATAGCTTTCAGGACTCTCGTCAGGAATTTCCCCTCTTGAACCTTCCCACTTGTGGTGAACAGGGTATGAAAGTCTCTCTATTCTTAAACAGAGGACTAAAGAACAAAGATGTTGAAGATAGCATAGTGCCTTTCAGCCCGTAGATTGTATGTTTTACCATGATAGGCCAGGAGAGGCCACATCTTTCTATTTCTGTAGCATCACTTTATTGATTTACTAGATGCAACAGGAAGTGAAAAATTTTTGACATGCTGACTTGTTAACCTTGCATTATTAGATCATTCTCTGGAAACCATTAAAATACAAAAGAATTTCACCCATCCGAGGCAGTAGGACACATTAGATTGCTACTTTTTTGAGAAAAATATTCTTAACTAAATTTAAAAGGCAGTGATCAAAGTAAATCATTCACATGGTTAAAAATGTACATAGTTCAGGAGTTCCCGTCGTGGCTCAGCAGTAACGAACCCAACTAGTTTCCATGAGAAAGCAGGTTTGACCCCTGGTTTCGCTCAGTGGATTAAGGATCTGGCGTTGCCGTGAGCAGTGGTGCAGGTCGTAGATGCGGCTTGGATCTGGCGTTGCTGTGGCTGTGGTGTAGGCCGGCAGCTGTAGCTCCGATTCCACCCCTAGCCTGGGAACCTCCATATGTTGTGGGTGCAGCCCTAAAAGCACACAAAAAGAAAAGAAAAAAAAAAAGAAGAAAATAGTTCAGACATTTTTTTTTAATACATAAAAGCAGTAGTCCTCTGACCCATTTCTCCTCAATTCTAGTCTTGTTTTTCAAGGGAAACACTGAACTTTTTTTTTTAAGTTGTTTTGGTGTTTAGTGCTTCTGGGGATGATCTCCATACATCTGCGTAATATGCTTATGCCACTGTTTCTTGGCTTATCAATTTCAGATGTTACTATCTTCTGACTTCCTGCTCTGATACAGGAGATATCAGCTTATGTTCACTGCACCCTTTATTTCTATAATGTAATATCACCACTTTTGGTTCCTACATTGGTTATCCTGTAGTTTCAAATTTTTTCTCTTCTTTCTTTTTTTTTTTTTTTTTTAAGGGTCATTTAAAGCATCATATTGTTTAGTTAAATGAACAGCTCCTAAAAATTCTTAGTAAGTGCCTGGAGGCAGTTACCACTATTATTACTTAAGCAAAATCTCTGTACAATAATGATGAATGCTTAGTATGCTTTTATTCAGTTTCCCATTAACCATTTTGGGGGTCTTTTGGCTCCCCACTTTATAAGATGAATATATTACCCCCTCCCCTTTCTTCTATTCCTTTTCCCTCCCCTCCTAACTGTTGTCTTCTGTTATTTTCCTTCTGCGTTATCAAGACTGGTAACTTACTGTCTGTTCTAAATCTGTAATTGCAACTTTGCTTTGTCTGTAAATTGCGTGAGTGATTACTCGGCAGGCTTGCTCCTGCAGTTATCACTGTGGGATTTACCTTTATTATTCTCTTGGATTTCACCATGTAATGTAGAAGCCACATACTGAAAATAATGTGTTTTAGAATTATTTCTTGGTAAACAGGTTACCTACCCATTCTCTTGCTGGGCCACAGTCTCGAACAGCTTGCCCAGATTTCACTCCTCCCTCCATTCTTCCATCTTTCCTGTAGCTCGTCTGGTAAATTTCCAGTTTCACAGTCGTAATTAGGTATCTTTAAAAAAATTTCTATTTTATCGAAGTATAGTTGATTTATAATATTGTGTTAATATCTGCTGTATAGCAAAGTGATTCAGTTATACATATGTATGCATTCTTTTTCATATTCTTTTCCATTATGCTTTGTTATAGGATATTGAATATAGTTCACTGTGCTAGATAGCAGGACCTTGTTGTCTATACATTCCGTATATAATAGTTTGTCATAATTAGGTATCTTAATTTCTTTTTTTTTCTTATTGCCCTGGGTTTTATTTTTTTTAATTAAAAAAAATCCAGTGGCTTTTATTATATTTACAGTTGTACAACCATCTTCACAACCTAAATTTAGAACATTCCCATCCCAAACCCCGAGCCTATCCCTTCCCCTGCCGCAACCTGTCTCCTTTGATAACCAACCATAAGTTTTTCAAAGTCTGTGAGTCAGTTTCTGTTCTGCAAATAAGTTTGTTGTGTCCTTTTTTTAGATTCCACAAATAACTGATAGCATATGATGTTTGTGTAGGTACCTTGCTTTTTTCTTGCCTTTTTTTTTTTTAGGGTGACACCCGCGGCATATGAAAGTTCCCAGGCAAGGGGTCAAATCAGAGCTGCAGCTGCTGACCTACACCACAGCCCCAGCAATGCCACATCCAAGTTGCATCGGCAATGCTGGATCCTTAAGCCCCCCAAGTAAGGCCAGGGATGGAGCCTGCATCCTCATGGATACTAGCTGGGCTGGTTACTACTGAGCCATGACAGGAGCTCCCTGTGTAGGTATCTTAATTTTTAAGAGCTCTTTCTCAAAGAGTTCTTTCTTTAAGAGCTCTGTGCCTCTCTTACAACATCTCGTTCTTATTTTATGAATATACTGTCTTGAAAACTTTCAAAAGTTATAGAGTTGTGGGGTTTTTTTTTTTTGTTTGTTTGTTTTTGCTTTTTAGGGCCACACCCACAGCATATGTAGGTTCCCAGGCTAGGGGCTGAATCAGAGCTACAGCTGCTGGCCTATACCACAGCCACAGCAACGCCGGATCCGAGCCATGTCATTGACCTACACCACAGCTCATGGCAATGCCAGATCCTTAACCCACTGAGCGGGGCCAGGGATCGAACCCACAACCTCATGGTTCCTACTTAGATTCGTTTCCGCTGCGCCACAATGGGAACTCCAGGAGTTGTGGGTTTGTTAAGCTTTTTTTTTTTTCTGTTTTCTGAATTACTTTGATTTTTCCCTGGGGATTACATTTTTACCATCTTTTTTTTTTTTTTAACCTCTGTTATTCTGTAGCTTTTCCTTAAATAAAAGATGGCTTTTGGTTGTCCATTTATATTTAAAACAGATGGTAAAACTCTGATGGGGACGTTTTATAGGCAGGACTTACTGAGCATGTAGGTTAGTAATGGGTTAGCTGTTCATATGAGCGAACCCTCTGTGTCATATACTTTGGGGTTCAAATGTTCTAGCTCTCCCTCAAATAGTGTCTTCTATTTTTCAAGAAAATCCCCTCTTTTTCCCCCTAGGGATACACATTTGGCCCCGTGCCATTTTGGGGAGATGGGTATATAGATTATTGCTATATTGTGCTAATAATTAGCATCATAGCTCATTCTTGCCGCTCCTTACACCGGATGACTACACGTTTTTATGGAGTTACCAGGACAAATGGCTTCCTCCTCATCAGTAGCCTTTCCTCACATTCGTACAGCAAAGCTGTCTCTGCCCTGTCTGATCAAGTGCGGCTCGTCCGTCTGCATAGGGCCTTCTAGGAATTTGTGGAAATGCCTCATCTACTGATTTGCTCCTGTTTTCCCTTCCTTGTCACTCTCCTGTTGTTTTGGAGTTTTATCTTTCTAGTCTTCATTGTCATTTAAGGGGAAGGTGGGTCTTAGAAGCAAGAAGTAAATGTTTGCGGTCAGTCCACAGTCTTGAGCCAGAAATAATGTGACTTCACGAGGATCGTTCTAGCCGTGTGAGTTTATGTTAAATGGAAGCATTTTCTAATATCCTGCCTCCTCTCCTACAATAAGATTTTCACAGGAAGTCTGTTATAACCTTGGTGATTAGGGTATTTGGACTGATATTTGCCATATATTTTTGTGTTGTCTTAGTAAATTATTGCTCGATAGCATCATTATATGGTAGGAACTTAATTTCCCCTGCAGAACGCTATATCTGTAGTAATTGAGTAACAAGTGAACTTTATATACTGAAATTCTTGTACATCAAGGTGAGTCAGTGTCCTAGCCTGAAACTAACACAATGTTGTAGGTCAGCTGTACGTCAATGGAAAAAAAGAAAAAAATTCTAGCCTTAGGCAGCCCATAGCTAAGTAAAAGGAAAAGGCTATTGATTATGGAAACTACATTTATAAAAGTTTATTCAGTTGGAAGAATGGGGTCTTATTTTTTCCCTCTGAAGTTCTTATCTTAACATTATCCTTTCTCATGACTATTGGCCATGTGATTAAGTTTAGTTTTGGAGCCAAGGTATGGCAGGGGATTCAAAGCTAAGGAAAGATTTGATTTAACAAACTACAAGAAAGTGGTGATATGTACAGATTCCTTCTAGGGTTTGGAAAAATATAGTGTTTAGGGTGCTACTCCACCCCTCGCTTTAAAAAGTTATCTGAAAAACTCTTCTCAGATGGAATCCTTTGAGGTACGGCAGTGTTTCACTATGAAGCCAAACTGTAAACCTGTTTATATTGCCAGATAGAAATTGTCCTTTAATATCTGTTGATATTTAAATATGATAGAATCATCAAAAATAAGTGAAATCAACTACAATAAATTATGAAACACAAGTCACTGTTCTCTAATAGTATAAAAATGGAAAAATCTACATAACGAAAATCAAAAATGAACAAACTCTTGAAACACTTACTTAAAACTCAAGTGAAGATCCTTTAAACCGTCTTTACTGGACTGCTGGGTTTTTGTGATTCTGCCCATCTCCATTTTTTCCCGCTGTCAGTGAGTATGTAGCAAGGTTATTTTACTTTCCTTAATTTGTATGGTTTTTAGGCCATGGCTATTTAAAGTTTCTCTCTTTATAACTTCACTTATTTAAATTATTTCAAAATGAAATCTGTCTACAGTACGTACGTTTTTTTACAGTTATCCCTTGGTATCCATTGGGGATTGGTTCCAGGAGCCCTTGCAGATACCAAAATCCACGGGTACCCAAGTCCCTTCAATAAAATAGCATTTAGTGCAGTCCTTCCTCTGTACCCGTGGGTTTCGCATCCCTGGTTGTGGAGGGCCGACAGCAGAGGTTTCTGAGAGTAGTTTGTAGAGTCATGATGCATCGATAATGGCACTAGTAACCTAACTTCTTTATCGAAGGATTCCCATTGAAAACTTGTGGCGTGTGGTTTTAACTTTAATTTTAACCAAGGCTGAATTAGAGTATTTGGAGTTTATAGCGACTTTATTACGTAATGCAAAACTCAGTGAAGTTGGAGATGGAGCTCTTTCTGGTGATTATGTTTTCAGTCCCTGGCACAGTGCAGCTATTCAGTTCAGCGTCTGTGGATGGAATGGGATGACTGCATGCACGAATTAGTGAATCTTGGTGTTCGGATTTTTGTGGGTTGAAGTATGGTGTTGTAAAGAATGTGACATTCTGCTATTCGTATCAGTCTTTTGCCAACAAAAATCCAATCTTTAGAAGTTATTTATCGTACGAGGAATTTGTAATTGGAACATTGCTCTTAGCAATTCAGCAAACAAGAAGGACATACAGTGCTTTGCAGATTTGGAGTCTGTTTCCATCATGTCATTATATATTTCACTCTGCCTTCTCAGAACAGATTAATGAAAATGATATGTAACTAAATCTTATATTCAGAACATTTTATGTGTTGGAAAACAGTTCTTACATAAATGTTTCGTCTGTGGATAAAGGTAGTTTTGCAGTTAATGATAGGGAGAGTGAAAGACAAAGGAGAGAGCATATTTCTATCCGTGAATTGGTACCTACAGAATTACCCACATTCAAAATGAAATAATTGAAATAAGAAAGACCAGAAGATTACAGTGCATTGGGAATGACCTTATTGTTTCTTCGGCTCTTTTTAATGTGAGGGGACAACTCTTGGGCATTGAAAGAGTTGCCAGTTTGTATAAGAGTCTCATGGAAAATATCTGAGGATAACTGAATTAAAGAGAAATCTCTGAATATCACGATTGTAGAAGAGACAACTGGAACTTACTTAAAGAGGATTGGAAGACTCACTCTTCAGTGATCAAATCGATTTAAATAAAATACCTGTTAAGGTCTAGGATGATGCCACTAAAATGAGTGAAAAATATACCAGTATTTTGTGTATCTCAAAATTCAGAGGGGAGTTCCCATTGTGGCTCAGTGGGTTAAGGACCCAACTAGTATCCAAGAGGATGTGGGTTTGATCCCCAACCTTGCTCAGTGGGTTAAAGGATCCGGCATTGCCACAATCTGTGAGAGCTGTGATGTAGGTCTTAAGAAGAGGGTTGGATCCCGCATTGCTGTGGCTGTGGTGTAGGCTGGCAGCTGCAGCTTTGATTAGACGCCTAGCCTGGGAATTTCTATATGCCATGGGTACGGCCCTAAAACGACCAAAAAAAAAAAAAAAGAAAAAAAAACCCCCAAAAATCATAGCGGCAGATCAATGAGCTTCACATTTAACTCTTGAAGGAATTTTTCTGTCTGTGTTTTTATGTGTCCTATTTAAATAGAGCAGGGGGTGAGGGATTTTTTGGCTCATATTTTATTTCCAATCTCTCCTTATTGCCTGGTATGTAAAGGGGCTAAGTAAGTGTTTGTGAAATGAATGAACCAGGTTCATTCTTTGCATATGACAATGATGAGGTTTGATACGGAGGTGACAGAACTCTGAAATACACTCAATTGTACAAGTTTTTTGAATGACATTATTATGTAACTGTCAAGAGAGAAAATTGGGATATTTTAAGTTATATCAACAAGTCTGTGGCTGGTAAATCAAATGGTTTCTTAACACTGCTTTCGAATTTGAAATTATCTTTTGTTTAAAATTTCTATTTTTCATACCAACAATTTATTTTAATCAGGGATTGTTTGGTTATAAGAAACTCATTGGGCCAAACATAAACTAAAGAGTTTGTTTCTTTGTCTTTGTAGGGAATTAAGTGAATTCCATGGTGCCCAAGGGCAGGAAATACAGCCCAGCCTCATGGGGTCTGGAAAGACGATAGACATGATAGTAGCCAGTTACCATCTGTGCCCTCGTGTGTCTTTGTCTTTCTCTAGCAACATATTTTATTGCCACTATATTCCCTTTATTCTTTTTTTTTTCCCCAGATTTTTCTGTTTTTCCTCGTGTAGAGTAGAAATGGCTTCCTGAGCCCCCCCACATGGTAACTAAATTCAAGACCACCAGGGACAGCCTATGGTCTTTGAGTCCAAATTCCTTGGAGAGAGGGTCTGATGGGCAGCTTGGGCTGGGTGTCCCCTTGCGATCCAATCATATAATCAAGAGTTCTGACTTATGGATTATCTATCATGGCTCCTGGATGCCAGTTTTAGCACAAAGTAAGCATGGGCTGGGCAGGTACACAGAGAGGTTATCAGTTATATTAACACTGTTTCAGGAGCTTTTTCTAAAGAGCTTTCAAATGAAAGAGATATTTTCCCTTTGTTTTTAACAGCAGAAGCGATGCCATTGTTTATCATCTGAGAAGAATGATGAATATTTCAAAGGCATTTGTGACCGAGTCAGGAAGTCATGCCAAAAAATTATCTCCAAAGGTTTTGAAGTTGAAAGACTTTTCCAGAGGAAAAGCTTTTTTTTTCCCCCCGGGAGGAAAAAGTAAAAAAAAAAAAAAAAAAAAAGATTATGATTTGGATAATATATTATCTCCTTCATCTCTTCAGAGGAGCAGTATGAAACTGCTGTTCACTTCCAATTATTTAAGTTCATATTTTTTGGAGACTGATCGTAATAAAACGAAACCAGTCTCAGAGCTGCTGTTTAAATGGAATGAACCATTAATTCAGCAGTGGTTAAACATACACAAAGATTTTTACGGACTCTTTGCAAACAGGGTTCCAGAACTTCTGCTCTACTGAATCTTGACATTCAACTTCATGTTTGATCCTATCTCAAGTGGTTTGGCTGGTGTGTGCATGTGTGTGTGTGTGTGTGTACACGTTAACACAGTGCTTCTTGCATCTCAGGTCTCTTGCATATTTAATCTTATCTATAAGAATTTTGTACTTTGCTGGGCTTGTTATTGGACCTTATATTTTGAACTTTGGCCAGTAGGTCTAAAATCTGCCTCCTGTGGCTAGCTGTTGGCAGTTTTGCTGGGGTGATGGTGTGGTCTTATGAAAAATTTCTTGTATTGTTTGCAATAATTAATCCATCTTCAGAATGTTAACTGAGTAATCGTTCTGCTTTAACCTTTCCCCCCTTCCACTCCCCTAGTATTTTCGTGACTGAATCCCTCAGCCTAGCTTTCAGGGCTGTGGCAGTGACCGTTCAGCCTCTCAGTCAGCGCCCCCCGACCCTGACGACATTCCCAGTCCAAAGCCTATACAAGCGATGGGCTCCTTGTACTTCTCAAATACCCTGCCTTTCCTCTTTCTGCTTTTGTCCACACTGTTTAGACTTCAGTAGGACGGACCAAGGAAATTGTAAAATGGCTCGAGTGTTTGTAACATATTCGATTCCTCGTTTGCACTCACCAGCCTGCCGCTCTGATGGCTGTGCTCTTGGCCAGTAGGCTTTTTCTCTGCAGGATCACCTGCGAGGAGAGAAGGAATGAACCAATTCTACTAGGACTTGTAACCGTTGTGCTAAGCAAAAGGTTGGACACGAAGTCCAGGGATTTAGTTTGGCATCGTGCTGAGAGGCATGATAATTTTCCTTGGTAGCATCGTTCCTTTTACTTTATTTTTATCTTTTTAAAAGATGCATTTGCCTAAAGATTATTATTATCTAGCAGTCAAGGTATTTTTAGAGGCTAATTAGGGAGGCAGGTCACCTTTGATTTGGTGACTGTTCTAAAAAGTGCTCATTGAAAGGCTAGTAAAAAGTGCTAATTTTGTAGAGTAGACATTAACTCGCCCTTAGATTTTGAGGATTCCTTTGTCCTGGTATTTCAGAATGTTTCTTCTTGGAATTCATGGAATGTTAGAAGAGTCTTTTAAGAATAGCAACTAACATCATTCAAACTCTGTGAAGTCAGCTTAGGGATGGTTAATCATGTGTATATAAAATCTGACCTCGAGGCTGATGATGTTCATTAAAAAATGACTGCTAAGATTGCTAAAGCTAACTTACTAAGCACGCATTTTATAGAGTTCGGCTTATTTATGCACATGTTCTCATTTAATCACACAGTAAGTGTGAGATAGAAATTTATATTCCACTTTTGTTGTTGTTGTTGTTGTTGCTATTTCTTGGGCTGCTCCCGTGGCATACGGAGGCTCCCAGGCTAGGGGTCGAATCGGAGCTGCAGCCACCGGCCTACGCCAGAGCCACAGCAATGCGGGATCCGAGCCGAGTCTGCAACCTACACCACAGCTCACGGCAACGCCGGATTGTTAACCCACTGAGCAAGGGCAGGGACCGAACCCGCAACCTCATCGTTCCTAGTCAGATTCGTTAACCACTGCGCCACGACGGGAACTCCTTGTTTAAGAAATCTTTGCCTACCTGAAGGTCTTGAAGATTTTCCCCTGGAAGTTTTATATTTTCACCTTTAACGTTTTGGTCTGTGATCCATTTTTGAGTTAATGTTGACCGTATGTATGTTAATTAACCGTTTGAGGCCCATTTCTGGATTTTATGTTGTCTTCCACTGGTATGACTGTCTTTATGTGAATACCACACTGCCTCGATGAGTATCACCCTACCGTAAGTCTTTAAATCGGGTGTGGTATCCCCTACGACTTCTTTGTCAAAGTTGTTTTGGACACTCTGTGTCCTTTGTGTTTCCATAGAAATTTTAGAATCACCTTGTCACATGTCCACAGAAATGCTGCTGAGATTACATTGAATTTGGAGGTCTATTTGTGGATCACTAAGATCGTAATAACAGCAGCTCTTCTAGTGGATGAGAATGATGATAACCTTTTCATTTATTTAGAGCTTCCTTAATTTTTTTTTTTTGTCTTTTGTCTTTTTTTAGGGCCGCACCCACGGCATATGGAAGTTCCCAGGTTAGGGGTCTAATCAGAGCTACAGCTGCTGGCCTACACCATAGCAACACCAGATCTGAGCCACGTCTACGACCTACACCACAGATCACGGCAATGCTGGATCCTGAACCCACTGAGCGAGGCCAGGGATCGAACTTGCAACCTCATGGTTACTAGTCAGATTTGTTTCCGCTATGCCATGATGAGAACTCTGATTTTCCTTAATTTAAATATTTTGCAGTTTTTAGTGAAGAGGTCTTGTGCAAATTCTGTTAAATTTTCTCTATTTCATATTTTTTGATGCTAATTTATAGTATGTCTGTTTTTATTTTTAAAAATTATTTTTTATTTTTTATTTTTTAATTTTTTTATTATGTTTTAAAAATATTCTTTTTTTCCAATTCGTTGTTGCTAATCTATGAGAATATAACCCTCCTCAACCCCAGCCCCCCTCTCCCAGATTTTTTTTTTTTTGCTTTAGTGCACTGACTGGAATCCGCTACATGTTGGATTCAAGTGAGGAGAGCAGATGTTCTTGCCTTGTCCAGATTTTAGGGAAAAATATAGTGTTGGCTGTATATCTTTCACAGATCCCTTTATCAATTTGAGTTTTTTGTTTGGCTTTCTTTTTGCCTTTTTGTCTTTTTAGGGCCGCACTCACGGCATGTGGAGGTTCCCAGGCTAGGGGTCTAATTGGAGCTATAGCCACCGGCCTACACTAGAGCCACCGCAATGTGGGATCCAAGCTGCATCTGCAACCTATACCACAGCTCATGGCAACACCAGATCCTTAACCCACTGAGTGAGGCCAGGGATCAAACCTGCAACCTCATGGTTCCTAGTTGGATTAGTTTCTGCTGCACCATGTCGGGAACTCGTGGGTTTCTTTTAAAATCAGGAATGGATATTAGATTTTGGCAAGTGCTTTCATCTCTTGAGATGATCATGTGATTTTTAAAAATTTTATCAATTATTATTGATTTCCTTTTTAATTTATCTTATCTTGTATCTCTGATGCCATTCCAGTTGGTCATGATGGATTAGCCTTTTTATATTCTGTTGGATTCAGTTTGCTAGAACTGTTTAGAATTTTGCATTTTATGTTCATGTGAAATTGTAGATTTCTTTTAATGCTTTTTACTGCTTTTAGCATCATAGCAAAATTGAGTTCAGAATAGAATGAGTTGTGAAGCGAACCCTTTTCCTCAGTGTTTGGGAATGGTTTGTGAAGAATTCCTATTATTTCTTCCTTAAATGTTTGGTGGAATCCTCTGGTGAAACCATTTAAAGTACAGATGAAATTTCCTTAATAGATATAGAAATCAGGTCATCTACTTCATCTCGAGTGTATCTTTAAAGGATTTGTCCATTTCATCCATGTTGCTAAATTTGTTGGCGTAATGTTTTTCTTAGTATTCCGTTTTGTTTTAAATATACAAAATCTGTAATGATGTCATATCTGTTTTTCCTGATACTGGTAGCTTGTTTCTTTTCCTGTTTTTCTTTTTAGCAGTCTGGCTGATTTTTCAATTTTGTCTTTTCAAAGAACCAGCTTTTGGCTTTCTCTATCTTCTCCATTGCATTCGTTTTCCATTTCATTGATTTCCATTTTTATCTTTAATATTTCTTTTCTTCTCTTACTTTGGGTTTCCTCGCTCTTCTTTTTCTGCTTTGTTCAGTGGAAGCTGAGCTGGATTCGGATAGGAAGTGTCTTGGTAAATGTACAGCATCTCATGAGGATACCAAGTCGGTGTTATTCATACGTGCTTACATTTCTATTAATTATCTTTGTATCTCAGGGTGCTTCCCTTTTATTGCAAGATTATGACACTGGCATTAATGTCTTCATATTGGAAAAGAGGGACTCATATTTTTCAGAGCAGGTAAAGCGGAGATTTTAAAATTCTGGATCGACCTGAGAACGAAAGGTGCTTAAGAAACCAGATTCTTAATGGAAGTTTATGGAGGGCCCAGATGTGCTTCTCTTTCTTTTGAGCTCGTCCTTTTTCGTTATTGTTTCAGTCCTTAAAGACATTGAGCTGCCTTCATCTTTAGGATATTTCGGCAGAAGTTTGCATAAGACCTTTTGGAACATTTGATGGCCATTTCAGATGGCACAGCCACTCCAGATCCCTTCAGGTTGCATGGCAGACTTTCTGTGGCGTTATTGGGTTGCTGTTCTCCGTTGATTTTCACTGGGTCATTAATCTGCTTTAGGGGAGATAATTGAGATTTCATATTTGCATTCTCCTTAAGGATATGAACCATGTATACATTTCCTAGGGTATGACATCATTCATATTAACTTTTATATTTGATTCTTCATAAATCAATCTTTCCCTCTTTATATTTATTTATGTGGCAGATATGACTCTTCTGTTTCTATTGAAATTAAAAAGTGAGACTTCTATCTGATACAACCAGCCTAACTCTTCATGAACTTTTTTTTTTTTTTAATTACTTTTCCCAGGCTGCTGTCAGACTTCCAATTTATTGAAATCCTTTTTCACATTTCCTGAGTCAGGCAAGATCTTCTGATTCTTCAGCCAGTTCTAAATCAGCATATAAAAAAGAAAGCCAGCAGTGCCTTTCCCCTTCACATTTCCCTTTTGATGCCATTCTCATTCATACCCCACCACAAACCAAACACATAAAGACATTTAAAAAATTCTTGTTTTTCCTTCCGCCTTTGGATTGCAGGGCTAGATTGTAAGAGGAAGAGAACAAAAGGTTTTCGTAGGATCATGTCTTTAGTGATAGAGAATTAGAGCCACTTAAAAAAAACCCAAAAAACAAAAAAACAAATTAACAAAAAATATGGCAAAATAGGAGGATGAATGCTCCAGGATTCAGGAAGTTCCAGGGAGTTTTATAGATATGAGGTTTCAGAGGAAGACCAGATACCTCTCACTTGTGGGGAAGATCAAGAGGGACAAGGGAGGAGAGAGTTACCTCGAAGAGAAAGAGAAAGGAAGTAAAAAAAAAAAATGTTCACACGGTCCGAATAAAATGTATGTTTCCCTTCCTCCTGGGGCCTTAGAAATTAGACTCTTTTCCTATTATCGTCGTCCTGTATGGCCAACCCTGTTGGACAGCGGTGCTGTCAACCTCCGTTGATGGGGTTGCCTTCAGCGTATCGAAAAGTTCCAGCTCCATCTCTAGTTAGTTCTTCCTTTGTACTGACGCCCAAACCTCTCCCTCTGGAGACGTGCCAGTTTGCCACTAAATTTAAATAAATAAGAACATTTCTCATCAATAGGGGTGGCAAATTTAGCCCCTCTTTAGAGCACTGAGCAATTTATGACCATATGTTAAATACCATAAAACAGCTTTAAAGACTTGGTCCCTGGCCATTGCCAGATTGCTCCGTAGGAGTACGACAGCACGGCGAGGGGCTGGGAACGTTTCCTCCGGCCCTTGGAGGCCTCAGTAACTCACTGATGTCACAGCCAAAGGGGCCTGTTTTCAAACATTCCCTTTATGAAGGTGAAATACTAAAAGATTCCATTTTGGCATTTGGGTGCAAAGAAGGCACAGCTCCTTTTTGATTTTTAAGGGTCAGCATTAGTAGGGAAAGTGTTGTGTGGGAGCATGAGTGACTTGGCAGCAGTGAATCCAGAAGGCAAGTCTAGGAATAGGTAAAAGATATCCTACTCATTCTTTTTCTTGGAGCGTGAACTGGACTTTTATAAGGCATAAGCAAACCAGATATCACATGCTTCCCCATTGCTTTCTTTTTGCCAACTTTTATGGAATGAATATTAATGTTAAAAACAATTTTTAAAATTTCGCCTTATAGGGCTGCCAATTACAAGGATTTCTTTTCTTCCAGGAGTATGACTCATTATTTGGTGAACTCCAAATATTAGTTTTTCTTCTTACCATCATCACAGCCTGTGAATCATTTATGGCATTCAGTGGGCTCACGGCTGAGAAAAAAAAGGTGCGTGCCAGCAAACATGTGATGTTTGGTCAAGTAAGTGCTATCTAGGACCTTGGGTGGACTTTTGACACGTGAGGAAAGCACATTCAAGCAGGGGGCAGTGTTGTTAAATTCGAGTTGGCACCGACAAGCTTCTTGTACGATCCTTCTGACTGTTTCCCTCTGAAGGGTAACTCTAGCTACAGAGGAAGATGATGAAATTTGACTGTCAAAGGTCCAGGATTCTTAGCCTTCTCAAATGTGTAAGTGCCAGCCCAAGGGCTGGTTTCCTGTCGGTTCCTGTGTGGTTTGCACTACATCCTCTTTGCAACAGATCAGTATTTTAGGTCATCTATCATAACTGCTGTCCTGTAAATTCTTGGCAATTTTGATCTCAGTTTGCAGAAGGCAGCTGGCAGACTTCTCTAGGAAGTGCAGCTGGAGAGCTCCTGTCTCCCTCTTCCTATGGCCAGGAAGTACACCATTGTTATTCATCCTTGCTGTCTTCCTTTGAAAGAACAAAAATCTTCAAACTTCGGCAAGTTCCGAAAGTGCTGGGTGGCGCTTTGAAACGACCCTTGCCATTGGGTTGGTCTAGGGCAAAAACTGCAGTGATCTTTGACATGATTTATGAACCGTGGCTGGTTTTCCCCTAACACAGGTACATGCATCGGTGGAAGTTTTTCCCCTGTTGCAAAGGACATCGTGCTTAAGTCTTCAGAGTCCTGTCAGGTCTCAAGGTTTCTTTCCCTTGATGGCGGGAATTTTAAATTCCTGTTACGAGCATCCATTAAGACTGTTCACCTCGGATATACCTTCAGGTTTTGCCTTGGGTTTTCACTCTTTGGAACCCAGAGATAATTTCAAGCACATTTCTTCACTTTTTAAAGATAATTAGCCCTTTAGTTGTTGTCATTTGTCATCCAGAGTGGGTGAACTATGTCGTGGGATTTAGAAAAGAACGGTTTTCTTCCTTCTTTATGACTCAGAGGTTACATTTTGGCAACCTCATTGTATTCCTGTAGAATAGGAGTTACCTTTAGCCCAGCTCATGTACGAGGAAAACCTGTTGCTAAAGAGAATGCAAACCCATGTGTGAGTTCCTGCGAATGGTACCTGGGACCGTCTGTCTGGCACATCATTTCATTTCTACTTCTGACTCTTCTTCTTTGCATCTTTCCTTTTCATCCGTAGGGTTCGACATCATTAGCGTAGCTCTTGGTTTCCTTTGTGTCCTGGTTCTTAAGATGAAAAAAAAAAAAAAAAAAGCGAACTTTCTGAAGGCAGATTTTATGTCAGATTTATGGACATCAGGCCATGTCATCATGGAAACAGCCCACATCCTGGTGGCCCACTAAGGACAGCATGAAGAAAGAGACTTGGATTTCAAGACAGAGGAGACTTTGTTATCCAGATTGTTTCTATACAGTCAAATCTGTAGTTCTGGAAATAACCTATGTTCAACCCTAGAGGCAGAGTCCCTGTGATCCCCGAGGTCTGTGTGACCCGCATAGTAGCTGATCAGGAATTGTCTGTTTATTAGATGAGCGAAACCAGAGCACTGAAAGATTATGTCTTGCATGGAAAAATCTTAATTGGAAGGATCCTAATTTTTAGTGGGACTTTCCGTGGGACAAGGAGGTGGCTAAAGGTTTAGGAAAGAGCATCATGGTTCCTGCACTGAAGACAGGGAAAGAGAACTCTGGGAATTTATTAAACCTACCAGGTGGATATGCATATTTAGAAAGAAGCAGAAAGAAGGCCCACCAAAGTAGTTTAGCCAACACATAGGCTACAGCAGGACAAAGGGATTTTATTTGGTGAAGAACGACTCTTAATTGATGAATCTCTTATTACAGCATGATGAGTACAGTACGTTGGGAAGAAAAGAACAAATGGAATCTCTCCCGAGAGTAGCAGGGCTTCTGATTCTGGGTGGGTCTGATAAGGTGATCGCGAAATGATGAGTTGGACCCGAAATCCGAAATATGTTGCTTGACCGTATGCCTGGAGTCTGTCATGCCTCAAGAATGAATGCTGCGCTGCTTCATGTTGAAATCAGACAATGTGGTTGCTCCTCCTGATGGAGAACAAATTGCAAAATGGTTTCTTCTCCGGTGGATTTTTTTTTTATTATTATTATTACTGTTCTTCTCTTCCTGTTTCTCCTTTTTCTGTTTTTCTAAGTGTAATTTCACTAGCGTCGGGGAAGACGAGTTCCAGACAATCGCACTCAAACAGGAGCTTGTTCACCTGCTTGGCTCCCTCCTGAGGACAGGAAAGAGCCTGTGAAGCTCAGAGCCCGGCCACCCACCTGGTCCTCTGCTCTTTCGGATTACCTCCTCCTCAGCACAAATTCTGAAGCCCAAGATTTGGGGGCCTCCCTTGTTTGGCCCCGTCATGGCCTTGTGGGCATTCTCTCTTCTCCTCAACCCCCTTCTTTGCTATAAGCCAGACTGCTTGGGCAGGCAGGCTGTCCCCAACTTTCATTTTCCACTCTGTCTGCCGCTTTGCTTTGTCTTTGTGTCTCTCCTTCTTACCATTGTAGGCTCTTCATCGTTCCTTTCTTTCTGTTCATTTGCTTTCTACCCCCTAAGTTTCACTCCTTGTTTTACTCTTGTCTCTAATTACCTTCTCAGATTTCTTTGTTTATCTACTGTGGACAGCCCCAAGAGCAGACCCTTTAAGAGAGAATTAATTAGATTGAGCATCCTTTTAAACCCAAACAAAGTCGTCAGCGAAGTGGGAGACAGTGGTAGGCAGTCCAGAGATGGCCGCAGTCGTGTCTTTTGGCCTAGACTCTTCTGTCCGGAATGTGACCTTGCCACTTGACCTCCAAGTGTTGGAGTGAAGGTTTCTCCCCATGAATCTGTGTGGGCTTGTGGCGATTTTGACCAATGGCGTATATTGCAAATACTGTGTGACCTCTGGGGCTGGGTCATAGAAGGCCATTCAGCTCTTGACTTATTGGCAGGAACACTTGTGCTTGGAGCTCTGAGCCTCTGCATGAGAAGTCTGACAGCTCTGAGGTTTCTATGCTGCCAGGTAGCCAGGCCCCATGGAGCGTTCCCGTGTGTAGACACTGCACTTGGCAGATCTTGCCTTGGAGTTAGCCCAGCCCAGGCACCAGGCATGTGAGTGGAACCGTACTGGCGCCTTCAAACTGGTCTCTCCACCAGCTGAATACCACTGAGTGATCTCAGACTGTTCTGCAAAGATCAAAAGAGTCACCCATCTGCACTCTACCCGTATTTCTAACCCACAGCGTCTGTGAGCAGAACAAAGTGGTGGTTGCCTTTAAGCCTTTGAGGTTTGGGGTAGTTTGTTAGGTACCATTAGTAATGAGAATACAGACCCTGAAGAAGAGGAGCCAAACAAGAACCTGGGGGAGGGTAGAAGAGGTGGGACCAAGAGCAGAGACACAAAGTTTAAATCTCCAGAGGGAGGAAGAGAAGACAAAAGGCATAGAAAAAAAAAAAAGGGTAAATTTTGAGGAGAAAGGATGGGGAGTTCATATTAAGGATCTGATATTATTAATTATGTATATACATATATACGTGAATATATATTTGAATATATGTTATTTATTTTCATATTTGCATGAGGGGTTGGAGTTGCGGCAGAAGGTCTGGAGAGGGCTTGGCTGCCTGGCGAGTGTTGAAGACGGTATGGATAACTGGCGGGCAGGTCCTCGCCTTTGACAGAGGCGCCTGCAGGGAAGGACAAAGGCTTGGCCTCCAGTCCCTCGGGTGTGCCTTCCTCAGGCGAGCTTGGTGCACGGTGTGTACTATTGTGGGAAGTCCGCGGAGCCCTCAGGAGAAGTGCAGGGGATTCTCCCTGGGCAGGTGTCTTGGAGCACCAGGGTTCCGCTTATGAATTCTGAACCTCAGCTTGGCTCTTTGGATTTGGAATAATCCACAGCTGCTTGTGGTTTTGGGGGAGTGGAAGGGCTCCTACCTTGGGAGTGAGGACATTGATTTTAAGTAGCAGCTTTCTTGGGAGAAGAGGGGAACACTCTTCAGTTTTGGTTACAGAGCTTCAGAGGGTTTTGTCCACATTAAAGACAGCATATGTTGTTAATTGAGTGGTGGAACTGCTTCTATAAAAGAATTGTTTTCTGCAGCCATCCAGCAGTCTGGCCACCAGCCACATGCAAGTCAGTTTGTTTCTCTGCAGGATTACATGCTCCATGTCTAATCGTACTCTTGAGTCTGGGAATCCTGCAAGTTTTAGACAATTTTCCATTTAGTAAAATAGTTCATTTGTTGTTGACATCTTTTAATTAACGTTGTGAGCAGAGAGATGCTGTAGCCGCACCGAAATACTACTAGTGGATTAGAGAGCGCTACTTTTATGGCAGAGTAGCCATGATTTATCAGCCCTTTACTTCATGTATTATGGCCTGTGTGATAAGAGATCCGACTATATTTCAGTTGGTCTCTGTTAGATGCTATTATTCCACTATTTCTTGATTTCTTTTTTTTTTTTTTCCCTATTGTGTTGGATTGTCCTTGGCACTTTTGAGATGTTGCGACTTGTGTTTTGCTTATTTCTCCACCCCTTCCCTGAAACATGCAGTACATGTAGATAACTTGCTCTTACAGACCCTGTGCAATGTGGCTCTTTCACACTTGCGTAATTTTCCTGGCTGGAGCGTGACTGTCTCTGTCCTTTGTTATCATCAGCTTAAATTTAAATTATCAAACAGAAAAACCATCCATGGGATACCGTTGCCTTTAGAGAACGGTTCAGTTTCTGTTCCTTTCTTTTTCTTTTTTTCTTCTGTATTTTCTTTGAATATTGGCCAGTTGTGAATGTTTTGACTTTGGTAGTGATTTCATTTATTTGTATTTTTAAAATTTTATCATTCCTTGTCCCCGTAAAGCATTTTCTTGTATCTACTTTGGAAGAATTGTCATTTATTCATCCTTATTTTTCAGTATGCTGCATTTTCATTCATTTCCATAGATTTCCTCCCCCCCCTCCCACCCGCTTAGCTTCTGTGGATTCCGGCGCTTGCTTTTGTTCATTGTTAGACTTGTTGTTTGACTCTGTCGTGTGTGAACTCAAAGGATCCTTCATACTATTTTTTTTTTTAACATCTTTCTTGGTCCAGCTGCTGGGTGTTTCAGCGTTATTTGACAGTAGAAAGTATTATTCAGTATTTTTTTTTTCCATGAATTCCACAGGCTAGTGCTTGGTTTTCACAAAGTTTCTGAAAGTTTGTGAGTGGGCTTTTGCACGATCTTCCCAGGCCTGTTTTGTGGGAGCTGAAGTGTAGGATCCAGGCTGAGACTGTTCTTTGTGTGTTGGTTTGCTTCTGCTGCTGGTGCTCTGGTTTGTGCCAGTGGATGCAGTCAGCAAAAGACACATTGCTGAACAATGAACTCAGAACTGAAAGAAAGATTGGTGTGGTTTCTTTTTCCCCCAATCTAGCATTCTGTGGTTATTTCTCCTGATTTTTTGGCGAATGTTGCTCGTCTGTGTCAAGCTGTGGCCACATCAGCTTTAAATTTTTGCTTTGTATAATTCAGTTAGGAATTAGAAAGAAGTATTTGAAATCATGTAGCAGTCCATATTTTCCAAAGTATTTTTTAACTGAACTGATCTCACGCTCACGTCCCAATGAGCCAGTTGCCCGGCTGTACATACAAGGGAGGATTCAGAGCGTCTAAGGGACCAGGGCACATAACTGGGAAGTCAGGGACCCAAATCCAAGACTTCTGAGTACAAACCCGATGCTTTTCCCACTGCAACAGGCTGGGAAAGAAGTACCGTATTTTTACCATGCACTCACTATTGGCTTTGCAGTAGAAGCAGATAAGAGCAAGTCAACATGGTGAGAAAGTTACGCAGGAAATAAGAACAGGCAGCAGCGTTGCTGAATAGGAAGTAAGCACAACATCAAATGCTAGTGCCTTCCATCAGACATCAGCTAGGAAGGGCGGGGGCAGTGGGACTAATCCCCGATTGGGAAATGAGCTGACAACCTTCCACTTTTGTGTGGATCCCTCTTGGACACTCAAGGAGTTAACAACTCATGGTTGGTTACTTTTTGTTTGTTTCTGAGGGGGCGGAAAGCACCAGCAGAAGTTGCTGAAGACAGGGTGCGAAGTTAATCAGGTTTACCAGAGATAAAGGGTTAGTTTCAGCTCTGAGATGCGGAGCAGAGGCTTAAACGCTGATTTTACTATGGGTGTCTTTAGGACTGGTTAGCCGGTGACCTTCAGTTACCTGATAGACCCTCACCTAGCAACATGTCTTTATGATTCAGGTCGGTTATCTGGCCTAAAACACCTTTTGTTGTCCTGATTATATCTTTGTGCTGTAATAAAAGCTGTTGTTTAATTGACAGATCCTAAGTGCAACAGCAGTTTTGAAGAACTTTCTAAAATCACTTGAATGTTTTTTTCTTTAATGTGGGGAAGATGAGGGAAGAAAACTTAAAGGTCAAGGTAACTTAAAAGTCAAGATAGTACAATGGACCAGATACGAATAGCTAACTAACCTCTTTGGGCATTTTTGAGTGAAAAAAATTGCCTTTGCATTTTATAACGGGCTCCACATTTATTTAAAAGTGAAATTATCAAAAGATGTTGACCTTAGCATAAGTTTTAAATAGCGAATACTCAGTTTTATTTTATGAAACAGAAGAAATCTGAAAGAAATGAGACATGATCAAAAGCAAATTAATTAAAGTAGAATGTTCTCCCCTCAACCTATTAGTCTTGCTACAGTTCCTCTTAAGAGACATGGATTTGTCAGAACTTATGTCATCCTAATAATTAACTGAAGTGAAAGAATTTTATTTTTAGAGCTAAAGACTCTTTGATGTCATTGAACCCACTACTGATTGTAGCAGTTTCTTTACAGCATCCTCGGTGGGTGGCTATACAGCTATTACCATTAAGAGGCATCTTATTATTCACGAGGGAACATCACATTGCTCTTCAAAAAATGGTTTTGTCCCCTGAACAAAAAAACTTTATTTCCTCATCGGCATGACAGTTTCATGGTATTGAGAGGAGTGCTCAGCTGAATTCTTTTTTTTTTTTTGTCTTTTTGCCTTTTCTAGGGTCGCTCCCGAGGCATATGGAGGTTCCCAGGCTAGCGGTCCATTCGGAGCTGTAGCCACCCGCCTACGCCAGAGCCACAGCAACTCGGGATCTGAGCCGTGTCTGCAACCTACACCCCAGCTCACGGCAACGCCGGATCCTTAACCCACTGAGCAAGGCCAGGGATCGAACCCGCAACTTCATGGCTCCTAGTCGGATTTGTTAACCACTGCGCCACGACGGGAACTCCTCAGCTGAATTCTTGTTTGAGTTAATTAGCTATGCCAATATTCCTTTTATAGTGGTAGCCTTTTTAAAAAATGGAATTACTAAGATTAACCAATAATTACTAGAATTGAGAAATTGTGGATAATGGTAGCAAACTACAAATGAGAAAAAACATGGTCCCAGTATTAAAGAAGGGAAGGAGAGATATAGTCTTCAAATGACAGTTGTTTTTTATTTTTGTTTTTGTCTTTTCTAGGGCCGCACCTGCAGCATATGGAGGTTCCCAGGCTAGGGGTCTAATCAGAGCTATAGCTGCTGGCCTACAACACAGTCACAGCAACGCCAGATCCAAGCCACATCTGCGACCTACACCCCAGCTCACGGCAACTCTGGATCCTTAACCTACTGAGCGAGGCTAGGGATCGAACCCGCAACCTCATGGTTCCTAGTTGGATTCATTAACCACTGAACCATGACGGGAACTCCTAGATATATATGTTATTAAACCAAAAAATGGTTCCGTGGATTTGCAGTAAATAGTACAATTGCTAGAAAAATCTCTAAATTAAATATTCTTGGGTCGTGTTTTTGACTGTTTGGTTCGAGATTTTTGTGAACGATGTGGACTTACTGTTCAACTTGTGGAGAAGACAAGTTTAAAGGGACTGATGCTATGATGGGAGACAGACCAACCCCAGCAGGCCAGTATTTGGATCAGAAGCAACAGGATGAAATTTAACAGTATGGAGTCCCTTATTTAGGTTTCAGAAATTACTTGTGTAGGTAGAGGAAAGCAGTTACTTGGAAAACAACCTGGAATACATATAGTATGCACTCATAATACAAGGTGATTATGAAAAAGCTAACACAGTCTTGTGCTGTGTTAACAGAAACACTGGGTCCCCTGCTTGGAACGAGGTTCGTCTGCTGTGTCTGTGACGTGTGAGTTAATTGTTGAAGATGGCATCATTAGCTAACGGAGGATCCCATTCTCTGCTCTTAGTTCAGGGTTCGTTTCTACCCATCCCACTTTCTTCCAGAAAGTAAAACCAATACTACCAGGGAGACATTCTTAGGAAGAGAATTTGGGCTCTGCACAAGAGCTTTTCGTAATTAGTGGTGTCCTCTAATATAGAGAACTGCTTTGGGAAGTAATGAGGTCTTTGTTACTGGAAGACTTGTATTAGATACCATGTAACTTCTTTATTAGAGACATTGTGTATTTTAAGGGATAATTCCGAGTGGTCAGAAACCGAGCTGGGTATTGTATGCGGAGGGCAGTCAGGCCTATTCCTCTTTGCATCTCTGGTCCTGGTTAATTATTAATAATGTCCCCTTTCTCACTCTAGGGTATCCCAGTTTGGATGAAAAATTGTATGATGGCCTTCATCATAAGGTGTCGTCTAATTCTGTGTCTGCTAAATGAAAAGTATTTTCATGTGAATGCTATTGTTTGCTATCAGAGATCAAGTCTGGTGTCAATATGTGGCGTCTGAGAAATGTACTTAAAAACTTTTTTTGAAGGTTTCACATGCAAAAGTAGGGAGAATGGTATAATGAATTCCTCGGTACCTATCACCCACCTTCACAAGGATCATTTCATGGCGAATCATGTTTTACGAGTCCTCCATTAACTCCCTCCCCGATTATTTTGGAGCAAATCCAAGGTGTCATATTACATCATCCTTAAATATTTCGGCATGTATTGCTAGGAGATAATGACTCTTTTTTCAAAACATAACTTTAATATCATTGTAACCCTTTAAAAGGTCGATATTAATTCTAAAATCTTTCATTACAGGCAGTATTCAAATTTCCCTGGGTTGATAGATACACATAGACACACAGACACACAGTGTACATAAACAGAAAGTGTGTGTGTATGTGTGTGTGTTTTACAGTTCGTGTGGATACCGAAAGTGCATATATGGCAGTAGGTGGATGTGTTATTTACAGGCATCTCACCCCCTCCCTTCTTCTTTCTCGTGTTTTCCCTTTTCCTCCTCATGGTATTTTCCCTCGTGGTCTCTTCTCTCCTCTTCCTCCCTGGGTCTTTTTTCCCCCTCTTTTTCTCCTTTCTTTTCAATACAGTGTGAAGACACTGGGACATTTGTCCCACAGAGTGTTTCCCTGTCTGATTTGTTGTTGTTGTTGTTATTTCCCCCATACAATTTTTTTTTTTTCCTACTGTACAGCAGGGTGACCCAGTTACACATACATGGAAACATTCTTTTTTCTCCCGTGATCATGCTCCATCATACGTGACTAGATGTAGTTCCCGGGGCTACACAGCAGGATCTCATTGCTAATCCATTCCAAAGGCAATAGTTTGCATCTTTTAACCCCAAGCTCCCCATCCACCCCACTCCCTCCCCCTTCCCCTTAGCAACCACGAGTCTATTCTCCAAGTCCATAATTTTCTTTTCCGTGGAGAGGTTCATTTGTGCCGTATATTAGATTCCAGATATAAGTGATATCGTATGGTGTTTATCTTCCTCTTTCTGACTTTCTTCACTCAGTAGGAGAGTCTCTAGTTCCATCCATGCTGTTGCATTTTTTTGTTCTTTTTTTATTCCCTGTCTGAATTTTGATGTTTTCAGCCGTGTCATTTAACAGGGTCCTTTGGTTCCTGTATCTCCTGAATGAATTGGTAGTTTGATCGAGAAGCCTAATCAGATTCAGGTTTTGTTTTGTTTTTTGTGCTTGTGAAGACTCTTTTACAGGGTAACCTGTTCTTCCATTAGGAAGATATGCCTGTGATATCTGGTTGTCTTTTGAGGCAGTAGCCTTTAGTGGTCTTTGCTTATTAGATCCATTAATTTGTTAAGAGTTGCAAAATGATGGTATTCCATCACCTCTTCATCTGTTAGCTGATGTCCTTCTATAAAGAAAAGTTTTTCCTGATCAACTATTTGGTGATCCTGAGCACAGTCTCTTTAGAAGGATAGAATAAATGCTTAATTCTTTCCTTTTCTGGTTCTCAAGATAATGAGTTAGTTTGCTCTGCATCTTCCAATAATAACTATTGATTTTTCTTAGTGCGTCATTATTAACTCATGGTTAATTGGTCGTTCATGTGTTTCCGTCCGTCGCAGTTATTATTGTTGTTGATGCTTGGCGTGATCCATCTTTGGCCAGTGCAAGCCTCTTCGTGATGTTCCTAAGTCTTGTCACTATGACCCCAAAAGCCTTTGATAGCCTTCTTGCTTTCTGGCATGACCAGATGTTCCAGGCTCGTCTTGTACTTTTTTCACTCTGGGCCTGAGGCCAACCTTTCCACTCTTCTTTTCCCTCCAGGGAACAACTGGGGAAGCAGTTTCTTATAAGAATTTTTTGCTCTTTGCAGAGTTGTGTGTTTTTCTCTAGTGAGTTGCTGAGCCAGATTCTCTGAGGTCCCAAACTACACCTTGGTTTGATTAAGTGGGTAGATCAGACAGCTTTAATAGCGCGAACCATTCTCCTCTATTTGAAGTAGCTTTGTTCGTCCAGTCCTTTTTTCCTTTCATTGCCTTTTGGGTACAGGCATGCTGTGTGTCTTTTCTGATTGTGGAATAAAAGTGAAAGGGCCGAAGCCCTGTCTCGTGACATCGAACTTCAGTGGCTCAGATCAGGTGCTGAGCAGAACTATCAGAGATGTGATTTTGGGAGCTCCCACACAGTCATGGTTAGATAGTAAACATTTCATTTCTCAGGAGGAATGTACATTTCTTCACTGAACAGCCACATTTTCTGCCTTAAGTTTGGATACTTAAAACAGCAGAGCTTGAGACGAGGATTTGGGTACAGATAGTTTATTTGGAGGGTGATCCCTGAAAGCACGGGGAGGGCGTGGGGAAGAAAGACAAAGCAGGGAGAAAAGCCTAAAACAAAGGTGTGTAGACGAGTAGGTTATTGCTGTTAAATCCTGCTTCCAACCTCCCAGCTGTGTGGACTCCTCAGTGTTGTCCCAGGGAAGGGCAAGGAAATTGTTCATATAGCCATCCTCATCCTTTGGTCTTCGTGCCATTCATTTTCAGGCACTGTAGGCTTTTTTGTTTGATGCGTTTTGTCTTTTGGCCAAGCTCCCTTCAAGGCCAGAGAAATGCCCTTAGGCAGACAGATGAAATTACTCAAGCTGGGTGGCCACTGGTTTATAGTGTGGGTGTTGGGGGGCGGGGGTTCTGTTGCAGGAGGAGGAGGGGGGGTGGGGGAATAGGAGCAGGGTTTGGGGTGGGGAGGTTAGAGACCCTTCGGCGATATCTGGAGATAATTTCGGTTGTCACAACTGAGGGGTGTTACAGGCTGGCATCTAGCAGGTAGAGGCCAGTGATGTAGCCGAGCATCCTGTTCATAGGATGGTCCCTGTCGCAGAGACTTAGCCAGCCCCGATGTCCGTAGCACTGATGTTGAGAAACTCTGGTATAAGAATCCTGAGCTGCAGGCGAGTGCGGCTGGACCAAGGCACCAACAGCATCTGCTGTGCTTCCCTGGATATGCTTCGGGTTTCTTGTGGCTCTGCTTTTGCTCAGGGCGGTCCCTTCATCACTTCATTTATAACTCCTCTTCATTCTTTAGTGTTATGGCATATATTCTGTACTGTTTACCTTTTCACAAAAAAATATATTAATGCATTTTGTAAAATGTTTTCTTTGACAATCATTTTGTCATCTAACTCTCAGCTCAAGGGCCACGTCTTTGACGAAGCCATCTTTTTTTTTTTAAATTTATTTTATGGAAGTGTAGTTGATTTACAATGGTCCATTAAATTTTTGCTGTACAGCATAGTGATTCAGTTGTACACACACATATATGCACACACACATACATTCTTTTTCATTTTTTCCATTATGGTTTATCACAGGATATTGAATATAGTTCCTTGTGCTATGCAGTAGGACCTCATTGTTTTTCCATCCTGTATATACTGCTTTGCATCTGCTAATCCCAGAGTCCCAGTTCTTTCCTCTCCCTCCTCCTTCCCCCTTGGCAACTACACATCTGTTCTCTGCGTCTGTGAGTCTGTTTCTGTTTCGTAGACAAGTCCATTTGTGTCATATTCCACATGTAAATGATATCACATGGTGTTTGTCTTTCTCTGACTTCCTTCACTTAGTATGAGAATCTCTAGGTCCATCCATGTTGCTGTAGATGGCATTTCATCGTTTTTTATGGCCGAGTAGTATTTCATTGTGTATATGCGCCACAGCTTCTTTATCTGCTCATCTGTCGATGGACATTTAGGTTGCTTCCACCTCTTGGCTTTTGTAAATAGTGTTGTGATGAACATCAGGGTACATGTATCTTTTTGAATCAGAGTTCTTTCTGGGTCTGTGCCCAGGAGTGGGCTTGCTGGATCTTACGGCAGTGAAGTCCTCTCTTATATTCCTTTCTAATTCCTCCACATTCCAGAATTTCCATGGCATGTTATTTGTCTGTATATTTTGTCACTAATCAGTTTTTACCTTATACTGTTTTTTCTATCAAAGTATTACTTTTTAAAAATAACAATATCCTGTTAAAATTTTGGAGGAATTGTATAAGGAACATCTGTAAACTCTTTAATTAATATGTCAGTTGTTAACGTTTTGCCGTATTTATTTCTCTCCTTACACACATGTGCATGTATATGCCGACATGGATGTTTATATCTATATATCTTAATCTTTTTGCAGAACCATTTTAAAGGAAATTGTAAACATTTTGGTACTTCAACTCTAATACTTCAGTATATCTCGCCCATGAAAAGGATGTTTTTCTTCTATAGAATCTCAATGCCATTATCATACTCAAGAATTTTCGCGTTGATACAATAATGTCTAATATGTGGTTCATATTTATATTCCTATAATTGTCCATTAATATCCTTTTAGCTTTTTTCCCCCGATCTATAATCCAGGGAAGGATCATGCACTGTATTTACTGCTCATATCTCTTTTATTGTCCTTAATCTAGAGTGGTTCCCTTACCAGATTTTGGCATTCATGATAACTCTGGTTCTGAAGACACCAGGCCTGTTATTTTGTAAAAAGACCTACAGTTTGGTTTGTCTAATTATCTCTTCATGATTGCATTTAGATTAAACGTTCGTCAACTTTCTAAACAGGTGCTGTTGTGTCCATCTCAGTGCTATCTTCACAGGGTCCGTGATGTCCATTTGTTCCATTGTTGGTGCTGCTAAATTAAAGCTGCGGAGGTGCAGGTTCTGTCCGTGGCCACATAGGTCACAGCTGCCTATGCAGTCCCTGGCCTGGGAACTTCTGTACGCCATGGGTGCCGCCATAAAAAAATTATATTTAATTCCTCACTACTTTTTAAAACTACCAAAAAAAAAAAAAAAGGTTGAGAAAGCTTACTCTCTTTTTTATGGTGTCAGATGCATTGTAGTCATTAAAAAAGAATTGGTAATAAATTGTATTAATGAAACATTTTGTGAATATGCAGTAGAAAATTATTAAGACTGAAATTGCCTGCAGTAGAATATTTATTACTCAATAAAGTAATGCTAATTCACAGCACTTCGCTTAAGATAGTGTTATTTTATGTGCTGAAATAAGAATACAAAAATTCCAGGTTAAAAGTTCCTTTAAAACATATGATAGCACCTGAATAGCGGATATTATATCTCTTTCCTAGTTGGCCTAAGATTCTAAGAATCAGCAACATAGCAGATCCCTTAGATATAAGTAAGAATTAGGAAGTTTAACTTCCTGAGAACGGTCTCTTATTATAAACCACTGAAACAAAGGCCATGTTTTATCTGGAGAAGAGAAGACTAAAAGAAGAGGTCATTTGCTGATGGTTTAGGGACCGTCTTGTAGAATGATGCTTAAGGTAGGACTTCTGTGGATAAGTAAAACTGATCTGTAGGCATATATATTTTTTCTGTATAAGAAAGTACTTTATCCATCACCTGATAATTGCCCAGCAACCGATTATGGTGTCTAATGAAGTGGCTGAGTTCATTTTACCTGCAAGTGGTCACGGAAAGTTGGATGACCTTTCCTTCTTACCTTCCTTTCATTCCCTTCGTTCCCTTCTTTCCTTTCATTTGTCCCTCTAGATCTGTGCTCCCCAGCATGGTCACTGCTAGCCGCATGTGAAATACGGATAATTTGAATTTGAGATGTGCCAAAATGTAACACATCAATCAGATTCTGAAATCATAGTACTGAAAATAATGTGAAATATCTTACCAATTACATTTGTATTGATTACATTTTGAAATGTTACTCTTTTGTATCTATTGGCTAAATAAATATATTAAGATAAATTAATTTTCCTTAACTATGTTTATTTTTGATTATTTATTAAATACTTATTTATTAAGATTAATGATGAGTTCCAGATAAGAAGGGGTAAATATTCTCCACCCTCTCTCTCTTAGTAGTTACAATTAAAACCTTAGACTAGCTAAAGAATATATATGGCAACTACCTACAGACTCAGAAAAGTAAATAATAGTAGACATACTAAGAAGTGAGATCAAAGCTTGAAGAAGGATCCATATAGAAGTTAGAGGTTAGTTTCCTGTGTTCCCTCTGCCCCTCTTTTTTTTAACCTTTCCTATTTCCTGCTTCAGACCCTAGCGTACCCTGGATTGTAGAGCTCTGCAGTGGACATGGACAGAAGAAGCTCCAAGGAAAACCCTTTCTCTTGGGTCAGAAGATCAAAAAGAGGGAGGGACACTTTAGGATGGAGCTTTTTTTTTTTTTTTAACTCTCCTGGCCCTAACTCAAGTAAAGTTCCGGTGAGGAAACTGGACTCCTGCGGGAGCCTTTCTAACTCTCTTCCTTTGCTCCTTTACTTTTAGGTAGACACAGTCAGTGGGAGGTGCACAAGAGCATGGTGAGGTTGAAACTCTCGCTTTCCAGCCAGAACCCCAGGAAGAGTTTCCGCTGGGGGCCAGAGGGTGTAAAGGGAAATCATGGAGAGAAAGGAGCTGGAGAAAAGGATCCTTTAATTTGTGTATGACGTCTCGGGCTTATTCTAGAGCTGCACGTGTATCGAACTGGACAGAATCAGTGTAGCAAAGGCTTTGAGAGCTGCACTGTAATGTAGACTGGTCTCTGGGTAACATATACTTGGGGAAAACCAGAATAGCATTGAAAGGCTTTGGAAATAAAGCTGACATTTGAACGAAGTCCATAGAACATAGTTCAGCACTTTCAATCTGAACTTAGTGTCATGTCAGTTCCTTTGGAAGCAAATGAAATTGGTAAATCCCTTGAAAGACATAGATTACTAAACTCAGTAAGAAATTGATAATCTGAATAGTCCTATCTCTGTTAAAACAATTGAATTCATAGTTTTTAAAAAGTGTTTTTTCCAAAATAAAACTCTGGCCTGAAACTGTCTCAGGTGAATTCTACCAAACATCGAAGGAAGGTACAGCACCAGTTCTACACCGTCTCTTCTAGAAATTGAAGTAGACACAAAATTTTCCAATTCATTTTATAAGGCCACATTCTCCTGCTATCAAAACAGTCAAGGAAAGTCAAGAAAAACAAAACAGAACAGTAGACCTCTCTCATTTGAAGACAGAAGCAAAACTTCAAAAAATATCAGCAAATTGAATCTAGCAGAAAAAAAAATGTATCATGACCAGGGTGGGTTTTATCCTGGGAATAAATAACAGGTGCAACATTTGAAAATCAATGTTCTTCTCATTATTTACAGACTAATACAAGGTGAACCATATGATCACTTGAATAGATGCAGAAAAAAATTGAACAAAGTTCAAAATCTGTTCATGATAAAAACTCTCAGCAGGCTAGGAGCAGAAGGAATTTCCTCAGTCTGAACCTGATAAAAGACATCTGCCTAAAACCTATAAATAATAGTGTATGTGGTGAAAGACTAAATGCTTTCCTCCTAAGACTGAGAGCAGGGCAAGGATGTTCACTTTCACAGCTCCTGTATAACTTTATACTGGAAGTCATGGAGCATGAAGGCAAGAAAAATAAATAAAGGGCATCCAGATTGGAAAGGAAAAGATAAAACTGCTTCCATTCACATATGACATGATTGTCCAGGTAAAAAAATCCCAAGGAATTTCTCAAAAGCTCCTAGAACTAATAAGTGGGTTTTCCAAGGTTGCAGGATACAAGGTCAACATAGGAGAATTAATCATATTGCTTTAATACCAGCAAGAACAATTGGAAACAGAAAAGTTAAATATAGTGCCATTATAATAGCTACTCTCAGAAGTAAATAAAAGAAATAAAACAAAAGAAAATGGAAAGGAAAAAGAAATAGTTACAAATCTCGTAAGATATGTTCAGGATCTATAGGCAGATGAAAGGAAACAAATACCGCAGTAAGTGGAAATGCATATCATATTGATGGATTGGAACCCTCAATGTAATTAAGAAGTCAATTCTTACATTAATATATAATTTTAGTGCAATTTTAGTGCAATCGAGCAGGATTTTGTAGGTAGTGACAAGATTTAAAATTTATTTGGAAAGCAAGGAATTAGAATAGCCAAAATAATTCTGTGAAGAGAAAGTTGGAAGAATCAGACCATTAAATTTTAAGACTTGGAGTTCCCATCGTGGCACAGTGGTTAACGAATCCGACTAGGAACCATGAGGTTGCGGGTTCGATCCCTGGCCTTGCTCAGTGGGTTAACGATCCGGTGTTGCCGTGAGCTGTGGTGTAGGTTGCAGACGTGGCTCGGATCCCGCGTTGCTGTGGCTCTGGCGTAGGCTGGTGGCTACAGCTCTGATTCAACCCCTAGCCTGGGAACCTCCATATGCTGCGGGAGCGGCCCAAGAAATAGCAAAAAGACAAAAAAAAAAAAAAGAAAAGAAAAAAAGACTTATTATCAGGGCAGTGCAGTATCAAAGAGAGGATAGACATGAATCAATAAAACAAAATAGAAAGTCCATTAATAGAACCACATATATATGGTCATTTTATTTTTTGCAATTATGAAAAAAAAATTCAATGGAAAAAGGATAGTCTTCTTAACAAATGGTGCTAGAACAATTGGGCATTTATAGGCCAAGAAAAAAAAAACGCCTCGACTTATATCAAACTATGTACAAAAAATAACTCTAATGAATCACGTTCTGAAATGTGAAATTTCAGACTGTTAGACTGAGAAGAAAACATAGGGAAGAAGTCTTTTTTTTTTTTTCTTTTTTTCTTTTTAGGACCACACAAGGCATATGGAGGTTCCCAAGCTAGGGGTCTAATGGGAGCTGTAGCTGCTGGCCTACACCACAGCCACAGCAACGTGGGATCCGAGCTGTGTCTGCGACCTACACCACAGCTCACCGCAACTCTGGGTCCTTAACCCACTGAGCGATCAACCCCAGGAACTCGCGGATAGTAGTTGAATTCATTAACCCCTGAGCCACGATGGGAACTCCTGGGAAGAAGTATTTTTAACTTGAGTTAGGCAGTGAATTCTTAGATAGAGCATCAAAAATACATTCTGTGGAAGAAAAAAAAATCATGAATTGGATTTCACTAAAATTAAAACCTTTGCTCTGTGGAAGACGCTGTTGAGAGAACAAAAAGTTAAGACACAGTGGAACAAAATATTTGTAAATCATGTATCTAACGGAGGGCACATTTCAAGAACATATAAAGGGCTCTCAAAAGTCATTTATAAGAAAGCAGCTGAATAAAAGGCAGTGGGCAATAGATTTGAACATACATTATACCAAAGAAGATACATAGATGGCAAATAAGCACATGAAAAGATGCTCAACTTCTTTAGTCATTAGGGAAATGTAAATTAAACCCATAACGTGATGCCACAGTACACCTCATAGAAGGACTGGAAACGACAAGGACAGTAAGAATAACAAGCTGACCCATCCAGTGCTGGCGAGGGTGTGTATCGTTGGAACTCCCATGTGTTGTTTGTGTGTCTATTAAATGGAACAGCCATTCTGGAAAAGAGTTTGGCAGTTTGTTTTAAGGTTAAATAAGCAATTTTCTTATGACTCTAGCAATGCCACTCCTAAGTATTTCCTGGAAATATTAATCATTTCTCTAGAAATAGAGATTTTTATTCACTCAAAAACCCTGTACGTGGATGTTTGTAGCAGCATTATATAAGACTGGAAGTAACCCGAGTGTCCTTTGTTGGGTAAGTGGATTAAGCAACGGTGGTACATCCATACAATGGAACACTAGTCAATCAAGAAAAGAAACAGGCTATTCATACATGCACTTAAATGCATCAGTACATTGGACTGGATCTCAGATAGCTTATGCTAAGTGAAAGAAGCTAGTTGCAAAAGGTTGTATAATACATGATTCTCTGTATGACATTATGGAAAATGTGAAACTGAAGGGAGGGAGAACATAGCCGAGGTTGCTGGGGATGAGGGAAGGTGGGGGAATTAACTGCAAAGGCGTTGCTTTGGGACAACCTGAAAAAAAAGAAAAAAAGAACAACAACAACAACAAAAAGGCATTGCTTAAGGAAGTTTTGGAGGGTGATGGAATTGTTCTGTCTCCTAATTTTGGTGGTGTTTACCCAAATCTGTGCATGTGAATCTACACACATGATAAAACTTGTTTAACTGTACACAAAATGGTAAATTTTACTGTTTATACACTTTTTTTAATTGTTAAAAACTTGATTCATTCCTTTTTTTCTCTTTTCATGTGACTAATAAGTTTATTTTATTTTTGTGTGTGTGTGTGTGTGTGTCTTTTTTTGTCCTTTTAGGGCTGCACCCGCGGCATATGGAGGTTCCCAGGCTAGGGGTCCAATTGGAGCTATAGCCGCTGGCCTACGCCACAGCCACAGCCACAGCCACGCCAGATCCAAGCCGTGTCTGTGACCTACACCGCAGCTCATGGCAACGCTGGATCCTTAACCCACTGAGCAAGGCCAGGGATTGAACCTGAGACCTCATGGTTCACTCGTCAGATTCATTAACCACTGCCCCACGACGATGGGAACTCCCAATTTTTTTTTTTGGACTAATAAGTTTATAATTATGTATATGGCTTATATTTCTGTTGCACAGCACAGCTTTAGATACTAGAAATGAAAAAAAAGGAGTAAATATGGTCTCAGTCTAGGGCTAAGGCTCTGATAGAAGGAAGTCTTATAAGGAAAGAAGGAAAATTGAAATGATTTCAGTTTAATCGCACCCTACTTCCATCCTTCCTTTTTGTGGGCCTGTTTCATGCAAATTATACTAACTCTCAAATATAATTTATAGTCTCTTTTCCTTAACATAGGAAAAGAAATGTTACCTCTCAGGACAAAAATCACAGTGGAATCATTGGCGGGCTCTCTGAGTCTGTAGGGAAAGCTGAGTACATCTTTGAGGCAGTTAATAAGTTTCTTTGTGTGTGTGTTTGTGTATGTGTGTTTGTCTTTTTAGGGCCACACCCACAGCATGTGGAGGTTCCCAGGCTAGGGGTCAAATTGGAGCTCTAACTGCCGGCCTACACCACAGCCATAGCAACGTGGAATCCGAGCCGCATCTGTGCCCCGCACCACAGCTCACGGTAACACCCTATCCTTAACCTACTGAGAGAGGCCGGGGGTCGAACCTGCATCCTCATGGATGCCATTCGGGTTTGCTAACCACTGAGCCATGATGGGAACTCCTCGATAAGTTTCTCATGATATCCTCGTCATGAATGTTCAGGTTCATGGTGTTTTGGGGTGAATGTTACTGTTTGAGTGATGGCACCCAAGAGGTACTAATAATTGAACTGTGGCTGCCAGAGAGCGAGTTTTCCAAAAGTATGCTTGGCCCAATCTGTTCATAACTTGAAACTGGGGGTGCCAACCCCACATTGGAATAGAACCGAAGAATATTATTATGGGCTGCAAATGGAGAGGTAAATCTAATAAGATTGAAATCTAATAGGGATACCTTTAAAATCCTGAAGTGGCTTCCAAAATTCAGCCGTCCAAATTAAGACTGAGGGCTGTAGGGCTTAGCATGACTGTATCTGCAAAAGTTCAGGGGCTTTTTTGGTTGATAGGAGGCATAATATGAATGAACGTGGATACGGCTGCCAAAAAAGCTATTTCAATTTGCAGTGGTATTTGTAAAGAGCAGTTTAACATCTCAAGTGAAGGCATGGATTATTATTATTATTGTTACTATTATTTTTTCACTTGAGTCTGTGTTCCTTCGAGACACCTGGAATCTTATGTTTAGGTCTGGATCTTACCCTCTTAGAGGACTGTGTAGACCAATTGGTAGCATGCAGAGAAGAGAGAGGAGGAGGCTGATGAGGGAAGTGGGGACCGAGTCCTAAGAGGACTGGTGAAAGAAACTGGGACGTTTAGCCTGGTCCAGAGGTGACTCATGGTGGGATGGAAAGAGAGGTCACAAGAACTGCCTGCAAATAAGTGAGAGGCTCTAATATTAACGTGAACCTAGACTTGTTCCATTCATTCCTAAGAACCAGTAGGTGACATTTGCAGAGAGAGGGTAAGTTTCAGTGTAAGGAAACACTATCAAGAGGTAAAACTAACCTCTGGAAATGAGTTACCCCTCCAAAATCGTCTGCGAAACTTTTGCTTAACCTGCCTTTACATGGAGAATCCTCCCTCAGGGGTTCCCACCATGGTATAGTGGAAACAAATCCGACTAGGAACCGTGAGGTTGCAAGTTCAGTCCCTGGCCTCGCTCAGTGGGTTAAGGATCCAGTGTTGTCGTGAGCTGTCGTGTAGGCTTGGATCCTGTGTTGCTGTGACTGTGGTGCTCTGATTTGACCCCTAGCCTGGGAACCTCCATAAGCCGTGGGTGTGGCCCTAAAAGGCCAAAAAAAGAAAGAAAAGACAAGAAAATCCTCCTTCAGCCTGGCTCTTCCATAAGATTCTCGTCTGACCCTTCCTTCCCATAGTCAGAGTTTCAGTAAATAATCATTTAATGTAGCCATTGATAGGAATAATTCTTCCATCGTTGGCAGAACTCCAGTTATTTACCACTTGAATTGTTTCTTTGAAGCTGTTTTCCTGGCAGTTATTTGAGCTTTAAGATGGACAAAATAGCATGATATTATTCACTAGTAAGAATCAGGAAAGGAACTTGTGGGCAGTCTGTGTTCCTTCTGTAACTGGGCCGTGGGACATCTGGTCCACTCTGCCGATCTGGTGATTGGGCCTTCCTGAGATGGTGCTGATGTGTTCTAAAGAGTGTCAGCCGCCAGGGGGAGGGGTGGACGTGGGGCGTGGGGTCTGGGATTGGCACATACACACTGTGGTACATGGTATGACTGGCCACGGGGACCTGCTGTATAGCAAGGGAACACTACCCAGTATTCTGTGATAATCTCTATGGGAAAAGAATCTGAAAGCGAATGGATGTGTGTACGTCTGTAACGGAGTCGCTTTGCTGTACAGCAGAAATGATCAGAATACTATGAATCAACTATACTTCAGTAAAACTTTAAGGAAGAAAAAGGGTGTCAGGTGCCAGGGCACAAGCACGTAAATAAAAACTTTCTGGCACCTATTATGATTTATAGGAAGAGTGGTGGTTGCGTATTTTCAGGGAGAGGAACTTCTGCCCCGTTGGACTTCCACGTGTAGCCCAGCAGTCTTCAGGGAGCCACACAAAAAAATTAGGCTTGAAAGTGCCGTTTTGCTGCGAGGTGTTAGTGACAGTTTTAGACATTCTAGGTGTCTTGTTTCTTTCTCTTTCTTTTTTTTTTTCACCTCACCTTATGTCACCTCTGATCTTACTTTTATTTCTTTGTTCTCTTGCCTCCTCTTCCCTTTTATGAAAAGTTGCAGTAAGCAGTATCCAGGTAATCTGTACTGTGTGTTCGTTTTGCCTTCTCCAGGGTGAAATAAAGGAAATGTGATGTTATTGCTCCTCTCCGTGATTTGTGTTGGTCTTTTCTCCCCCGTCTCTGCCTCGAGGTCAGGGACTGTGTTGTCCACTTCCTGTATAACTCCCCAGGTGTCCAGTATGTGCATCTGTGCATGGTGGGTTTTTAATAAATGTTCTTGACTGATTTACTGACTGTTCTTCGTTTTACTCCGAAGAGGCTACAGAGTATTAAAGTATCTAAGAGTTCTCTGAGCTTGGAGGTAAGAGTTTGAGAAATTCTGAAATGTGGGCGTGTGAGATTCTGAAAGATACTTCAATTTATGTCTTTGTTTTGAAAAATACTTGCCTGGTATTTTGACTGTGTGTAACACGGGAATCCCTTTCTCTCTAAAAGGATCCTTTCAGTTGAGGGCATAATAATTGGTTTACATTGTTTCCTTTAAGATATTTATTGTACATCTAAATACTTTTGGCTGCTTCAAAATTGTGTGAAATCAATGAAATTTAAAAGTATTACCTCTCCACAGGACTTTCCGTTATTTTTTAAAGTTTTATTGGAGTTTAGTTGACTTACAGTGTTGTATTAGTTTCAGATGTACAGCAAAGTGAATCAGTTACACATATAAATATATCCTTTCTTTTTTCCCATAGAGGTTACTTCCAGCTATTGAATAGATTTTCCTGTGCTCTTCAGTAGGTTCTCATTTAATCATCTGCGTATATGTTATTCCTACCCTCCCAACTCCTCCCTCCCTCCAACCATTTTACCCGTGAGTTACTCTCCTTTAAAATGACCCATTGCGGGAACTTCTTGAAAAATACAAATCTTTGTTAAGTATTCATCTTACACCAGTATTCTTTGCTTTTTAAAAAGGACTCACTGCGAGTTTCTTTAAATGAAGAACTCTCCAATTGCATTTTCAAGATGATTTTATTTATAAAAGATAATTTACTCATAACCATTGAGTCAACACTTTCTGCTTTATGTGTGTTTAAGTTCGGATTAAAGTGGGCTGACCTTTTGCATTAGATTAAAAACAACAACGGCCTTTTGGGGTATAATTCGCATACCATGCAAGTCACTCTTTGAAGTGTGCAAGCTAGCGGGTTTTTTCTTTAATACATTCACAAAGTTGCCATCAACACTAATTCCAGAGCATTTTCATCTCCACCAAAAGAAACTTTGTACTCGTTAGCAGTAACTCCCCATTCCCCTCTTTCCCAGCCCCTGGCAACCATTTTTCTACTTTCTGTCTCTATGGATTTACATCTTCTGGACATTTCATGTAAGTGAAGTTATACAGTAATATATGGCCTTTTGTGTCTAGATATTTTCACCTGACATAAAGTTTTCAAGGTTTATCCACATCAGTACTTCTTTTTTTATAGTTGAATAGTATTCTATTGAATGTATATATCACATTTTATTTATCCATTTATCTGTTGATGAATTTTGGGCTGTTTCTGCTTTTTGGCTGTTGTGAATAATGCAGCTCCAAGTATTCTCGTGCAGGTTTTTGTGTGGATATATGTTTTCATTTTTCTTGGGTATATACGTAGGAGTAGAATTAGTGGGTCTTGAGGTAACTCTATGTTTCGCATTTTGAAGACTTGAGAAACTATTTTCCAAAGCGATGGCACTGTTTCATATTTCCATCCGCAGTATATGGGTGTTCCAGTTTCTCCATGGCCTCACCAACACTTGTCGTTATTTGTCTTTTTGGCCGTAGCCCTGTGGTGGGTCTGAAGTGATATCTTATTGTAGTTTCCATTTTCATTTTTTAAATGACTAATGATATTGAGTATCTTTTCATATGATTATTGACCATTACAATATTTTTTGGAGAAATTTCTATTCAAATCCTTGGCTTATTTTTGAATTGGATTGTTTATTTTTTTTTTCTTTCTTTTTTTCTTTTTTAGGGCTGCACCTACGGCATATGGAAGTTCCCAGGCTAGCGGTCGAATCGGAGCTGTAACTGCCAGCCTATGCCACAGGCACAGTAACATGGAATCTGAGTTGTGTCTGCAGCCTTCGCAACAGCTCATGGCAATGATAGATCCTTATCCCCCTGAGCAAGGCCAGGGATTGAACCCCGAGTTCTCATGGATGCTAGTCAGGTTCATTACCGCTGAGCCATGACAGAAATTCCTAATTGTTTGCCTTTTTATTGTTGAAGTATAAGATTTCTTTATATTCTGGGTACATGTCCTTTATGAGATATGTGATTTGCCAAATCCTATATTTTCTCCCATTCTGTAGATTTTCTTTTCACTTTCTAGATAGTATCCTTTGAGAGACAAAAGTTTTGAATTTTTATGAAATCCTGTTTACCTACTTTTTGCTTTTTGTTTTTTTATTTTTTGTCTTTTTAGGGCCACACTCGCAGAATATGGAGGTTCCCTGGCTAGGGGTCGAATTGGAGCTGTAGCTGCCGGCCTACGCCACAGCCACAGTAATAATACACCTTAATCTCACACTTCCCATCCTCCAGAACTATGAGAATTAAACATGTGCTGTTTAAGCCTCCCAGTGTATGGTGATTTGTTATAGCAGCCTGAACAAACAGAGGCAGCCTTTTCAACAAATGGTGCTGGAACAACTGGATCGCCATATGCAAAAGAATGAACTTGACTCTCAACTCATGCCATACACAAAAATTAGCTCAAAATGGATCAAAGACCTAAGTGTAAGGGCAAAAACTATAAAAACCAACAAAGAAAATATGAAAGTAAATCTTCATAATTAGGCAATGTCTTCTTAGATATGAAATCAAAAGCACAAGCAACAAGAGTAGGTAAACAGGGGGAGTTCCCATTGTGGCTCGGTGGTTAATGAACCCGACTAGTGTCCATGAGGATGCGGGTTTGATCCCTGGCCCTACTCAGTGGATTAAGGATCTGGTGTTGCCGTGAGCTGTGGTGTGGGTCATAGATGTGGCTCGGATCTTGCATTGCTGTGGCTGTGGCATATGCCAGGGGCCACAGCTCCCATTTGATCCCTAGCCTGGGAACCTCCATCTGCCGTGCGTGCGGCCCTAAAAAAAAAAAAAAAAATTCCATTTTATATGCACACCACATTTCGTTTATCCATTTGTCTCAGATAATGGGTGGATGCTTGGGTTGTTTCCCTTAGTCTGTTGTGAATAATGCTGCTATGAACCTGAGTATAAAATTTTTTGGCGTTCCCTTGTGGCGTAGTGGTGTAAGGATGATATTGTCACTGCTGTGGTTCAGGTCACTGCTGTGGTACAGGTTTGATCACTGATGGAAATTTTTACATGCCGTGGGTGTGGCCAAAATCTTTCTTTCTTTGAGACATTAACAGTGATTTCACTTCTTTTCAGTATATACCCAGAGTGAAATTGCTGGCTCATATGGTAATTGTTTTTCAATGTTTAAAATACTGTCATAAGTGTTTTCCACAGCACCTGCTTCATTTTGCATTCCCCTCAATGGAGTACAGAGGTTCCTGTTTCTCCACAACCTCACCAACATTTGTTTTGTACACACCTTTTTTCTTGGTCATCCTTATGGGTGTCAAATGACGAAAAACTCTTTTTGCCCCATTGAATTTTCTTGGCATCCTTGCCAAAAATCAGTTGACTATAAGTATGAAATTTTATTTCTTGACTCTGAATTCTCTTCCATTGATTTGTGCGTCTGTCCCTATGTCATCATCACACTGTCTTGATTATTGTGGCTTTGTATTAAGTTTTGAAATTGGAAAGTGTGAGTCTTTCAACTTTGTTCTTTTTCAAGAGTACTTTTTGGCCATGCTGGATCGCTTACATTTCCATATGACTTTTAGGAGTGGTTTGTCAATTTCTGCAAAAAAAGAAAGCCAATGGGAATTGCATGAAATAACGGAAATCAGTTTAGGTAGTATTGCCATCTTAGTGATAAGATGTTATTAATAAGTCTTCTGATCCATGAACATGAGATGTCGTTCCATTTAAGAAGTAGGCTTTTTTCATATCTTTCAAGAATAATTTGTAATTTTCAGAACTTAACACTTCTTTTTTTTTTCAGGTTCTTTTTAAAATTTTTAAATTTTTTTTTATTTTCCCACTGTACAGCAAGGGGGTCAGGTTATCCTTACATGTATACATTACAATTACATTTTCCCCCCGCCCTTTCTTCTGTTGCAACATGAGTATCTAGACAAAGTTCTCAATGCTATTCAGCAGGATCTCCTTGTAAATCTATTCTAAGTTGTGTCTGATAAGCCCAAGCTCCCGATCCCTCCCACTCCCTCCCCCTCCCCCTCCCATCAGGCAGCCACAAGTCTCTTCTCCAAGTCCATGATTTTCATTTCTGAGGAGATGTTCATTTGTGCTGGATATTAGATTCCAGTTATGAGTGATATCATATGGTATTTGTCTTTGTCTTTCTGGCTCATTTCACTCAGTATGAGATTCTCTAGCTCCATCCATGTTGCTGCAAATGGCATTATGTCATTCTTTTTTATGGCTGAGTAGTATTCCATTGTGTATATATACCACATCTTCCGAATCCAATCGTCTGTCGATGGACATTTGGGTTGTTTCCATGTCCTGGCTATTGTGAATAGTGCTGCAATGAACATGCGGGTGCACGTGTCTCTTTTAAGTAGAGTTTTGTCCGGATAGATGCCCAAGAGTGGGATTGCGGGGTCATATGGAAGTTCTATGTGTAGATTTCTAAGGTATCTCCAAACTGTTCTCCATAGTGGCTGTACCAGTTTACATTCCCACCAACAGTGCAGGAGGGTTCCCTTTTCTCCACAGCCCCTCCAGCACTTGTTATTTGTGGATTTATTAATGATGGCCATTCTGACTGGTGTGAGGTGATATCTCATGGTAGTTTTGGTTTGCATTTCTCTTATAACCAGCGATGTTGAGCATTTTTTCATGTTAACACTTCTTTTATTAAGTTTATTCTGAAGTATTTTATTCTTTTCAATGTTGCGAATGGAATTCTTTTAACTTCATGCATGGATTCTTTGTTGGTAGTGTATAGTAAGGCAATTGATTTTATAAATCTATCTTGTTTCTATCTTGTACCCTATGAAACAGGTTCATTAGAGTGTGTGTGAGTGTGTGTGTTTGTGTGTGTGTGTGAACTCCTTAGGGTTTTCTTGATTCAAGATCACGTCATCTGTGGATGGAGATCAGTTTACCTTTTCTTTCCAATCTAGATGCCATTCATTTCTTTTTCTTGCCTAATTGCCCTGGCTAGAAACTCCAGTACAATGTTGAATAGAATTGGCAAGAGTGGATATCCTTGGATCAGATTTCTAATGTTCAGTGATTTGGAAATCTGTATTACTGACAATGCTCCTTTGTGAACTTGAAAATCCAACTTTGTATCTTCCTGTAGTAACAAAAGTAATACAATTTCTTTTATTGGAATTTAGCGTGCTATTTGTTTTTTGAACATCAAGGAGGAATAGAGTCTAGCGTGGCTTTTTCCAGAACTTTAATGCCTCTGTTCTATTAACTTATGAAGAATTTTTCTAAAAGTCATTAAAGTAAGCTAACTGTAAGACTTTAAAAAATGCATCTTTAATGTATATTCTCCTGAGGAGTTGTGTGTGCTGGGTTTAGTCGAATAAGGATGAGTAATTAGGACATTCATGTTGTCTTTGCTAGTGCTTCTTAGTCTTGGCTTGGGTTAATGCTTCTAGTTAGTGCATTTAAAGAAAAGTTTATAATTTGTAGTAGATATAGTTAAAAACCAGAGAAAATGATAGAGTGTAGGGTGAAGGAGAGATGGTGATTGTACTACGTTTGATAATTGAATTCCACACCCAACTTCTCAAGGGTGTATTTTCTTGCTCAGATTTATCTCCTACAGAAAGTGGTAGAAGTAACTTTTCCGTACTTTATTCTTTACTGTAGATTTTGTCAGTACTTAGATATGCAATTCGGAGAATAGGATTTCTTTCATATACTGAACGTTTCCTGAAAATATTTTGGATGTATTATACTTTGCCCTGTTGGAGACATGAAATAAGAGCATGTTGCTTTTCCGAACGCTTACAAGATATTCAGGAAGATTAAGCATATGTACTTTCCATCGCTGTGTATTTGTGCTTCTGTGCATATGTTTTGTCTCCCTCACTAAATGTAAGCTCCTTGAGGATAACCATCTTTGTATTGACACAGTGTTTATCCTAGTGCCTCTCATGCACCATGTATTGTTGATTTTCAGAAGTAACAGTAATCAGTGTGTACTGGATTTATTAGGGAAGACTTCATGCAAGAGAAGGTGATTAAGAGGGCTCATAGGAGTTCCTGTCGTGGCTCAGCGGAAATGAACCTGACTAGGATCCATGAGGACGCAGGTTCAATCCCTGGCCTCACCTCACTCAGTGGGTTAAGGATCTGGCGTTGCCATGAGCTGTGGTGTAGCTCGCAAACACAGCTTGGATCTGGCGTTGCTGTGGCTGTGGTGTAGGCTGGCAGTTATAGCTCCGATTTGACCCCTAACCTGGGAACCTCCATATGCTGCTGGTGCAGCCCTGAAAAAACAAAAACAAAAAACCACAACAACCAAAAAACAAAGAAACCCACTTTACTCTTACTTCATTTGACATTAGCGAACCATTGAAGTTTTTCTAAGGTTGGACCTTTTGGGGCAAGCAGTACTTTAAGAAGACTTACTTTATGATAGTATGTGTTATGAGCTGGAGGGAAACTGGGAGACCATTTAAGAGGGTATGGTAGTAATTCTTCTAGTCTGTTTATTCTTTGTCGTTTTGCCTTTTCTAGGGCTGCTCCCTCGGCGCATGGAGATTCCCAAGCTAGGGGTCTAATCAGAGCTGTAGCCGCCAGCCTACACCAGAGCCACAGCAACATGGGATCCAAGCCACCTCTGTGACCTACACCACAGCTCACAGCAACTCCAGATCCTTGACCCACTGAGCAAGGCCAGGGATCGAACCCGCAACCTCATGGTTCCTAGTGGGATTTGTTAACCACTGAGCCACGACGGGAACTCCAAGTCTGTTTATTCTTTAAGAACAGAATTCTTTGTTTGATCTTTGAAGCCAAACAGGTGCCTAGAGCAGAGTTCAGATAATTGCTTTGGGGAGTTCCCTTGTGGCTTGGGGGTTAGGAACCTGACACAGTGTCCGTGAGGATATGGGTTTGATCCCTGGCTTCACTCAGTGGATTAAGAACCCGTTGTTGCCACAAGATGTGGTGTAGGTCACAGATGTGGCTCGGATCTGGTGTTGCTGTGACTGTGGCATAGTTCAGCAGCTGTAGCTCTGATTAGACCCCTAGTCCGGGAACTTACTTACGCCATAGATGTGGCCCTAAAAAAAGGAAAAAAAAACCAAACACCAAATATTTGCTCTTTGAATGCACAAATGAATGGACTAGGTCAGCTGGGCTTGGTTTGAACTGTTACAGTAGGAAATATCCATATGAAAAACACTTTGGAGGAAAAATTGAGATTTCTTGTTTTCTAAGAGTCTAAAGGGTTTGGGTGAGATCAAAGATGCCATTAAAGTTTCCGCATGGGTGATTCTGAATCTCAGTATCCCTAGAAGTCCATCAGGGGAAGAGAGGAGTGAAGAAAAGGACAGTCGCGAGCATGTTTTTAGACTTGCTGAGTGTGAAATCGAAATACACAGTATAGAGTGATAGAAGGGCTTAAATGCGACCTGAGGTCTGGATGCTTAAATTTGAATATCCCTCTAAAGCTATTGTTGTTGGAGCAATGAAAATGACTGGGCTGGCATAAGCCTGTGTACGTGGGTGGGTGCAGCGGTCGTGTGCATGGATACAAGTGGAGACACATTAACACCAGAACCCCACGTGTGTGCTCGATTGTGGGCATAATAATCTGCGCCTTGGTATTAGTGGAGTGATGAGGACTGATTCTAGAGGTGAGCAGAGGGGAAAAGGGGGGGGCTAAAGGAAGAGAAAGGAGAGGAACAGAGGGGTAGATGAACTTCCAACACAGATTGGCTAAGGAGAATTGTAGCTTGTCTTAGGCTTCAGTTTAATACTAGTGATACCAATGGTAGTTCTCCCGTATGACTTGTTGAGTGCTTGCTACCCGCCAGACACTTCCCTAGGGATGCTGTCTCTTTCTGTCCTCACAACAGATCTGTAATGTACTATTATATCCCCTTTCTACTGAGGAGGTAACTGGACTGAAAGTTAAAACTTGCCCAAGATGACTCAGGCTAATAGGTAATGAGGCGATCTTGTGGCTATGAACCTGACTTTTTGGACCCCAAGCCGAATGTTTTTTCCATTATACCAAAGGTTTGTAGGTTTGATTTCTCCAAGGCAAGGATTATAGAGAATCCGTCCTGTTAGCAATTATCAAGGCTTATTAATTAGCAGGCAGTGATTGGACAGTAATGTTTCCTATTAAAAATCTGCATGTACTTTGGCTGTGGTTACTTCTGTTTTTCTTTTTGGGTACTTAATATGTAGAGTGTCTTAAGAGACAACAGTTTTTGATTGCATGTTCTGGATGTTACTTTAAAAGACGATATCCCGTTCTTCCGTTTGCAGAATTAATCATTCAGAAAGTGCTTTTCAAAAATTTTTTTAAAATATAAGCTTCTTTCAGAAGTTGTTTTTCTGGTACCCTCCTCAGATCATTCATGTAAGGAAACGTTTGCAAGGAAACAAAAAGGGCCTGACATTTTCTTTTATTTTAGGGGATATCATTTTCAATGCCCAATATCCAGAGCTGCCTCCCGATTTTATCTTCGGAGAAGATGCTGAGTTCCTGCCAGACCCCTCGGCTCTGCATGTGAGTACCGCAAGTGTGTTCAGATGATCTTTATTTGTTGAAAGGAAAATAAAGTTAGCTCTTGACAATTGCTTACCAGATAAATTTGCCAAACATGTGGATTTTTTTCTGCTCCTTTTTGCTCTGTCCCGTGAAATAAGTACAACTCCTTATGTGCCGAAATAGTTTAAATAAGATATATATTTTTTTCATTGCAGTTTTGCTTTCCGACTCTTTTGAATTAATCAAAGTCTCCAGCATGTTGGTTAAAATATTTTTTCTTCAGCTTAAGGAGACACGTTGAAAACATTTTCTTTGTTTTAACTTACTATTTCATGCCTGCAGTCAATTTTGTAATGTTTACTCACACTTCATCACAGGACTTGTTAGGGGAGTATTTCTTGGCTTTTCTAGAGGCGCCTTTTTTTTTTTTTTTTTTTTTAATGTAGAAGTGAAAGTGGCAACTTTGGACTTGTACCCACATTATCTCAGTAGTATTATCAGAAGGGTAAAGACCAGATTAAGTGTTCTTTATTAAGCAAGACCAAAACCTTTGTAGTTCACGTAAAATGTGTCTGGAGTTCAGGCAGAGAAAGAGGTGGGAGTACTTGTCAGAGCACATGCGGTTTGTATCAAAATTGTGTTTTTCATGTCTGGTGGAGAAAAACATGTGCCATTTTGTTGAAAAGATCTGACCAGACAAAATGTCTCTTTCTTTCCCCTCTCAAGTTCAATTTTGCTATGATGCCTATCCCAGAAGAGGGTTTATTATTATTCAAAAACCATGTGCATAGTTTTGTTTTTTTGGAATTTTTGGGGTCTCATTTAAGTTTTGTAATTAAAAGTTTGAGGACTTGCTTTGAACTCTTACTCCTCCCCCCTTTTAAAGTATTAAATGGAATTTATTCTTTAAGTACCTAACACAAACTGAAAGAATTATCTTAAATTTTGGAACCCGGCTGTAGAGATTCAGTTGGCAAGAGTAGGATGGGTTTGTTGCAAATTTTCTGATCATTACTTATAACCTGTTACTTAAGGTGATTTTTTGGAAAAACGTATATTTTTTTATTGTATTTTATTTTTTATGGCTGCACCCCCAGCATATGAAAGTTCCCCAACCAGGGATTGAATCCAAGCTGCAGCTGAGACCTGTGGCACAGCTGTGGCAACACTGGATCCTTAACCTGCTGCGCCGGGCCGAGGATCGAACCTGCGCTTCTGCAGCAACATGAGCCCCTGCAGTTAGAGTCTTAACTCACTCCACCACAGCAGGAACTCCTGATTTTTTTTTTTTTTTAATATAGCTTAAATATGGTCCCTTTAGATGCTTGGTATTACAGATTCGCCCTATATTGAAGCTGAAGGCTTTACCTGGAAAAGATAAGGCAGAAGTACCCCTACCAGTCTCTCCTGTATTAAATCTACCCACGGGGCGGGTAGCATATGCGAAATGCCAAAGATATATTAGAGGCTAAGTACTCCAGAAGTTTGAGGAAGCTTATCAGCAAAGGCTTTGTAGTGGAGGTGAGACATTATTATACTTGAAGAGTGGAACAAAAGTGGGGAGTATGGCAGAGAGTATTTCAAATAGGGGGAATGACATAAACAAATGACATGTATACTGTATTGCAGGAAAGGTGCTAATAGGTTTGCTGAAGAGTAAGCTTAGAAAGATAAATTGGGCTAAGACTGTGGAGAGCGTTGAATGCCAGGTTAAGAGCCCTTTGAAGGAAATGATACCGGGAGAATCATCTAACTGCAGTGTGGTCAGTGTACAAAATGGGTTCAGAAGAGATTGAGGACCAGAATTGAGGACTGTTGTAACAGTCTATTTGTTTATTTATTTTTGTCTTTTTTTAGGGCCGCATTTGCCGCACATGGAGGCTCCCAGGCTAGGGGTCTAATTGGAGCTGTAGCCGCCGGCCTACACCACAGCCACAGCAACGCAGATCCGAGCCACATCTGCGACCTACACCACAGCTCACAGCAATGCTGGATCCTTAACCCACTGAGCGGGGCCAGGGATGGAACCCTCAACCTCATGGTTCCTAGTCGGATTCGTTTCCTCTGCACCACGACAGGAACTCCAACTGTTGTAAAAATCTAAAGGGGAGAGAAGGGGCTTTGAGCTAGCATGGTGTAAGAGGGACCACCGTGATGGAAGGGATAAGAAATATATGTTTACAATTAATTTTTTTTGAACGTGCTTTAAAACTTGCAAGGCACATCTTCAGTATTGGCAAGAATTGTGAGTATGGACTGACTATCTATCTATCTATCTACCTGTCTCTGTCTGTCTGTCTGTCTGTCTGTGTGTGTATGTATGTATGTATGTATGTATCTTAGTGAGAATATAGACTTTAAAAGCTAGAAAGGACCTTAAGTTTCATCTTACTCCAGCTTTCTGTTTTAGTATTAAGGAAATTGACCTAGATTTATAGAGTTGTGTTGGAGTGGATATCATAACTCCACTCTTCTGATATTTAGTCCCTGAGTCAAGTTACCATAAATATTTTTGAGAGATTAGCTGAAAAAGAAAAAATTAAAGCACTGTATCTAAAGGAAAGATTACCAATCTAGGGGAACAGCTCTCTTCAGTCGTCGTTCATCTAAAGCCTCAGGCCGGCTACCCAGTGCTGCTTCATGGAACAGCGGGCTGGGCAAGCAGTCAGGACACACCCTCCTCCATTAGCTGGGTGAGGTCTCCTAGGCCCTGGAAGGCGCCCTTGATGTTGGCTGTCATCTGGCTAAAACCCTAGGACAGGATAAACTGCAAGGCCTGACCCTCAGCAGACATTTCTCTGAGTACAGCCTGCTTCTGAAGGACGCTTTAGTCGACTGTGGACAGGTTATGGTTTAGTTCTTAGATAAGGCTCAGACGTTTTTCCTTCCTTCTTGAAGTACACAGAGCATAGTCACTCATAACCCAAACGAATTAGTCTGTTTGGTTCTGATTGAAGGGAGATTACATATTTGAGTGGAAAACAGAATGCCTAGACTTCTTGGATTTTTCCACTTAGAATGAACGTGTACCCTTAGTATGAATCTGGGTGTATAGTCCAAAATAGTCCCCTTGGCTAATATGAAATGTCTTTGAAGTTTCTGGGGTTTGTCTTAAAAATTCACGAACGTTTTGCATTTGATTATACAAAATAGCTGTATTTTTTAATGTAAAATTATGCCGATCTATAAATATTTGAGGGAAGAAGATGGACTCTCCATTGTGTCTTAGTTTGGGAAAGAACAGTTTTAGAGAAAATGCAAGATCTTTTATTTATTTAATTTATTTGAATCTGTTTCTTTCCAAAAAATGATTTCAAGTAGCTTAAAGGGTGTGCAGAAGGTTAAGCAAAATGTATGAGGCCCTCTAATCCATCTGCTGGAGCCACCTCTTTCAAACCCAGACTCGTCATTCAGGAAGATGAATTCCATTAAGGACTTGGAGATTCGTAGGTAAATGGAACGTACTAGACAGACAGCTGCATATCTAGAGCTGCACATCTCAGACACCAGAGAAGCATCCAGTTACTGACCTAGGATCTTAACGTGGTACTGTTGTTCCCACTTCAGGCTATACATTAGAATAATTTAGGAAGCCTGTTAAAAATACAACATTTTGGACCCCACTGGACATACTGAATTAGATGCTTTAGGGACCAATGAATTCCCTGAGTGATTTTTGTGTATTAGTCTGTGAACTGCTATTGGGAGCCACTAATTAAATCCATCTTTTACAGTAATATCTCCAGTAGAAGGCCCTTTGCCTTTGCTTAGCATTATTTCCAGTGAGGGATCATTTTCCATTTGGGGGATAGCTTTGATTTTTTTAAAATAACAGCTTTCTTGAGATGTAACTTATATGCCATACAATTCACCCACTTAAAGTGTATATAATTCAGTGGTTTTTAGTATATTCAGAGTTGTGTAACTATCACCACGTTCAAATTTAGAACCTTGTCATCACCCCTAAAAGAAACCCCAAACCCATTAGCAGTCACTTCCCTATTCTCCTCACCCCACCCATATTCACTCTAGGCAATAACTGGTCTACATTCTGTCTATGGATTCGCCCATTCTGGATAGTTCATATAAATGGAATCACACAATATGTGGTCCTTTGTGACTGACTTTTTTCACTTAGCATAGCATTTTCAATAAAACATGGATCACCGCTTCATTTTTAATTGGCAAATAATATTCCATTGCGTACATTTACCACATTTTATTGGCAGGTGATGGACATTTGGATTGTTTCCACATTTCGGCCGTCATAAATACTGGGCATATTTTTATATCTCTTGGGTGTAGAGGAGTAGAATTTATAGGGTCAGATGCCAGCACTATGTTGAACTTTTTGAGGGACTCTCAAACTGTTCTCTAAAGTATCGGTACCATTTTGCATCCCCACCAGTGGTGTGTAATTGTTCCAGTTTCTTCGAATTCTCACCAACACTTGAGATAATCTGTCTTTATGATTATACCCATCTTAGTGCGTATAAAGCTGTTTTCTCATTGTGGTTTTGGTTTGCATTTTCCTGATGCCTAATGATGCTTTACATCTTTTCATGCGTCAATTGGCCATTTATGTATCTTCTCTGGAGAATGTTTATTCAAATCCTGGCCCGTTCTTAAATTGGGTTATTTGTCTTTTTATTGTTGAGGTGGAGGGGGGTCTTTATTTATTCTGGGTGTAAGTTCTCGATCAAGATATATGACTTACCGAATTTTTGCCAATTCTGTGGGTTGTCTTTTCACTTTCTAGGTAATAGCATTTTAAGGACAAAAAGGTTTAAATTTTTATGAAATCCAACTTGTCTGTTTGTTCTTTTGTTGCTTGTGCTTCTGGTTTTATATCTAAGGAACTATCGGTCTAGTCTAAGTTTAGGAAGACTTGCTCATGTTTTTCTTGAACGGTTTAATAATTTTTGCTCTTATGTCTAGGTCTTTGATCCATTTTGAGGTAATTTTTGTACATGGGGCGAAGTATTGTTTTACAAGATCTAGATGCCCGAGTACAATTTCTTGGGAAGACTTTTTTCGTTACAGAATTGTTTTGGCAGTCTTGGCAATCTGAAACTCAATTGACTATAAACGTGTGGGTTTATTTCTGGACTCTCAGTTCTGTTATGTTGATCTATATTTTAACCATATACCAGTACCACACTGTCTTGCTTGCTGTGATTTTGTAGTAAGTTTTGATATTGGGAAATAGAAATTTTGTTCTTTTCCAAGATTGTTGTGACTATTGGGTCTCTCTCATTTCCATATTAATTTTAGAATCAGCTTGTCAGTTTCTGCAAAGAATCCAGTTGGGATTTTATAGAGATTGAATGTAATTTGTATAACCAGCTAGAGATTGTTGCCATTTTAATAATATTAAGTCTTCTAATCGAGGAACATGAAATGCCTTTCCATTTTTAAGTTTTTCTTTAATATTTTTAAGTGTTACGTTTATTTTGTTAAATTTATTTGTAAGTACTTTTTTCTTTTTGTAAATAGACTTGTTTTTATTTATTCACTTTATTTATTTTATTTTTTATTTTATTTTTAGGGCTGTACCTATGGCATATGGAAATTCCCGGGCTAGGGGTCAAATTGGAGCTGCAATTGCCAGCCTATGCTGCAGCCACGCAACGTGGACTCCGAGCTGTGTCTGCAACCTATACACAGCTCGGGCAATGCCAGATCCTTAACCCACTGAGCGAGGCCAGGGATCAAACCCTCATCCTCATGGATACTAGTTGGGTTCATTTCCGCTGAGCCACAATGGTAACTCCCTAGACTTGTTTTTAATTTCATTTTCAGTTTCACATTGTTGCTGTATAGAAACAACTGATTTTTGTATATTGATCTTATATCCTGCAACCTTACAGCTTTAACTTTTAATATGAAATTTTCCTTTCTGCTGGGCAAAAATTTCTTTACAGATTTATGCTCTTTATCTTTTTCTACTTTTTTGAGGTAAATCAGGTTGTTGTGGATGCTGGATGATTGCAAATTTTGATATTGAGGTGTAATTATCAAATACCAAAATTGTTTTCTTTTGATCTCATGAACGGAACTGGAAGCATTTCCTGTGATAGAAATGGAAGCAATGTTGCAGTGAGCTTATAGTATTTCTGGGAGCTGCTTTTAAGATCAGCATTCATAAATTGTAGTAGATTTGTTGAAAATTTGCCTCATTGCTTTACATTATATATGCTAATAATTTATTCACCAAAACATGAATGTCTATATATGTGTGTGTGTATATATATTTTTTTATTTTTTGTCTTTGTAGGGCTACACCTGCAGCATATGGAAGTTCCCAGGCTACGGGTCGAATCACAGCTGCAGCTGGTGGTCTACACCACAGCCACAGCAATGGGGGATCTGAGCTGCGTCTGTGATCTACACCATAACTCATAGGCAACGCCAGATCCTTAACCCACTGAGCGAGGCCAGGGATCGAGCCCATGTCCTCATGGATACTCGTTGGGTTCATTACCACTGAGCCATGACGAGAACTCCTTGTATGTCAGTATTAATGGAAAGTTATGGCCTAAGGCGTTAGCAATGGAGATGAAGCCTGAACTTTACTCTAGATGTGTTCCCTGGTTAAAAGGGGAAACATACTGCCTTTTTTTTTTTTGTCTTTTTGCCATTTCTTGGGCCGCTCCTGCAGCATATGGAGGTTCCCAGGCTAGGGGTCGAATCGAAGCCATAGCCGCTGGCCTATGCCAGAGCCACAGCAACTCAGGTTCTGAGCTGTGTCTGCAACCTACGCTACAGCTCACGGCAACGCTGGATCCTTAAACCACTGAGCAAGGCCGGGGATCAAACCCGCAACCTCATGGTTCCTAGTCGGATTCGTTAACCACTGAGCCACGACGGGGACTCCCATAGTGCTTTTTTTAAATAGACTTTTCATTTAATGTGGGAAAATAATGTGAATACAACATAGCACAGGGCAGAGGTCCAGTTAATTTGGTTTGGGCCTGGGGTGGAAGGTTTTTTATGCAACATTAACATGATAATCATCTAGTTAATCTGTGCTTAGAAGTATTTTTCAGGGACAATTAGGAAGAGGTGATTCTTTTTTTTGTACGGCACACCTATGGCATATGGAAGTTCCTGGGCCAGGGGCCAAATTAGAGCTTCAGCTGCAGGCCTTCGCCACAGCCATTGCAACCCCGGATCCAAGCTGCATCTGCAAACACTGCAGCCCGTGGCAGTGCTACATCCTTAACCCACTGAGCGAGTCCAGGGATCGAACCCGAATCCTCACGGACAATGTGTCACGACAGTGTGGATGCATTGTGGACAGTGTGGCTTAACCCACTGAGCCACAACGGGAACTCCCTGATTCTTGATTGAGTTGGTTATTTATGGAGCATTTTGCTGTTTGCACTCTTGCTCTGAGCCATGTAGTCCTAAGCACATGCTGATTAAAGAGCTATCCCTGCAGTATGAGTTAGTCAGTGGCTTTGCTTTTTGCTCTGTTTTATCTGACATGTTTGCTGTACTGTTTCATCTGTCATATTATGCCTAAGATGCTGACTTTACTGATGCTCTCCTTTACTAATGAAAAAGCATCAAAATCCATAATAGGCAAATGGAGGAAAAGCCTGTCTGTGGGTGTTTATTGATTACACACTGTATATCCAACACTGTGTTATTATGTGGAACTTGACCTCAAGGAGGCTAAATTTTAGGGAGATACAGACACATGAAAACAAATGGCTGTAGGTGTATCTAATTCGGTGTTGAGATAATTGATACAGGAAGTGCTGTGGGATAATCGCATAGTGTTTTCACCTGCTTTATGTACTGTGAGAAGAGAGGATGACCCATACATTAGGACAGAGGTGCCATTAAAATGAAAACGGAAAGTTATTATGGGTTGGAACTGTGGGATTAAAGATCATAAGAAGGAAGTTAGAACTTGTGCTGAACCCTAAGTGGTAGGTCTGCTCTGGTGGTTACAGGTGCTTCTCTAAGCTTGTCTTCTTCCAGTCTATTCCTTGCTCACCCTTCTCCAGTCACCCAGGCCTCCTTGCTTGTCCTCACAAATGCTAAGGACCACTTCCGAACTTTTCCACTTGCTGGTTACCATTTTCATTTCCGACTGCCTGGAACTTTCTTCTCCCAGCTGTCTGCATGGCCTGCTCTCCTCCAGAGTTCCCGTCTTTCTGTCAGAGAGCTCTGCCCTGACGTCCCAGCTCATTACTTTCTCACCTTTATCCTTGATTTTCTTCATTACACTTTATCACCCTCTGATGCATTTAGGGCTGCTTATTTATTAGCTCTCCGTTTCTGCTAACGGGACCAACTGCTCTTTCTTGCCTGGAGGTGAGGGGTTTTCTGAGATTTCGTATGTTCACTGCTGAGACGGGACAGTCCCAGGCAAACTGGGATACGTGATCACCTTTGTTTATTCACTAGCCCAGACGATGGAGTTTGTTTTGTCCACTGCTATACCCTAGTATCTAGAAGAGTGCCTAGTGTGTCGAGGTGCACAGCACGGATCTGTTAGGTGAACAGTTTACCCTTAAGGTTCTGCATTTCCTAAGGGACTTGTTAGTTTCCAAGACCAGAAAATGTTTTATTGATTGATTGATTGGTCTTTTTAGGGCTGCACTCATGGCAGATGGAGGTTCCCAGGCTAGGGGTTGAATCGGAGCTGAAGCTGCCAGCCTACACCACAGCCACAGCAATGCAGGATCTGAGCCGTGTCTGTGACCTACACCACAGCTCATGGCAACACCGGCTCCTTAACCCACTGAGCTAGGCCAGGGATCGAACCCCCGTCCTCATGGGTACTACCTAGTGGGCTTTGTTAACCGCTGAGCACGACGGGAACTCCCCAGAAAATGTTTTAAATGAACATTTCAAAATGGAAGATAGATCAGTTTTAGAGAACTTCGGGGAATAAAAATCAGTTAACAGAAACTCCGAAGCAGTGATTTTTCAGCCTCGCTGTTGCAACACCCTGGGGTGTGTTCAGCTACCTCAAAGGGTATTGTGAAATTGTTTTCCCCCAATGTAATACTGATAATTCACTTCGATTTAAAATACAATTGCAGAAAGGAGGAAGGGCGGGTCATGTGCTTCAATGAGAAGAACATGTCGTAATTCGTAGCATGGTCGGAAACCACTGCTCTCTGGCTTCCTGGTTTGAAGAAGGTGAGGACAGCTTTGCGTTTGGGACAAGCACCTTCAGGGTCAGGCACCACCCACTGGTTGTGTAATTCCTTCGCTGACCCTGTTCTGCTGGTGTCCAAGGGAAGCGTGGAAAGAAACACGGTACTAACACCTCATCACTTCTCCTCCCCTCCTCTTCTCTGCGCTCCCTAAAGAAAGACGTCTTTTGAATGTGTCCATGCAGAAGAGTGTTCATATCTTGTGTGCTGAAGAGAAGAGGGTTGAAGTGTCTGTAAAGAAAGCACTAAGCTGAGATAGACTGCGTGGCCCACTGCTGAAAAATGCCATCCAGATGCACGATGCCCCTGCTCCTGGGCACTTCCGTGGCCACGGCCTGGAGCATGTTTTGAACAAGAATGCCCTGCATCTTTCAAGTGTCTCATCTGAGACCTATCGAGGACTCCTCTCTCACCCTCAAGCTGGACAGAATGCTCAAGACAGAGCTACAGCCTCAGGTGATGTGAGCAGGAGTAGTGGTCGGTGTGGGCTCAGGTGCTGTGGGAACGTGTAGGAGGAGCAGCTCACCAGAGCCAAGCATAGCAGGTGTCAGGGCCTTGGAAACAAATATTAATATAATGTCGAAATATAACTTGTTGAAGAATAATGTATCTGCAGAAGAGTGTTCAGGTCAGGAGTATAGAGTGTGGCAAATTTCCAGAAATGAGCACATCACGTAACTGGCACCCTGAAGATCCAGAGGCGGAAGGTATCCAGCTTCCAGAAGCCCGACTCATGCCCCCTCCCATCACTGTGACCTTCTTGCCCAGGAATAAATGCTCTGCTGCCTCGTATCACCGTTATGAACTTTGCCTCTTTTGGATCGCTCTGCAAATGGCATCAAATAGCCTGTAGTCGTGTGTGTCTGACTTCCTTCACTCAGCACTTGTCTGAGAGCTTCACTCGTGTAGTGTGTTGTTGTTGCTGTACACTCACTGCTTACAGTGTGCCATTGCGTGAGAATACCACGGTTCATTTTTCCGTTGTAGTGCTGGTCAGATTATTTTCTTTCTTTTTTTTTTTTTGCTGTTGTGAATGGTGCTGCTGTGATTGTTCTGCATGTCTCAGTGACTGTAAGGGTGCATTTCTCACGGGTATATGCTGCAGGGCGAACTCCCTGGCCCACATGCTAGATGATTCAGGAGAGGACTGTTAATACATGTGCATAAAAGCACAGTTGGAGTATTACGGCCCTGGGTTCTGGCCTTCCTTCAGTAACTGTAATTGATAAGAGGCTGGCCAGGCAATTCAGGCAAGCTTTATTTGGGGCCCTTGCTGTGGCAGGGCGGGCGTGAAAACAAGCAACAGGTTCCTTTGCTTGTTTACACCCTGACAGTGTTGGGGGGCAACTGGTTCCTTTCATGGGGTGAGGGTAGGGGCGAGTCCAGGGGTCAGGCCAGAGAGGTGGCTTAGGTAGTTTGCCCACCCCTTTGGTGGTGGTGTGTGTAGGGGGCATGCCTAGTACCCTGCTTTTGCTCTCCGCTCTTCAGAGGGAGCAGTTGGTTTTTTTAGGATTTTTGTTGTCGTATTGTCCATAATTTGACCCAACTGTGCATGCACACAGTTAATTTTAGTCCCTTATAGTGTCTTTGTATTTTGTTGCTTGAAGAGATGTTTGTCTGGGTGCAAGTCCTGCAGCAAAGGGTCCTAGGTCTCAGGTCCCAGCCTGGCTCATTGCTACTCTAACCAATGGTGGATGAAGGAGAGGAGTATTAATATACATGCATTTGCATACACCCGTATAATTTTGACGGCATGTGTTGTAAACAAGGCTTTAAAAGCACAGTTGTAGAAAAACAGAACATCTTGGAAGTACAAACAAGGTGCATTTAAAATGTTCCCTCTCGCAAGACAAATGAAAAGGCAAACCAAGCTATTTTTTGAAATTCAGTGGCAAGTGTAAATTTAGCAGATGTTGCCAGTTTTGATTTACTCAATTGAACTTGTAAGAACGTTTTTGGGAAAATGAGGTACTGAATTGTGTGTGAAGCGTTTCCGCTCAAAAATCATGTATTCGGAGGAGTTATTTAATGATCAGTTTTGAAGATGAGTATTGTCCTTGGTTGGTCATCTCTCTTTGTTGTCCTCTCTTTATCGCTTTTCTTCCTCTCCAGCACGCTCCTCAAATAATTGGATCTTTAAATTATCATAATGTATTTTTATTAGTGACAACATAAAATACCGATAAGTACCAAGAGAAACAAATCCTTAATCCCGCACAATTTAGAGATGAATATTATTAACATTTTAGTGTATTTTACTCCCAGTATTTTTCTGTATATTTGTCGCATGCATATCTGTCCTTTATAGTTTTGAGTAATTTTTTTTACTTTACGTATTATTGTTAGCATTTTTCCTTTGACACTAAGAATTCATCTGAAGCATCTTGAATTATTTTTTTATTTGGCCATGCCTGTGGCATGTGGAAGTTCCCAGGCCAGGGCTCCAACCCATGCCACAGCAGTAACCAGAGCCACAGTGGTGCCAACACTGGATCCTTAGCCTGCAGAGCCACCAGGGAACTCCTGAAGCATTTTTAAAAAATTGGCTTCTATTGTTTTTACCTGTCCCTAATGCTTAGTGCCTCCCCAGGAAAATAAAAGGTGTAGCTCAAATGATTCCTTTTTCTTTTCTTTTTTTTTTGTCTTCTGTCTTTTGAGGGCCACACCCACGGCCTATGGAGGTTCCCAGGCTAGGGGTCTAATTGGAGCTGTGTCTGCCAGCCTACACCACAGCCACAGGAGCGCCACATCCGAGCTGTGTCTGTGACTGACACCACTGCTCACGGCACGCTGGATCCTTAACCCACTGAGCAAGGCCCAGGGATTGAACCTGCAACCTCATGGTTCCTAGTTGGATTGGTTTCTCCTGCACCGCAACGGGAACTCCGATTATTCCTTTTTCTTTTTTCAAGTTTGTTTTTTTATTGAAAACAATGAGCTTCACTTAAGGCTGTTAACAAAGTGAAATCGGAATAATAGATGCATTCCTAATATCTAGTCATTGGCGATAATAATAGCTTTAAAAAGTTTGTTGTAAGTCTCATGTCTCCGAACAGGGATTCTGCCCCCATTTCTCTTAAGAAAATAAAGGTGAAATTACGGTTTTAGTGGAACAAGATCCAAATTGGTTTTTGGCTGACATAGATACAGCATCGAGTGGAGATGAAGAACCCTACCTTTGAAGAGGGCTTTGGTTTCATTGGAGGAACAGAACTGAAACATAAAAAGAGAAATGTGGCAGCATATTGCACTGTAGCGTCATGTCACATTATGCACACCCCTGTGGCAGTACTATTTTGTCCAGTAGCTGTTTGTTTGCATTTTTGTCTCCTCTGCCCTTCTGAGAGCATCTGGAAGGCAGAGACCATGTCTTACTCATCTTTTAATCCCCTAACACTTATTTGTGGTATAGGCGCTTGGTAAGTTAACACTAAGGGCTTTTTTCTTTAAGAAGTGAATATTGCTAAGTGCCACATGAGTGGTACAGGAGTTTTGATGAAGCGATGACTGTTGTGCCTTTATGGTCCCCTGAGGCTTTATGGGGGAGGAAGGGTTTTAGCTGGGTCTTTAAGCAGGGGTAGAGTGTAGAAAATGAACAGAGGCGTTCCCATCGTGGCGCAGTGGTTAACGAATCCGACTAGGAACCATGAGGTTGCGGGTTCGGTCCCTGCCCTTGCTCAGTGGGTTAATGATCCGGCGTTGCCGTGAGCTGTGGTGTAGGTTGCAGACGCGGCTCGGATCCCGTGTTGCTGTGGCTCTGGCGTAGGCCGGAGGCTACAGCTCTGATTCGACCCCTAGCCTGGGAACCTCCATATGCCGCAGGAGCGGCCCAAGAAATGGTAAAAAGACAAAAAAAAAAAAAAAGAAAATGAACAGAGGGGATGGCACTGTAATTAGGAAGACAAAGCTACAGAGAAGCATCACAGACTAAGGTTGGATGGCATTTTGGAAGCATTGTGCAAACCAGTTCTTTTTTAACCATTTTTTTTAATTGATAATTTACGATGTTATGTTAGTTTCAGGTATACAGCAAAGTGATTCAGTGTTTTATATACATATAAAGAAATATATATAAATATATATGTTCTTTTTCAGATTCTTTTCCATTATAGGTTATTATAAGATATTGAATATTGTTTCCTGCAGTGTGTTTTTTTGAATTAGAGTTTTGTCTGGATAGATGCTCAGGCGTGGAATTGCTGGATCATATGGTAGCTCTATTTTTAGTTTTTCAAGGAACCTCTATACTGTTCTCCGTAGTGGCTGCACCAATTTACATTCCCACCAATAGTATAGGAGTTTTCCTTTTTCTCCATACCCTCTCTCATATTTATTAATTGCAGACTTATTAATGATGGCCATTCTGACTGGTGTGAGGTAGTGCTTCATTGTCATAATTTTTCTAATAATTATCGATATTGAGCATCTTTTCATGTGCATATTGGCCATCTGTATGTCTTCTTTGGAGAAATGTCTATTTAGGTCTTCTCCCCATTTTTTGATTGGCTTTTTTTTTTAATATTAAACTCTGTGAGTTGTTTACATATTTTGGAAATCCCTGTGTCAGTAGCATCATTTGCAAATATTTTCTCTCAGTCCTAGGTTGTGTTTTCATTTTGTTTATGTGCAAACGAGTTTTCTTGGAGCAGAGCTTGCATAGGTAAAGAGTAGAAAATACAGTTACAGAAGTAGATTGAAGCAAAATTGTTAGAAGATGGAGTTCCATGGTGGCTCAATGGGTTAAGAATCTGGTGTTGTCATTGGTGTGGCCTGAGTCACTTCTGTGGCATGGGTTTGATCCTTGACCCGGGAACTTGCCACAGGTGCAATCGAAAAAAATTTTTTTTTGTTAGGGGTTTAGAATACAAAGCTAAAGATCATTCGTTACAGGTTTAGGCTGTGATTTTAAGAAATGACTGCAACCTTGGGTTTTGTTTTATTTTGTTTTTCCTTTTTTTAAAAATATGGTTTACCAGGACATGCTTTTTTGAGATGCTCATGATCTGAAGATATTGTTTTCTCTATTGTGTAAAGGATTCCAGAAATTTTTGATGACTTCGTTTTTTCGCTACCTCTTGAGCACAATTCTGAAAGTAGTTAATGAACTTCCTATGTGTACATTAGTTCCTCAGAGGAGTTGAATTTTATTCTACATTTTTAAAGAAAAATGTGCACTCAATTGTTGATTATAGTCCCTCAGAATAATTGATAATTTCGCATTCCCTACTGCCATCGAAGACTGGTCTTAACACTGGCTTATCCTGTGTACTTTTGGTGTACAGGGCCTTGTGAGTAAAGGGCTATTTTTTTTTTTTAAATAAACTTTATTTTTAGAACTTTTAGCTTTAGATTTGCAGAATTACTGGAAAGATAATACAGAGAATTCCTGTGTATCCCACAGTGTTTTCCCTATCGCTAACATCTATGATATAGTTAATGGGCCAGGACTGATTAATCAGCATTAACAAAGTCCACACTTTATTCAGATTTCCTTCATTTTCCCCTAATGTCCTTTTTCTGTCTATAGGCTCCCATCCAAGATCTCACATTACATTTAGTTCTCTGGTCTGTTTAGTTCCCGTATTTAGTTCCTTTAGTTCCTGTTCTCAGACTTTCCCTGATTTTGATGACCCTGATAGTTTTGAGGAGTCCTGGTAAGCCCTTTTTATAGAATGTCCCTCAGCTGGGACTTGTCTAATGTTTTCCTCATGGTTAGACCATGGGGGCTTTTGGTTACCTCAGAGATAATGTGCCATTTTCATCTCATCAATATGACTCAGCACTGTTGTTGTTAACCTTGATGGCTTTGGCTCGAGAGGGTGGTTTCTCTACTGTACAGTTACTCATTTCTCCTTCTGTCCGTACTGTCCTCTTTAGAAGGGAGTCACTGTGTGCTATGCACCATTAAGAAGTGGGATTTATGCTCTACCTCTTTAAGGGCAGAATAGCTGCATAAATTATTTGGAATTCTTCTGCATGGGAGATTTATGTATTTTCCCATGTCACGTATTTATGTCAGTATAGACTTATAAACATTTATTTTATACTTTGGGTTACAATCCAGTACTACATTATTTAGTTTGCTGATGAAATTATCCCACCTTTGGCCATTGGAAGCTATTCAATTGGCTCCCCTGTCCCTTTGACTAACCTGCATTATTTTAGGTTTGTTTGTTGGAGCACGTTACTTTATAGCACTGCAAGATGCTCAGGCCCATCTTACATATTTCCTGCTCTAGTCTTAGAATCTGCCATTTCTCCAAGAAGTCCTAGTTCTGTTTTATTTTATTGGAGAAACATATTAGATACCAATATCTGAATGCTCAGTAGGCTTGTTGCTACTGAGGTGTCATTCCCTTTGGGGTCCTCTTAGTTAACAGAACAAGGAAATACACTCATCTATAAATACTTTTATCTATTAGCCATTTGCATCTATATCAAGTGAAACATGATTTTATGCTGATGTCTCCAACTCTAATCCACTACCACATGGATCATTCTAGCCTCTGAAAAGGGTTATTTTAAGGTATTGTTTGTGCGTGTCCTGATCTCTGCTCTTTTGTGATATTATTTCCATCTGATTATTTGCTAGTTAATTCCTTCTAAAAGCATATGTTGAGTCTGTGCTATATTGAAGCCTTTGTACTAGGTGTTAGGGATACAAAGACGAATGATTCATAGATGGCAGTCCTGGTTTCTTCCGTATATGTTTACTGGATGTCTCTCCTGTCAGCCACTGTGTTCCATGCTCACAGTTCAGTAGTCGTGAAAATCTGGCTGCAGATAATTGTGATTAAAAGGTAGAAAAGAAAGGTAATAACCAGAATTTAGGAGAATTTCGATGGAGAAATGCTTCAAGAAGGGAAATCACATGATGAATTGTCTCAGTTAGAACCTGGTAGCATTCAAGTGACAGAAAATGTAACCTAACCAGCTTAAGTAAAAAGAGGATGTACTGGTTCACATAGCAGAAAAGACCAGGGGGTAAAACTAGCCTAGGGCATGACTGGTTTTAGGATCAGTGTCATCAGGGCCGGGCTCTGCCTTCTGCTTTGCTGGCATTGTTCTTAGGCCCTTCATTGCATCTCCTAATACCTTTAGATCAACATCACAACCAGGAGAAAAGGAAGTCTTGACATCCTGAACAAAAACCCTAGAAGTGAGGCTTGTTAGTCTTGCTTAGCCTCATCTGGGTCATCGCATCCATGACCATTGTTGCTCTGGGGGATGGAAAGTGCTGGTCCACTTAGCTCTGTACATGTGCTCCATTCTTTTCACAGGTGTTGGTTTATGATTATTAATTGAACTGTATATTTTTGTTTTGGGCCTGCCTATATATTTATTGTGTTTTACAATAAAACATTGAAAAAAGAATATATTCAGCATTCAAAAATTAATCAACATAATCCCTTGGATCCAGTTAACCCTAAACAGGTGTATATAATGAAAACCACTTCTAGATACATCATTGCAAAATTACAGAAAACCTAGACAATAAGACAAAGTGAAAACTAGCAAGAGAAAACAAAAAGAAGCTCTTAGGCTGTTGGCTGACTTATAGCAACACGGAAGATAGAAGACAGTTTAGTGATATCTTTAACACGAAGACAGAAAACCACAGCCATTTAAAATTCTGTATCTAGCAAACATATCCTTCAGGAATTTAAGCGATACAATTACATTTTCAGGTTAACAAAAAGAGAGCGTTCATCATTAGGAAACCTTTACTGATTCTTCGGGGAGAAGGAAAGATTTCTTTTGGAAGATCAGACAAGCAGAAAGGAATGAAGAGCCACAAAATATAAGAAGAGAGATAGCAGGAGAAAGGGCCTAAAATTATAAATCATCCAGAGGTTATTTTAACTACAGTTGTCTTATACATTTGGATAGATGTTAGAACTTATGTTCCCAATACACTTCACGTAGGCAAATATTAAAATTAAGTGACTTTTCCTTGGTGTTTACTAATTCGGGAGTGGGCATGTGGGTGTCTGGAGGGTGAGGCTAAAAATGTCATTAAAGCTTAGTTTTACAAGTGTTTTCGTTGTTGTTGTTGTGCCTGTGGCATGTGAAAATTCCCGGGCCAGGGATGGATCCTGTGCAACAGCAGTAACCTGCTGCTGCAGTGACAAGGTTGCATCCTTAACCTACTGTGCCACAAGGGAATTCTGCAGGTGGTTGACTTAGTATTGACTGTCTGCCATCCTTCTTCCTACTCTTCCGTTCTTGTAATTGCTTTGTATGATACTGCAGTTCTTTCACGGGGCCCATTGGAAATGCACTGAACCTCCTAGCTCCTAAAGAGTCTAACTTCGTTACCTAGTCTAGGTTAGAGCCTGGACATCAGTGGTTTTAAAAAGCCAATCTCGTGTGCAGCCAGGGCTGAGCACTAACGGCACTGAGAACAAATGTGGTTGAGGCAGATCTCAGTTCTAGTCTCAGCAGTTTTGATTACTCTATGGAGTATTCTGGCCAAGGCACTTAGCATCTATGCATTTATTTATTAATAAAACTGCCAATATTGGTACCTATCTCACAAGGCTGTTGTGAAGAGTAAAGAAGGTAACATTTGAATGGAAAAATGAAAAAAACCCAGAGGGGTAGGAGCCAAAATGGCCAAGGGCCACATATAAGCTTCACTCTGGATGGTTTAGCAGATGTTTGTATTTTCAGAAAAGTCCTCAGGTTTCCCTTTATAACTTGAAGCAATTTATTCTGATCTTTGAGTTTACATTTAAACTCATATAGAAGTGAGGTTTTGTACTTACTCAGAGTCTTTAGGTTTGGGATTATTTTGCTATACTTGGGTTATCTACAGGGATGGGAACATTAAAAAGGAAAAGAGTATTATAAATTTTGAAATTGATTCTAATGTATGCTTTTCCAACATTTTTAAAAAGCAAAAAAAAAAAAAAAACCTTAGCCATTTAAAAACATTTTTTAAAGATAAATTATCTGTATCCGGCTGAGAATTTTATGCCAAACTGCAGCCCCCACACAAGCTTTGGAGAGCCAAGATATTTAAACCTGCAAAGCAGAGTGCCAGCTCAACTCTTACACTGGTCTGATGTAATCATTTAACCACCGAGTGGTTTGTAGCCTTGAATTGACAATGACTCAGTAGACCTTGTATACATTTTAAAAATGTTAAGTTGTCGGGATTGTGAAAATACCATAGAAGCACAATATTATTATAAGCAAAACATTCAGAACATTTAATGCAATTTCTTGAATATGTTTCAAGAACATTTCTGAAGAAGACAGATTGAAAAGTAAGATGATAGTTTTTTTTTTAAAGAAGGACAGCTAATTCCTTGTAGTGTCTAAAATATAGTGTACCAGAAATGATCAGTCATATTTTTTATTGTAAATTAAACTATTTATTTACAGAAAAATGCCCCCTTTTAATTTAATTTAATTTTTTAAAATTTTGTAATGATTTTTATTTTTTCCATTGTAGCTGGTTTACAGTGCTCTGTCAATTTTCTACTGTACAGCAAGGTGACCCAGTCACACATACATGTATACATTCTTTTTTCTTACATTATCATGCTCCATCTCAGTCATATTTTTAAACCGAAGGAGTCCTTTAGAAGATTTGAAAAATTAATTGGTAAGAATAATGATTAATATAACAATTATAAATAATTTGTATGTTTAAAAGTATATTTTTAAAGGGTTTATTTAGTTTATTACTTTGGAGATGTTTGCAAGATTAGCATGCACTTTTAGCATAGTCAGCTTCTATGGCAATTATTTTTAAAGTGTAAAATTTGTCCCAGTGAAGCTTGATTTAATTTGAAAACTGGTTTATTATATTAAACATGTCAGTTAACCATTTGTTTTACTTTAGACCTCTGTCTAGGTAATACTGCTCCTAAACCCAAATTCACTAGATCCATGCGTATTAAATTTAAAAGCATTTTAGAGTTAGGAAAAGATGAACTAACTCTTTCAAACATTTGAGTTTGTATGTTTATCATGATATATGAATGGAACTGACTAGAAATAATTTTGGGATTAGTTATAGATTTATGTTATAAATGTATCTTTTGTAGTTCACAGTGAATAAATCATAGGCAGCCTTAATAATATTTTGCCACATCAGAAAATCTGTAATACTAATTTTCAAAGTTCTGAGGCGATAACTAAACCATTGAAATACTGTCCATTAGCCTAGTGACTTTAACTTCCAAAAGAGAGCCTAGCAGCCATTTCTCAGTTTTCATTAGTACTTTTTTGTACCTTTTTGTTTATAACTATCAAAATGTGATCTAAATTTTTGTGCTGTTTTGCAACATGCCCTGTAAGAACTTCTTTCTCAGAAAATAATGCAATGTAAGATAATAACATTTTAAGATAAAGGATGAGTGAAGATTTTGAAAATTGAGAAACTCTTCAGGCTAGATTTAAAAAAATTAAGATTAGTTTAATGATATAGCTTCTTTAACTTTTAGCATAAATTTGTAACTAGTCATTTTTTGGAAATCAAAGCATCATTCGCAGATAAAATTTTTAGAAACCAAAGCAAAAAAATTCTTCATAACTATAGAATTGCTTTATTTTTTAAAAACTTTGTATTATAGAAAATTTCAAACATATACAAAAGTAGAAAGTATTATATGATCGATTATACCCAATGCTCATGGGTCTGTCCCTCAGCTTCAACAATTGTTAACTCACAATTGATCTTGTTTTATCTGTACCCTCATCCGCTTACCCTCGAGCATATTGTTTTGAAGCGAATCCTGTACGTTTTGTCATTTCACCTGTGAATATTTTGGTAAATTACTAAAAAAGATAACGAATCTTTTAAAAAGCGTAACCGAAATCCCTTTACCTTGTCTGCAAAAATGAACAGTAATTCCGTAACATCATGCTAAAGCCAGCGTTCAAATTTCCAATTGTCTGAGTCACAATTTATGCATTGTGATTATTAGGGCTTTGAAATATCTTTTCACTTGTAAGTTTTCTCCACACTTTCTCCCATGTGCCGTTTATGATTGAAGAAGCAGAGCCATTTGTCTTGTAAAATTACCGCAGACTAGATTCTGTTGAGTGTGTTCCCACCGGCATAGTTTAATATGTTCCTTTGTTCCTCTGCATTTCCTATGAGCTGCTAGGTGAATATATGTCCCAGATTTTGTGCCCCTTCAGCCACCTGGTACATAATCACAAACCAAAAATAAATCCCTTCCCCTCCCCCAGAAAGCGGTTCTGAATTTTGTGATAGGGACTATTTGCTTCATTTTCTACATAAGCTATGGAGGCATCTGTAGTTTTTATTTAGATAATTGTGTATAATGCATGACTGAAGACTGAAATTTACAGTGACACTGCTTATAGCAAAATGAGACAAATACGCGTATAGGAGATAGAAAAGAACTGTCAAAAGCAAGAGCAGGACTGTATAAGGTTCACGTATCCTGGAGTCCTTCATTTTAAGGACCGCCTATTCGCTTAAAACCCTCTGATGAAATCACTGTTTTTTAAAAGTGACTTTATAAATGGCTTTATACTATGCTATCATAATAATCTTGATTCATCTGGAGAAGTGAATTATATTTAATACGGCTTATTTGAAAGAATAACAACACCTGGAAAGTCCACGGTTTGGCACTGAAAGGACTGAAGAATTACATATCGTAGTTATAAAATATGATGTGGTTTATCTGTAATTCTTGCTAGTAATGTATGTAAATATGTTCCTCTTAAAGATAGGAGTCACATATAAAAATGATAAACTCTACTTCATCAAGAATAACTGGGAAATAAGATATGCTGGTTAATCAGGTATTCAGACTCGTAAAAATTTTACTGTAGAAGTTATATATAGATCACTACTTCCTTCAAAATAATTGATTTTTTGATAAAATACCCTTTACACTAAAAGTAGAACATACTTTGATCTTTCTTTGATGATTCAGAAGCTCTTAAGCGACTGTTTATAGCATCCGAATTATGATTAATCTTGATTGTCACTGTGTCGAGCTTCCTAGTAGAGTTGATGAGTGCAGGGTTCCAAAGGAACGTTAATGACCAGAGAATTATCACTGGATTAAGAGAGTCCACATGGGCTTTGTCACTGTGGTGCTCACAGAGAGTCCAGTGAAGAGACTTAGAGGGACCAGTAGGCCTGGGTATGTATGTGTGGCTGCACACACTGATCTATGTTTACCTGTGCGCACATGTGTACACATTAGCTGTTAAATTTACGATGCATGTTGCTAAACATATAACACATACATACCCACTTGTGACATGTGTAGCCATTACCAGGACGGAGGAAATTGCAAATTGGAGGCATTTGATCAAAATTTACCAAGAGGAAATTGGCTCCAAGGCGTAATGCTTTTGGCTGGAGGAGAGAGTGATCCTGGCACAGTACACTCTCTACTTCCTTGTGAGGCTCCAAGATGAAAAGAATTAGCTACATGGAGGCAGATGCTTGGTGGTTTTCTGGAAGCACAATTATACGGTTTATGAAAAACAGGAAGATCAACATCTCATGCAGGTTTTTTGAACTGGGAACTGATTTAATGTGCTATCTTGTACCCCTTAGACCTGGTCTGTGGAGCCATGATAATGTGATTTTGTTTTCAATAATTTTTTAAATTCTGATTTTAAGTGTGCTTGCTTTTGGAAAGAAGTTACATCTTAAAATGCTTTTAAGATAATATTTTTCAGACTGTTCAAACTTCCAATGATTGATGACTCTGATTAGGCACGTTGCAATCGTGTATTTTCTGAATTGCCGTCCCATTTTATTTTGTCTCCTTCTTCTTATAACCAGCACAGATTAGCCTGGCTCTCAAGAGCCGGTATCTTTATTGACCCTGGAACATTTTCAGATCCTTTAATATACTTAAGTTAGTTTATAATGCATTGATTAGTAGTGATCATTCATTTGACAAATAATTTGAGCGCCCACGTTGAATAGCCTGTGGTGTCCAGCACATCTCTTGCACAAAGATGAATCAAATACTGTCCCCATTCTCACATAGTTTATAGTCTAATAGAGAGAAGGTAATAAGGAGTTATAGCACACAGACAATCAGTCATTCTTCACGAACATTAGTGGGAGCGTTGAATAGAACTTTCTTTTTTCTATCATTTTCAATGCCCGAGGAACTTCAGCTATTCGTTTTGCATCTTGCTTGTGTGACGCTGATAAACACCTTCTGTATCTACCCTAAGTGAAGGAACCAAGGAAGAAACAAACAAACAAAAAATCTTAGTAAACGGCATAATATTTTCATTCAAGTGTGGCCAACTCAGATACCTAAAGGAGCCAGCTAAGTAATACAAATGAGGGGAAAAGGTCAGTATGTAGCCATTGGCATTGGTGGGGATTGTGATGTACTGAATGCTTTGTCTAAAGATTTTCAAATAAAAATTTTGTGCTGGTCAAAGAAAGCACGTCTTTGGGCTGAGGCTGCCAATTTGCAACCCTTCTGTAATTAATTCCTTAATATAAATGGAACCATCATAAAAACATTTGAGAGACAAGATGGTGATTTAAAATTAAACACAAATACTCCCAATTTAAGAATAATCACACCATTTAGTATGGTGCTATTTGGTGCTCCCCGCCCCAGGGCAGAGATGACATTAAATTAGGACTGATGGGATCCCAGGAGAAGCCAGGAAGATTTTATAGACCTAAGCATGTGGGGGGATCATGTTTAGTAGATTCTAGGTTTTTTTTTTTTTTTTTTTTGCTTTTTAGCGTTTGCACCTGCGGTACATGGAGGTTCCCAGGCTACAGGTCTAATCAGTGTTGCTGCCGGCTTACACCAGAGCCACAGCAACACGGGATCCGAGCCGAGTCTTCGACCTACACTGCAGCTCACGGCAATGCCGGATCCTTAACCCACTGAGCGAGGCCAGGGATCGAACCCACAACCTCATGGTTCCTAGTCGGATTCATTTCTGCTGCGCCATGGTGGGAACTCCATGTGATTATTTACCTTTACTGAGACCCAGGGAAGATTATTTGGGTGGTACAGTTTGAAATAGATGCTTTTCTTTAGTGGACGGTGAGGAGCAGCACAGTTTGGGAAGAACCGGTGAGGGGGTGGCTTGCGGGGCTGGAGAGGGAGGGTGATTTTAAGGAAGTAGCATCTGATGAAATTGGAGTTGTCACTGGTGTATCGCTAAGTTGACACATGGTTTGAGGCAGTCACTGTGGCTCCTTTGTAGGGGTCTATTTTCAATCTCTCTGGAGAGAGAATTTGTACAAAAGGGTAAAGGTTTACTCGTCAAAGGTACACATTCCAAACTTGGTGTGGAGCCAGGATTCATAAGACACCGGAGGACAGTTTGTCGTCGTGGTGCTGGTTCTGTTTCGCTCAAGTGGAGGAAAGGTGAAAATAGCTCCTGTTTACAGGACCACGAAGCCAGTAAAGACCTCCTCTCTAAGCTCAGTGCAGAAAGGGCGGGGCTGCTGCTGGTTGAATCCCTTCTCATTTGCATATCAGTCATCAAAGTGTCCTTATCTGTTCTGAAATAGTTGTTCAGGTTTCTCCTTTATCCCTCCGCAGGACCATTGGATTTTCTAGAAGTCTCACTTTATTACCCACTGAATCCAGCCTCTTACTGGTGTTTGACAAGTTTGGGGATGGGCGCTATCTCAGATACCTATTTCAGATCCACTTGAACTTGAGTGCATTGAATGAGTTGTGATACACAAGGCTAGAGTCTTCCGTCTTTCCTTTTTATTTACCTTTGCCGCGAGAGAGATGCTGTTCATCATTGTTGGGTTAGGGGAAATAGATGAATCCTCTAGGGAGATTATTTTCCTGCAGGTCATGTAAGAAGCTATCTAACTTTTTTTCTGGCAGAAAACATAAGGACCCAAATCAAATCTACGGTTTGGATTAAAGGGTCCTTAAATAGTTAAGAGTTTAATGCATGTCTCCCTGTGTTCTTTTTTTTTTTTGTTGTTGTTGTTGTTATTGTTGTTGTTGTTGCTATTTCTTGGGCCGCTCCCGCGGCATATGGAGGTTCCCAGGCTAGGGGTGGAATCGGAGCTGTAGCCACCGGCCTACGCCAGAGCCACAGCAACTCGGGATCCGAGCCGCGTCTGCAACCTACACCACAGCTCACAGCAACGCCGGATCGTTAACCCACTGAGCAAGGGCAGGGACCGAACCCGCCACCTCATGGTTCCTAGTCGGATTCGTTAACCACTGCGCCACGACGGGAACTCCTCCCTGTGTTCTTTGTCTGAGAGGCGGTGATGTGGAGTATCGGTACCCTTTTATTTCATCTTCTCCTCTTTCTTCTTCTTCTCTTGCTCACTCTTCTGGCAGAAAACTTGGTTCACACTGGCTTAAACAATAGGAGAGCCCATTGGTTTACACAACTCAAGAGGCCAGAGGGGGGCTTCAGATAAGGCTTGGTCTGGTTGCTACAGTAATATCATTTAAGAACCTAGTGTCTATTTTTTTTTTTTTCCTTCTCTGCTCTGCCTTCCACTCTTTGACTTTATTCTTAGTCTCCGTATCTACCCAGAAGCTCAGGTCTCTTCCTTGGTGAGTATAAAATTATTACTCCAGTTCAGACTTTGTATTCTCCTACCATGGAAAGAAAGAACGCTTTTATTTATCATAAGTCCCAGCCGATGCCTTCATTTATCTGAGTTTGAGTGAGCCTGTAGCTGAATTTATTCGGTGCATGGGAAATGTTGATGGAGTTAGGTACTCAGGATCTATGGAGCTTGAAATGGAGGTTCTTACTCAAAACCCATGCCTGAGAATGGGGATGGGTGGTTTCCCAAAGGAAATTTGGGTTTGTGTGACCAGAAGAAAGGAAATGGATGTTGGAACTCAAAGGATGGATGTCAGCTCACTGGGTTTAGGCTAAGAGCATTATATGGACGTGGGCTGACATAGAGTTTTTAGAGGGAGGTATGAAGATGTTGAAATCTCTTGGTACCTTGCCTGTTGCATTTTGTGGGTATCTCTTGCTTGAGTTGGTGATGTATTTTACATTGCTTTTTCTTCCTTGCTCTTACAGCTGCATGCGGCTGGTGTAACAGGAAGAGCTTGAGAAAGCTACCTTTTCAGGTAGAGCTCCCCAAATTACGTAGACACAAACTGTGTTACTAGCACATTGGCTGCTCTAAGATCACTGGCCAGGAAGGCCCAAGACTGGGACTTTGGCTAAGAGGAAGAGTGTCTGGTAAATACTGCAGGTCTGGCGTTAAGTCCAGGGAGCTCAGCGAAGGTGAGGAGAAGCCCTTGCATAGTATAAATCACTGTGGCTTGGGAGCCAAGCCCAACTAGGGAAGTCATCCATCCAGGGCAGGGGTCAGAAACCAGGTGTCAGAGCCTGCAGGTGTTTCTCTAGTTAAAAATAACAGCTGGCTTGAAGCGAATTGTTCTCTTGTCTTGCTCCATACAGCTCCTTCCCATGGGTCTTTTTGTGATTGTCATAGTTGCAAAGGAATGAGAATGTACCCTGAGGTCCGAGCCTGACTGTGGCAGGGCAAAAGTTGGCTCAGTACAGGAGAATGGATAGGACTCCTGAGATTTGGTGACTTACCCATGGCTCTAAAACACTCAGGGCCAACAAAGGATCACTCATTTGAATCATCTTTTACTATGGTTCAAATAATTTGTTCCAAGCTTAACATGTCTGTGCAGAAATGAGGATTCCTAATCTAAGTTTAAAAGACTCTTGAAGACATTTTCTCATGAGAAGTGAAACCCTAACAAAGTGTTTGCTTTAACTAAATGATTGCAGTTAATTTCTTGTAAAGAAACACAGAAGCACACTTTAACTTAAAATAAGCTCACACTGTTGTTTCTTGTAGTACAGCCAGGAAAACCAGTAACAAGCTGTTTCCTTCAAAATCACATCCCTGGATGATATTCGAGCAACCTGGACAATTTAAATACATCCCCAGGAAAAACAATTTGAATTAAGCTAGAACTCACATTTGCTAATTTCCTTTCTGCCATTGCAGTGTTGCCTTCTCTTCGCAGAGTCTGTGTAGCCTTGATGGAGAAGGTGTGTGGCATCAGTGACTCAGGTAAAGAGCAACATTCATTCCAGAGCCACAGATAGTCTGGGGTCACAAAAGGATTTTTTATTTGGGGTAATGGTTGGCGTCTTGGTGGTGAACTGGATGCATGCTCAACTTAAGGGAATTTAAATTTCTTTAAAACATTTTGTTGTCCAGACAGAAGGATTTTTAATGTTTAGGGTTCATTAATCAAATTGCAGTCTACACTGGCATTTTATCCACAGTTGAACTTAAAAATATGATTTAGGCATACTTTTGTGTTTTAAAGAAGCAGTAGATTTAAAAATCTATTTTGGCCCCCAGTAGACTTGATTTTGTATTTAAAACATAGCACCTTAAAGTTGTGTGGATAAGGACAGCGTCTTAGGGAAGAAAAAGAGTGGATGTAGTGATTATTAAATTCAGCACTCTCCAGAGTGCTTCTATTCAGTGATTTTAGTGTTTCCAGTCTTAGTTCTTTTGTACACATCGTGGAAAAGGTCCTATTCCTGTTCTCGAAGTGGTTACACTGTTAAGAGGAGAAAGGCTAGTAAAGGCCTTTGTTCAGCTTGTGGGGGGAGGGATCCAAGATAGAGAAGAACTGGCTCTTTCCTTTCTTCCTCTTAATAAACCGGGGAGGCTGGATCCAGAGATGTGGTTTGAAATTCCTTCCTTGCCCTGCTCCTTCCCATCCTCGTTTGCTTCCTTCTATTCACCCCCAATTCCAAAGAAAGAAACAGGACTTAGAAATGTGCTGACAGCTATTTGAAGTGGCCGTTCAGCATGGCATGGGGCTGCATGCTGGTCACTTTCTTTCAAGAAGAGCGAAAGGTAGTCTGTCCAGCAACTTCTGCCAGGAAGAAGGGATATTACAGTTCTTTGGAGTTTTCTAAATGGAGCCAAAGCTCTACTTTTTTTTTTTTTTTGTCTTTTGTTGTTGTTGTTGTTGTTGTTGCTATTTCTTGGGCCGCTCCCGCGGCATATGGAGGTTCCCAGACTAGGGGTCGAATCGGAGCTGTAGCCCCCGGCCTACGCCAGAGCCACAGCAACTCAGGATCCGAGCCGCGTCTGCAACCTACACCACAGCTCACGGCAACGCCGGATCGTTAACCCACTGAGCAAGGGCAGGGACCGAACCCGCAAGCTCATGGTTCCTAGTCGGATTCGTTAACCACTGCACCACGACGGGAACTCACAAAGCTCTACTTTTGAGATACTTATATATATATATATACACACACACATATATATATATATATATATATACACACACACATATATATATATTTTGTCTTTTTAGGGCCACACCTGCAGCATGTGGAGGTTCCCAGGCTAGGGGTCCAATCGGAGCTACAGCTGCTGGCCTATGCCACAGCCACACCAGATCCGAACCATGTCTGTGACCTACACCACATCCGAACTACGTCTAGCAACGCTAGATCCTTAACCCACTGAGCGAGGCCAGGGATCGAACCTGCATCCTCATGGATGCTAGTTGGATTCATTTCTACTGCGCCATGACAAGAATTCCCTTGCTTTTTCTTTATTATGAACCTTTTGGTTCTATCACAAAATCATGTGGGAAAGTGTTGTTTTAGTAGCCAAGCTATTTGTGTATTTTGCCGAATACATTGCCTTTGTCCTTCTTAAGAGTGTGTGCTTGTCACGTTCCATATTGACATAGAGTTACTGTCACATCACCACTAGTAGCCAGAGGAATTTTATTAATTGTTAAGTCAGGGAATGGGCTGCTTTTTAATTTGTTTTCTTTCTTTCTGCAAGTCAATAAAAAACCCCCTTCAGAAAAGCCTAGGTCCCAAAAAGTTAAAAACAAAATCCAGGGACGGTGGTGTTGCTTGAGAGGTAGGTCAGAACCTTGGAGAGCTCTGGAGAAAGTGAGGAGACCATCTCCAGAAGCTGCCGTGGCTGGCCCCAGACTAGATGTTTTTTTCTTTTTTTGAGAAGGTGGTGATTCCACTTTGCTTATTGTCAAGATATGTATGATTTAAGACCATAAGCCCTTTTTGCTCCAAGCATGAGCTATGTCCATAGAATCATTTGGTGACTTAGAGCTAAAGTTTTAAAAACTAGAGGAAATGCTTTTCTTCAGCACATTTTGCAGGTCCTCCAGGCCATTTCATCATTCTGGATTCCTCCTAGGAGGGGGTCTTCTGGGATCAAGGTAAAGATGGCCACAAATAGGAAGAAGAATAAAAGAAGCATAAGATTTCAATGATGTAGATTTCAGTACTTACTAGACTAGATCCTTTTTTCCAAAAAGTAAATTTTTTTTTTTTTCCAAGTGACATTTTAGGTGAAACTTCAACAAAACCCCAATCCAGGAGTTCCTGTTGTGGCTCAGTGGACATGAAACCTGACCAGTATCCATGAGGATGTGGGTTCGATCCCGATCCTTGGCACTGCTCAGTGGATTAAGGATCTGGTGTTGCTGTGAGCTGTGGTGTAGGTCGCAGAGGCAGCTCAGATCTGGTGTTGCTGTGGCTGTGGTGTAGGCCGGCAGCCACAGCTCCAGTTCGACCCCTAGCCGGGAACTTCCATATGCTGCTGTGGGTGTGGCTCTAAAAAGACCAAAAAACCAAAAAACCGAAAACCCAAACAAAACCCAAACCCAACCCAACCCAGACCAAACCAAACCAAACCAAACCAAAAAGAAGGGCAGAGGCGTTCTGGTTAGAGCAGGTTAAGACGTTGGAATGCCTTCTACTTGAATTATCCCTGGCTGCAGCAGTAGCCACTGAGCATAGGCTGCAAATTGCTGCATTTTACCAGAATACGTTCAATTTACTTTGCAAACACAGTTCTTAAGTAGGTGTGAGGATTTAATTTAAATGCACTTCCAGGAGTCCTTTTACTAGCCCATATTAATCCCAGAAATGGCCTTATATTGGTTGTCTTCTGAGCTATTCATTTGGATGTCATAGATTTGCATCTCTTTTTAATTAGCTTCTGTGCTTGTAAGAACCCACTGAGTTTTCAAGACTGTAATTAGCAACCACTTCCCAGAACATGGCAACATTCTCAAATCTCAGACTCAATAGGCCCTGCTTATAAGAATGAAGAAAATCGTTAGAATATTTGAAAATAAAGACACCGAGGATGATAACACTGCCCTCATTAAAATTTTGCCTTACCAGGAGTTCCCGTTGTGGCGCAGTGGTTAACGAATCGACTAGGAACCATGAGGTTGCAGGTTCGGTCCCTGCCCCTGCTCAGTGGGTTAAGGATCCGGCGTTGCCGTGAGCTGTGGTGTAGGTTGCAGACGCGGCTCGGATCCCGCATTGCTATGGCTCTGGCGTAGGCTGGCGGCTACAGCTCCGATTCACCCCTAGCCTGGGAACCTCCTTATGCCGCGGAAGCGGCCCAAAGAAATAGCAAAAAGCCAAAAAAAAAAAAAAAATTTTTTTGCCTTACCAATATTTATTTCTGAGAGTGCCCTACAAATTATATTGGAGCAGAATACAACTATGGTGCTCTTTCCCCTTCCACACACCCGCTTCTGTTCTTAATAGTTGTTTCTTCTCAGATATAAAGTCCCCAAACATTAACTACAAGTGAACTATAAGTGATAGGATTGGAACTGCTGTGCCGTCTTTTTTGTTAGCCTTGCGACCATAAATAAAGGAAGGATAGTTTTATGGAAGAGAAAATATGCTTGCCCTGTATAGTCCCAAAGTTCATTTCTCGTAATTCAGCTTTCCTCTCACCCACTCCCAAATTTATGCTGTGTTCCTCTAAGTTAAGAAGTTGGTACATTTTAAGAAAGTAGGAAAAAAAGGTTTAAAAGAATTTCATTTATTTTAGATGATATGTTAGAGTTTTACATACTCAACCTTATTTTAATACATAGGGTAGACATTCATTTATGATAATGATCGGTCCTCTTAAAAACAGATCAAACATGAGTGCCCGAATGGCTTAGCAGGTTAAGGATCTGGCGTTGTCAGTGCTGTGGCCCAGGTTCGATCCCTGGCCTCGGAACTTCCTCATGCTGCAGGTGTGGGCCAAAACAAACAGACGAACACAGATCAATAGAAAATTTACTTTCGTTATCTTTTGTATCCTCTGGGTGAAGGGACATTTAAAAGATTCATACTGTCCAGCTATAGCTGTTAGAAAAGCAAGATGTTGGACTTGTGAGGCTCACAGCATAGCTACTCGGGGCTGTCTCTGCAATGGCTCTGGTTCCTCCCTGGCCCAGGAACTTCCACGTGCTGTGGGTGTGGCCACATGTTTAAAGAAGAAAAAGAAGAGAGAGAGAAATGTAGGCGTTCCCGTTGTGGCTTAGCCGTAATGAACCTGACAGTGTCCATGGGTTTGCAGGTTCGACCCCTGGCCTCGCTCAGTGGGTTAAGGATCCCGAGTTGCCATGAGCTGTGGTGAAGGTCGCAGACATGGCTTGGATCTGGCGTTGCTGTGGCTGTGGTGGAGGCCAGCGGCTACAGCGCCCATTCAACCCCTAGCCTGGGAATCTTCGTATGCCGCTGGATTGATCATTTTTGTAAATGAATGTCTACTCTATGTATCAAAATAAGGTTGTGTATATAAAACTCTAATATATCATCTAAAATAAATGAAATTCTTTTAAACCTTTTTTTCCTACTTTCCTAAAATGTATCAACTTCTTAACTTCTTAGAGTAACACAGCATAAATTTGGGAGTGGGTGAGAGGCAAGTATAAATGACTCTGTGTACATTTTTGATCTTATTATAAAGATTTCCTCCCCTTATTTTTTTGTTGTTTTCTGAGCTATGTTCCCAGAAATAAGATTTCTAGGGGTACTGAAGTATTGAGAATGACCATTTTAAAGACTGCTTGTACCAGTTTGCATCCTCCTGTGTAAACTGCATCTTCACCGGCACTAGGTATTCGTTTAAAAAATTTGTGTTTAAGACATAACCTTGTTTCTAATAACTCTTGCTCGATTGTGTTCTCCTGTGAGGAATGCTGGCTGACGAGCCGGCCACATCAGTAAGTCCTGTGGGAGCAAGAAACAGTTTGTGGGGCTGAGGCCCTGTCTTGGAGGAAAAGTCAGGCGAATGAGTTCACACTAAGACATGATCCAAGGGGCTAGTCGAACCATAGGGAGCAGGGTATGAAGCTTCAGCGAGTAGAGGAGGAAGCTCCAAGTGAGCAAGGCCAGAGGTCCTCTGCGGGAATACCCAAGAAGGGGCAAATGTGGGTGCCTTACGAGGTCCCAGGGTGGCTCCTGGGGGATACCAGTAATCTTCTTGAAGAGGGGGGAGATCTGATAGTAGAGGTTGGGAGGGACACTTGTTTTTTCCTTTTTCTTTCTTTCTTTCTTTTTTTGGCTATTTTATGGCCGCAGGTTCGGCACATGGAAGTTCCCTGGCTGCGGGTCTAATTGGAGCTGCAGCTGCCGGCTTATATCATCACAGCCACAGCCACAGCCACAGCCACAGCCACAGCCATAGCCATGCCAGATCTGAGCCACGTCTGCGACCTACATCACAGCTTGGGGCAATGCCGGATCCTTAACCCACTAAGCGAGGCCAGGGATCCGACCCGAATCCTCATGGATACTAGTGGGGTTCCTTTCCACTGCGCCACAATGGGAACTCCCTGGAGACTTACTTTTATCTTTATATTCGTTTCCGCTGTTGACAAAAACACTGTGTCTTTTACTGTGTGTTTATTACCCTTTCAATATACACATGAAAAAAAGAAATTGGGAAAAGCACATTTCTTTGTTTATTAGTAAGGTTATGCACATTTCATATATTGCTTTTTAACTTTTTATTGAGCTATAATTGACATTACGTTGTATTAGTTTTGGGTATACATTTGATTTGATATGTGTATGTATTGCAAAATGAAAACCGCAATAAACTTAACTTCCATCACCACGCAGTTGCAGATTTCCTCGTTTTGTGATGAGAACTTTTAAAATTTACTCCCAGGAACTTTCGAATACACGGTACAGTATTGTATGTTGTGTAGAATCCTAGACAGTTGTGTAAAATTTTGTAGTAACAAGTTTCAAATAATTTTTGAGGCATATCTAATTTATTGATGTCCTTTTTTCCTTTTCTTAACTGACATTTTTATTAAAAGCTTTATTTTTGTTTATTTTATTTTATTTCTTCTTGGCTGCGCCTGCAGCAAGTGAAAATTCCTGGGCAAGGGATTGAACCCGAGCCACAGCAGGGATGAGAACCACTGCAGGGACAGTGCTGGATCCTTAACCCATTGTGCCACAGGAGAACGCCAAGCTTTATTTTTTAAAATAAAGTTTTTTCCTTTAGATTTTTTTTCCCCCTTCATTATTAGACAGTGATGGTCGTGGGACTCATTCGCTAACTTGCTGATTTCCCTTCTTCATCTCCCCGAAAGTATGAACCTAGCATGCTGGTTCCCAACTTTTTTCATACAGAGGCATCCTTGTGAATGAATTTGCTTCAGTTTGGCTGAGAAGAAGCCTTGTTTTGCGTAAGTGAGATGTGACTTGGGGGTGAAGTGAGCGAGGCCTCCGAAAAAGTTACCCCTTCCTGGATTTGTCACATAAGGAAGCCCCAGGTGGAGCTGAGGATGGGTGGGGCTTTTCCAGGTCTGCCGTATCACTGTTTGGGGAGTCTGACATGTGTGCTGGAGCATGTTTATGAGACATGTGGGATGGTTGAGGGTCATGTGAACAGGAGCCTCTATCAAAGCAGGCAGCCTGGACCCCGAGCCAAGGTGGTGAGTCCAGAGTTATCGCTAGACCTGAGACAGGTTGTGACTACAAAGAGGCAGATGCCAATTCTTTGGGTAGAAACTGATATTTTAGTGACTCAAATGGGGAAGGGGTGGCAGGGAATCTGTATTGTCACGTGTCTACACTGGAGTCTTGCCCTCTCTCGTTAACCAGTATTGAAAAAGCACCGGCATGATCCTTGGCCCGAACTGCACCATAAATGTTGAGAATGAATCAAAGTTCTTAACAGTAGTTGATTCTTTGGCTTTTGCCTATTTTATTGTCTTTTATCACTGTCTTCGAATGCAGTTTTCTTTACCCTTTTCTGTGGCAAATATGTCCTTTTTTGTCCACTGCCTCCTCTTCTTGACCACTGTCATTTTTGATTTCCTCTTTCATGCATTGCCAAAAACAAGTAGAATAGGCACTTTGCGCATAGAGAAGCTTATTTTTCTCTTTTTTGTAAAGAGGCCTCTTAACTTATGCTCCCTCATAAGTTTGGGCATTTTTCTCCAACTCCTACTCCAGAGAGTGGAAGACCCACGAATCCTGCATTGTTTGACCTGTTTTTAAAACATGCTTTAGTTTCAGGAAGTGAGCAAAATCTGGTGTATCTTCTGTGTTCTCCCCTCCTAGGCCAAGTAGTTCAAAGCACAAATTACTTAACCTGTTCAGGGAGTCATGCAGGAGTAGTAGAGGAATTTATATCATGGTGAGCACACCCCTGCTTCCCTTGATGGGAATGTTTTTCAGCGAAGTCATTTCCTGGTGTCGTGTGCATTGGATGGCCAGAGAGGTCAAGTGCAGTTCCATGTGTTGGGAGGTTGTGTTTAATGCAAAGGGACTGTTTGGCCTGTCTCTGCTATGCATTTAACAATTAGATTGAATCTCTTGAAATGAATTCAAATTGGAAAGAGATGTTTGCCAGTTTATAGGCTTTCATAATGTTAAAAAATGGTGTGGATAATAGGCTTGTAACTTGCCAAATAGCTACAGAGAAATGACAGAATTAAGAGTTTAAATTGAGGCAACTGAAGTTTTTTCTTTCTGTACTGGAACAAGGACTTGAAAGGAATATTTGACCAAGAAATGGAAGATTGTGTATCTTTCTTATCAATGTTTCATGATCATCTCTGAAGGAAATGAATAGCAAGGTACAGAATGATCATTTTAATTTCTACACTATGTTGTTATATCCTGTTGGTACTTTGTTTTTGTTTTTGTTGTTTTTTTTTTTTTTTTTTTTGCTTTTTAAGGGCTGCACCCACGGCATATGGAGGTTCCCAGGCTAGGGGTCAAATTGGAGCTGAAACCGCCAGCCTACACCACAGCCACAGCAACGTGGGATCCGAGCCACATCTGTGACCTACACCACATGCTCACAGCAACACCTTAACCTGCTGAGCAAGACCAGGGATGGAACCCACAACCTCATGGTTCCTAGTCAGATTCATTTCCGCTGAGCCACGACGGGAACTCCATATCCTGTTGATACTTTAAATGCAATCTTGAGTAACCCATGGGGAGTTTTCAGGCTCTTGAGGTCCAAAGGTTTGCCATTGAGGACCTTGTACTCTTCTTATCCAATCCCTTTAGAGCAAGGACCGCTTTCAATTCACTGTAGGATGCTGAGACTCTTAACTTTTTCTCCTGTTCATCAAGTCTTTATTTGAATAGCCCTTAAGACCTATCTTTCCTATAAGTAAAGAACATTTAGTGATATTTACACTGTCATTTCGTCCCTAAAACAGCCCACTCAGTGGAGCAAAGTAATTACTGGCCAGGGATTGAACCTACACCACAGCAGCAACCCAAGCCGCTGCAGTGACAACACCTGATCCTTAACCTGCTGAACCACAAGAGAATTCCAAGGATGTAGTTCTCTACCTTTTGCTTATTTTCTTTTGGTGGAGGACTTTTCTGGTGAGATTGGTCATTATATTAATGAATGTGATTTTTTTGGATAAATGCGTCAACATCTGGAAGATCTGCATTAACTCAGTGAATATTTTCTAAATGACCAATACATGATGGCACAAAGTCCTTCATGAGTAAAAGATCCATTTAGGAGTTCCTGTCGTGGCTCAGTGGTTAACGAATCCAACTAGAAACCGTGAGGTTGCAGGTTTGACCCCTGGCCTCGATCAGTGGGTTAAGGATCCAGTGTTGCCATGAGCTGTGGTGAAGGCTGGCGGCTACAGTTCTGATTGGACCCCTAGCCTGGGAACCTCCACATGCCGCGGGTATGGCCCTAGAAAAGACAAAAAAAAAAAAAAAAAGATCCATTTAAAGTACAGGATAGACAAATGGAGTTTAGTGTAAGAATGTGAAATATCCATTAGTATAGTTTTAGTTGTACATTTCAACTAACCATTTAGCAACTAGCATTTGTTGAGTTTTGGTGTAGTATCACAGAAGACTATCCAGAATTATTTGAAAAGGCTATTAAAATGCTCCTCTTTTTTCAAAGTACATATTTGAATGAGGCTGGATTTTCTTCATATACTTCAGCCAAAATGATATAGTCAACATTGAATATAAAACACATTTGAGAATTTAGCTCTTTAATTAAACCAGACATTAAAGAGATTTGCAGGAACATGAGACAATGGCATGGCTCTTGTTTTGGAAAATGCAGTTATTTCATTAAAAATATTTTTATGTTAATATGTAGTGGGGTTGTTATTTTAAATGAATTAATATTTTAAAAAATTCAGCTTTCATTTTTAATATAGTAAATTTAATCCATGTAATTCATACAGATAGCTGCTCTTTAGAGTCCTCAATACTTTTTTTTTTTTTTTTGTCTTTTTAGGGCCACACCTGCAGCATATGGAGGTTTCCAGGCCAGGGGTCTCATCGGAGCTGTCGCTGCTGGTGTATGCCACAGCCACAGCAACACCAGATCTGAGCCACGTCTGCAACCTATACCACAGCTCATGGCAACGCCGAATTCTTAACCCACTGATCGAGGCCAGGGATCGAACCCGCAACCTCATAGTTCCTAGTTGGATTCGTTTCCGCTGCGCCATGATGGAAACTCCCTCAATACTTTTTAAGATGTAAACGACTCTTGAGACCAACATGTTGTGTAAGAACCTCTGCTGTAGTCCTGAAGTAGGGACTTGGAGCCAAATTGCTTAAGTTAGAAACCCAGCTTCAGACGAGATACTGAACTACTTACAGCCTCTGTTTCCTTATCTATAAAATGGTATAATAATATAACTTAGAAGGTTGTCATAAGGATTAACCTGAATATACGAAAAGTTTTTAGAACTTATGTGGTACTCACAAGCTGTATCATTTTCACTTATTGAACACTGGTACTGTATCTGTTCTTTCCTTTACAGATGCTCAATTTCTGGATTTCTAGAGATAGGCTGACTTAAATTCTTCTTAACTTCTTCTCTGTCCCTTTTTTCTCAACGTCAGTTTTCAACCTTTGCTACATGTTAGAATCACATGGGGAACTTTGAAAAAAAAAAGACACCTCAATACTCAAGACACACCCCAGATTAACCCAGAATCTGGAGGTGGGGAGGAGGGCCCAAGCATTAGTATTTCTAGGTGGGTCCATCATGAAGTTTGAGAACCACCACTCTGAAGCCTGAGATTCTGTCTTGGCTTCCGTGTTCTCTAATCCATTAGCTGATTTCTCTCTCCCCTCTTGTGTCACTGGACTTGGAGGTGTTAGGCATTCTTGTTCCTCAGTGCTGCTGCCAAGGAAATTGTGGTTCCCTGAACACCCAGCCCCAGCTCTCAAACGCAGACCTCAGACAGTAGGCCTTGTTGTTACTTAGAGACATTCTTCAAAAATGCTAGCGCGTGGCTTGTTGTTACCTTCTCAGCATTACTGCTCTTGTCATGATGCCAGGCGATTTATTTTTATTTATTTATTTATTTATTTATTTGGTCTTTTTTGCTATTTCTTGGGCCGCTCTCGCGGCATATGGAGGTTCCCAGGCTAGGGGTCGAATCGGAGCTGTAGCCGCCAGCCTACGCCAGAGCCACAGCAACGCAGGATCCGAGCCACGTCTGCGACCTACACCACAGCTCACAGCAACGCCGGATCATTAACCCACTGAGCAAGGGCAGGGACCGAACCCGCAACCTCATGGTTCCTAGTCGGATTCGTTAACCACTGCGCCACGACGGGAACTCCCAGACGATTTAATATTCATGTAAATGCACCTTCCAACCTGCTGGCCTCTGAGTCCCTGACTTCCTTTCGTCCAGTGATCTTATGCTCTAGGCTCCTCAGCCAGCCATGCTCCTGTCTTTCAGATTCAATTCTTTTTAGCATCTCAATTCTAACAGTTCTTCCAGCTCACCAGGACCATTGGTCTGGCCACGTTTTCACTAACTCTCTCTTCTCACATGCCTTTGCTTTTTCCTGGCATAAAGTCCGTGGTCCGTAATTATAATCGTTCTTTTGCAAACCCTCTACGATCTCTTGCCCGTCTTCCTTCCTGCCTTCCCTCCCTCCCTGCCTTCCCTTCTCACCACCCCCTTTTCTGTACTCATCTGGCAAAATGCCAGCCTTTGTTAAATCCAAATTCCATGCACTCCACTTGCACTGCACCAGGCAGGGAAATTTATGCTAATTGGTCTCACTTAAAAGTCACACCTCCAAGTTCATTGGAGCTTTTAATGCTAGCGGGATTCCTCCTCTATTCCCCTGGTCCATTTTTTCCTCCTCCAGTGCCCCAGTCCATTTACTGTTGATTGTTCTAAATGACTATTTCACACTTCCTTTTTTTTTTTTGTCTTTTCTAGGCCCGCTCCTGCGGCATATGGAGGCTCCCAGGCTAGGGGTCTAATTGGAGTTGTAGCCTCCAGCCTACGCCAGAGCCACAGCAACACGGGATCTGAGCAGCTTACGCAACCTACACCACAGCTCACGGCAACGCCGGATCCTTAACCCACTGAGCAAGGCCAGGGATCAAACCCGCAACCTCATGGTTCCTAGTCGGATTTGTTAACCACTGAGCCACGACGGGAACTCCAGTATTTCACACTTTCTTCTCAAGCTTCCAATATCCCGTCCTTCTTCCTCACTCTCAGCTGATGCCTTTATTTCATGGAGAAAATGTGAGCCTTTGGGAGAACCACCAAAAGCTCCTCTCAACACACAGAACAAACAGCCTGCCTGCATTGGTGCCCCTAAGTTGGTGTTTGCTCCTGTGCCTGCCGATGGACTCTGTGCTCTTTTTTTTTTTTTTCTTTTTTGTCTTTTTACTATTTCTTGGGCCGCTCCTGCGGCATATGGAGATTCCCAGGCTAGGGGTCAAATCGGAGCTTTAGCCACTGGCCTACACCAGAGCCACAGCAACGCGGAATCCGAGCCGCGTCTGCAACCTACACCACAGCTCACGGCATCACCGGATCGTTAACCCACCGAGCAAGGGCCAGGACCGAACCCGCAACCTTATGGTTCCTAGTCAGATTCGTTAACCACTGCGCCACGACGGGAACTCCTCTGTGCTCATTTCTAAGGCAGCTCTCTTGGAGTTCCCATCCCGTCGCTACCTACGTGACCATCTTCTCTGATGGTGTTCTGCCCCCACCCCCTTTCCCTCAGCTTGTCCCCCTACCCCCCCACAGGAATAGTCCATCAGGCTATAGACATCTGACCAAAGCTTTCTCTTGACCCCACATTGCCTTGAATTGTCTGTACCAGCTTTCTGCAATTTCTTTCCACCCATCCTTTCTTTAAAAAAAAATTATTAAACTATAGTTGATTTGCGATGTTGTGTCAATTTCTACTGTACAGCAAAGTGATTCCGTTATGTATACATACACATGCATATCTGTATGGATATATTCTTTCACATTCTTTTCCGTTATGGTTTATCACAGGATAATGAATATAGTTCCCTGTGCTGTACAGTAGGACCTTGTTGTTTATTCGTTTTGCACCTGCTAAAATCTCCACAATCAAGCTTTTATTTCACCAGAATAGCACTTGTTGAGCCTACCACTGACCTGTCAAAGACCCAGCCGCCAGTCCCTAGGCCTCATCTTACTCATCAGCACCGTTTGACACGGTTGGTCACTTTTTTCTGATGAAGCCCTTCCTTCATCAGGTTTCAGGGATGCATGATGTATTCTTCTCAGTGGCATGCAGTACTATATGATGTTGTTTATTATTTACTTAGGCCCATGAAAATATAAGTTCCTCGAGCACGTGTTCTCATCACTGCCCAGAACAGAGGCTGATACATAGTGGGTACTTGATTATTTGATGAATGAATGACTGTGAGCTTAAAAACCTCTATACACTTATCAGATCTTACCTCACACCCAGTGCCTTTCCTGGTCATAAGCTGTCACAGCACATTTCCGTCCTCTTTTTCTCTGAACTTTGCATTTCCTAATTCTATCTTCCCTCATCCCTGCTTCATTCCTGTCTTTTTTCAGGCTGAACCACCACCATGTGCTTATATTTCTGTGGGGTTCTAATGTTTACAGAGCATTTATTTATGTCTGGTATTACAGATGCAGATGGTCTGTGGATCTGAGTCGAATGACAGTAGCATTTGATGCTGAATTTAGGTGCAGATGGAAAAAATTAAAATTATAAAAGACTAAGAAACAAATTAAGTCTTCCAGGGCTAAAATTATGGTCTTCTAAGAGATTTAGGTTTCTTGTTTTGTTGCTACCCTACTTGATACTTTACCGTTTCTGCCTGCCCACAGTGGAATTCTTACTTGATTTTCTTTGAAAATTTTCAGAAGGCAGGCAAAATCACCAAGCTCAAAAGACCCTTCTAATTTCAGCTCTGAGTTTATCGTCAATTAAGAGTGGTCTTTTCCCTACATAGCCACTGTGGGAAACAGTATGGAGGTTCCTTAAAAATATTAAAAATAGAGTTGCCATATGATCTAGCAGTCCCAGTCCCGGGCATGTATCCAGACAAAACTATAATTTGAAAAGATGCATATACCCCAGTGTTCTTAGTGGCACTAGAAAGACATGGAAGCAAATTAAGTGTCCATCAACAGGTGCATAAATGGAAGATGTATTGTGCTCATGGACACACTCACACTCACACACACACACACACACACACACACACAGTGGAATACTGCTCAGTCATAAAAAAGAATGAAATAATTTGCAGCATCATGGGTGAACTTAGAGATGATCATACTAAGTGTAATAAGTCAGGAAGAGAAAGACAGTTACCACTGATACCACTTATATGTAGAACCCGAAATATACAAAGACACTTATTTGCAAAACAGAAACAGACTCACAAATATAGAAAACAACCTTATGGTTACCAAAGGGGAAAAAGGAATAGGAGAGGCATAAAGTAGGATTTGGGGGGGGGGTTAGTAGATTAAAAACGACTGTATCTAAAATAGATAAGCAACAAAGTCCTATTCTGTAGTACAGGGAACTATATTCAGTATCCCCTAATAAACTATAATGGGAAGGAATATGAAAAAGAATCTATGGGTATTTGCCTAACTGAATCGCTTTGTTGTACATCAGAAACTAGTAATAACATTTTAAATCATGTATACTTCAAATAGAAAAAAGTAGTCTCTTTCCCCGGAGGTCCCTTAGTGTCTCAGTAGTAGCAAACCTGACAAGTATCCGTGAGGATGCGGGTTCGATCCCTGGCTTCACTCAGAGGGTTAAAGGATCTGGCGTTGCTGTGCGCTGCAATGTAGCTGCAATGTAGGTCGCAGATGCAGCTCGGATCCTGCATTGCTGTGGCTGTGGTGTAGGCTGGTAGCTATAGCTCCGACTGGACCCCTAGCCCGGGAACCTCCATGTGCTGCAGGTGCGGCCCTACAAAGCCAAAAAAAGAAAAACGTGGTCTCTTTCTCTCGATTTTCATCACACTTTTCCTCTCTATTGATGTGCTGATAGGATACTGAGTTTGTATGAAAATTCATTCGTTGCTGGTCTTTTTGTTTTTGGCTTCTACAGAACCTTGCCTCCTGGAATCCATCAAATCCTGAATGTCTCTTACTTGTGGTGAAGGAACTTGTGCAACAGTATCACCAATTTCAATGCAGCCGTCTCCGTGAGAGCTCCCGCCTCATGTTTGAATACCAGACATTACTGGAAGAGCCGCAGTATGGAGAGAACATGGAAATTTATGCTGGGAAAAAGAACAACTGGGTAAGGTTTTTCGAGAATGGGAGAAAAAGGTCACTTTATCTGTAATAGAATAAAACAATCAATTCCGTCATTCATTTATGATAAACTCTGGTCAGTTCCCCATTTCCTTAGACAAACATGGTTCAGGTTGCCTGTATGCTTTCTCAGCCTCACATCCGCACCCCCTGACTTCTGAATATCTGGGGCTGGGGATGGGAGAATGCAAATTATACAGACTCCCAGCCTATATCTTTGAGAAGCCAGATAAACGTTAAGGTTTCTGCAAAACTCTAAATTATCAGAAAGGATATAGTATCCCAGTCAGATGAGGGAGATTGCTAACTCCGGAGGTAGCTAGCTTATATGGGGCTGTTTATAATTTCTTTCTATGTACGGATCCTTTAAAAAGGCAAGTCACAGGGAGTTCCCTTCGTGGCTCAGTGGTTAATTGACCTGACTTGAATCCATGAAGACATGGATTGGATCCCTGACCTCGCTCAGTGCGTCAGGGATCTGGCATTGCTGTGAGCTGTGGTGTAGGTTGAAGATGTGGCTTGGATCCTGCGTTGCTGTGGCTATGGTGTAGGGCGGCCGCTGTAGCTCCAATTCAACCCCTAGCCTGGGAACCTCCATATGCCACGGGTACAGCCCTAAAAACCAAAAAAAAAAAAGCAAGTCAGAATATATTACTCCTCTGCCTGGAACCTGCCTATACCTCTTGTGTTCTCCCACAGTAAAAGACACAGTCTGTGAAAAAGCTCTGTGTGACTCCTGCCACCACCATCATTCATTCCTTCTCTCTCTTCATCTCCTACTTTCCTTCCAAAAATAATCAGCTGCAGCCACACTAGCACCCTTTGCTGTGCTGCAGACACGCCAGATATGCTCGTGCACTGGGGTGTTTGCATAGCTTTCCCACTGGCTGGTATATTTCTCCCGGATCCCTATACAAGGATAATAACGTTCCTCCTTGAAGTTTTTACTCATGTCACATGTTCTCAGCAATCATGCTGACCACACGTGGGTATATATAAAGATCCTGCTTTGAATTCTTTGAATATATCCCCTGAGGTAGGATTGCTGGATCATATTGCTAATTACATTTTAATTTTTAGAGGAGTCTCCATACTGTTTTTCATCGTGGCTGCACCATTTTACTTTTGTCCTAGTGCAGATTTCCAGGGTTTTAAACTATTATTTTGAAACTTTAATCTGTTCACATGGATAGTACGAAAAACCTAGTTTATCCTCTAGACCGAACATTTCTCTAAGTAATCGACTTAGTTGTGCTCTCCAAAGAGATGTCAGATTAATTTGGCATGATTTCTTCTTGGCGAACTTGTGTTGTCTTTAGTGCTGATAGACTCCTTTAAAGACAGGAATTCCTGGCAAACTAATTGTCTTCAGTTTTTAGAATTTTCCTCCTCACCTAATTTCCCCTTTTAATATTAAGGCTGCATTTAAATATCTAGTTTTATGGCACCATTTCTGATCTAAGAATTTTTTTTGAAATCATGTTCATTGGTTTAGCTAATACTTGAGTTGTTCTTCTGGGTGTAGAAGTTTAAATTCATTTAAAGTAGCTAGATAGGAGTTCCCGTCGTGGCGCGGTGGAAATGAATCCGCCTAGGAACCACGCGGTTGTGAGTTCGATCCCTGGCCTGGCTCAGTGGGTTAAGGATCCGGCGTTGCCGTGAGCTGTGGTGTAGGTCGCAGACACGGCTCAGATCCCACGTTGCTGTGGCTGTGGTGTAGGCCGGTGCCTACAGCCCCGATTAGACCCCTAGCCTGGGAACCTCCATATGCTGGCAGGTGCGCCCCTAAAAAAGGACAAAAGACAAAAATAGAATAAAATAAAATAAAAAAGTAGCTAGATAGTTTGAATTTATAGTATATTTAAAACTTTCACTTTAGTGTTGTTGATTCTCCATTCTCTACTTATAAAACATGCTACTGCTACATTTACCCCAGTTTGTTTTTATTTAGTATTGAGTAATTCGTAAGCACTAGGGCAATGGTTATGGACTCAGGGAAGTAAAGAAACTGAGAATCGCATAATACGGCAGGTGGACAGTTAGATGTTAAGCTTAACAGCAGGCCAGCTCTAGGGAGGACCCAGTGGAAGTAGAAGTTGAGACTCCAGGAGTAAAAATACAGGCAAATGAGGTAGTTCCTGGTCCAGAAACAGGTTATAAAGGAGTGTCTTGAGGGAATGAACACATTCGGCTTCTCATGCTGGTTCAGGAATATATTAAAGGATGGTTTACTAATAGAATACAAATCCAGACCAAGAATTTGGTTGACACACACACGAAACCCTAGCAGAAAGAGAGGACTTTGATTTTGAGCCATGATTTCTTAAATCAGGGACTGTATTCATTTCCTATTGCTGCTGTAAAAAAAATTTGCATAAACTTGGTGGCTTAAAACAGCACAGATTTATTATCTCAGAGTTGTGGTGGTCAGAAGTCCATAATGCACCTGTGGGCTGAAATCAGGTTGTTGGTAAGGCTGCGTTCCTTCTGGAGGCTTCAGGGCAGACTGTTTCAGGGCAATAAAAAAACGGGCAGATGTGTCTGGGTTCTTATCTTTGAGAAATTCTGGGGAAGCCGAAAGATCCTGGGGACCGTAGAAAGTAGAAACATTTTAGAGATTTTTTTTTTGCTTTTTAGGGTTGCACCTGTGGCATATGGAGGTTCCCAGGCCAGGGGTCGAATCGGAGCTACAGCTGTCGGCCTACACCACAGCCACAGCAACACTAGATCTGAACCGTGTCTGCAGCCTACGCCACAGCTCACAGCAACGCTGGATCCTTAACCTACTGAGCGAGGCCAAGGATTGAACCTGCATCCTCGTGGAATACTAGTCAGGTTCATTACTGCTGAGCCGCAAAAGGAACTCCGTTCTGGAGGTTTTTAAAAGCAATTACATTCAGGTGTGTAAATGGATATTTGCAGACATTTAAGTAAAAATGCAGTAGTGAGTCGGAACAACCGTTGGCTGAGAAACAGTCACGGCAAATTTATTTTACCCTTTTAAGGAAGGGGAATTCATTGCCTTAGATGATCTCATTTTCAGTAAAGCATTCACTTGTTCTCCCTTAGTATTCCACTGACTGTATGTTCCTTTCTTAGTCGTTTGAATCTGTGGAAGAGCTACACTCAAAAGATTGGAGATACCTCTTGTCAGCCATCAGCTTCTTCCTTCGACCCTATTTTGTTGTTTTTGTAGATTTTTGAAAGGCATGCTTTTCAGTCTTTCCAATAACACAGCTTGAAAAGATAGTTATTATGAAAGGGTACAGAATCAATTTTTAGAATTGTTTTTATACTTATATACTCTGGACTGCTGGGCCAAAGCTATAAGTATGGTGGGGCTAAGCCAGTGTAGGATGATATGGAAAGTCTGCTAGGCTAGTTTGGGTTAAAGAAACAGGTCCTGACTTTTGCTCTTGGAGGTGTTAAAATTCGGTTGAGAAGACTCAATACGTATTTATTAAAAATGAAATAGCAATGCTGGCTCGGTAAAGTCTGAAATGGACTGTACCGCCTGTGTGTGAATTCAGAAGCAAACCCAATCCCTGAGGAATGGAGTATCGAAACAAAGGCTTCAGTGATGAACTGGAACTGACCCAGACCCTAAAAGGAAGGTGGACAGAGACAGCACTATAGGTAGAGGAGGTCCGTGGCTTTTATGGTTGTAGAAAAACTTAAAGACATAGCATACATGGGCAGTGCGAATTATAGGCATATATATGCCTGGCTTACCAGTCAGCAAATCACACCTGTTGTGTCTTATTGGAATATGGGAGCAAGAGGACCTTTTAATAGGAGATAAATTGTTTTAGGAAATAAATTGAAATTTGAAAATTAATATACTCTCTAAAGAAAACATAAGAATCAATACATTCTTCCTGGGCTAAATATGAATTCATGTCTTTTGGTTCTCCTGTTCCTACTGGTCCCTCTGATAAATATTTTCTGACCTGAGTCTGACACTGTGTATAATGATTGAACACCTTTGGGTTATGAAGTCCTGTGTTCACTTGAGAAGATGGTGACTTCTTGTTTTCACCTTTGTCATCACTGAATTTTTCTTTCTGCCACAATGTGTTTACAGTCTTAAGCTTCCATTTCTGCTCTAAAAGTGTGATGCTCTTACCTCGAGATGCTACTTCCATGTTACTGTCAGGTGGCAAACGGAGAAATGGAAAAGCCACGTAGAAGGAAGAGGGAGAGGGCTTTGATCCGCCAGCCCTCTGCCAAGCAGGTGGATTTGAAACGCAGGGCTCCCTCCTCACCGCTGCAGAGGCTCTTCTTTTTCGCTCTGCTTCCAGTTAGAGGGTTCTAGCAAGTACCCACTTGAAAGTAACTATTTTTTTTAAATACAACCTTTTTATTAATTCTCTGTCATGGTCTTTTTATGAAGTCATCTCTCTTACTGCTTTGCTTTAAATGCCTAGAGTGTTTTGTTTTGTTTTTGCTTTTTAGGGCCACACCTGTAGTATGTGGAGGTTCCCAGGCTAGGGGTCCAATCAGAGCTGTAGCTTCTGGCCTACACCATAGCTCACGGCAACGCCGGATCCTTAAGCCACTGAGCAAGGCCAGAGATTGAACTTGCAACCTCGTGGTTCCTAGTCGGATTCGTTTCTGCTGCGCCACGACGGAAGCTCCACCTAGAGTTTTTAATGAGTAGAGTTTTTAATAATTGTATTTTTAGTCCATGCTGGTTTTGTCATTTTTAGTAAACACCGTTTGTTTTTTGTTTTTTAACCAGGAGAAAATAGATACATTGGGATGCAAGTTTACCTGGTCAGAATGAAAAATACTTATGTTCCTGCATGATCAGAATTGTTTTTAGAAGATATATGAAATAATTATGGGCTCGGTAGAAGTTGCAAAATAGTACAGAGAAGTCTCGCATACCCTTCACCCAGTTTCCCCCAGTGGTTATATTTTACATAACCAAGAAATTGCCATTGGTACAATGTATGTATATGCCATTTTATCACATGAGTAATTTCCTGTAACCACCGCTGCACTCAAGATACAGATCACCACAAAGAGCTCCCTCCTGCTACCTCTTTGAGGAGAGTTATTTTTTAAGATTAGAATTTTCATTTTGATGAATGTCACCATGTAGATTATAGATAGTAAAACTATATTCACTGTTTTGGTATAACATATGAAAATAAAATTACATTGTTAAGTTCTCTCAGTGGGGAAAACCTAAGGTCTCACATTATATGTATCAACTACCTTGTCAGGATTTCCTCCATGTATCTGTGTTATCTAAAGAACCCATGTTTGTTAATAGTAACAAAGCACAGTAAGCAAATTTGCGAATTTTTCTTTGGCTTTTGTTCTAATTCCCAGAACTCAAAGTTAACCATACCTAATATTTTGATCAAAGGCATTTTTTCCTTTCCTGCTATGCAATGAATGTTTCGAGATGTTCTAAAACCACATATTTTCTACATATTTTACCCATTAAAGATCACCAGTAGGTGATCTGTGAGATGAAACATTTTTTTTTTAAGCAACTGATCTTTTCCTTTTGTGGGTATTTTCTGCATAGAGATATACCATGGAGAATGTGAAACAATTACACCCCCCCTTTTTTTGTTGTGTTTGAGCATAAATCCCAGTAAGATCTTAAGAGCTATGGCTTATAAATTAAACTCAGGCAACATCTAAAACTATCTTGCTGAAAAGAAAGGAGCCATTTCATGATGGCTCCTCATTCGAGTTAGTAACTTATGCTTCTGTCATCTCTTGCTGGGATGTTACATTTGAAGGAAAGGTATATGAACAGTGTGAAAAGATAAACTGAGATATATTAAAAATTTTTGAGAGTTTACTTGAGCAAGCATCGAGGCAAGGTGGCTAGAAGGTTTCTGTGGTTAAGAGTCAGGGGGAAGGTTTTGATAGAGTGGAACTGGAAGCAAAGCAAGGAAATTGTTTGATTGGCTATAGCTTAAGTGGTTGCATTATTTGGGAAGGACTAGTTGGCTCTTGGTGATTGACTGTTCTTCCTAACCTTGAGGCATTTACAGAATTGATGCTGGCTTAGGTTTCATTTTGCTTAAGTCAGTTACCAAGGAATTAGAGCCACCTCATTCTAATGGCCTCCTTGTTTGATGACTTTTATGGCTGTGCGGTTAGAGTGTAAGCTCCTCTAGGGCAGAAGCCATCTGGAAATATGTTGGAGGGAGGATGATCTGGGAGGCAGAGCTTTGGATTCTCATTCTGTCATTAGCTTTTTTGTGTGTGCGACTAAAGATTTTCCCTGTGTCAGTTTCCTGGAGATAATAACTCTGTCACCCCAATCTTGACATAAATATTAAATTAGATCCAGTGTGTGGAAAGCAGGCAGAACTAAGCAAATAAGGAGTTGTGTAATACAGAGTATTATTATTTTTTCGTAGCCTTCATGTGTGTTTACTTGGAGTAACTTATTATAGTAGATGCTCAATAAATTGTAGTTCAGCGATGGTTCCTGGATCATCACTTGAAAACGCTGTTAATCATCAAGTGCCGTGTCTGGACCAGGGGAAGCTGAGATCGCCAAGGTGCACAGAAAGGATGGAAAGCGAGGGGAAAGGGAGAGTGACTTTTTGAGAAGGAGAGGGTTGCTTATCTTTCCAGGAGTAGTTTTGGTGGCGCTCTCGAGGATGGGGGCACAGATTTCAGGGTTGCAGGAAGGGAAGTGGTGAAGTTAAAGTAAAGACAGTAGGAGTAGACAGTATTTAGAGGAAGAAGGAAAAAACACACCAGCTGCAAGAGGCAGTGGGGTCCCATGTTCATTCCCACGCACCAGGCGACGTCTACCAACCTGCCTGTCAGGAGTGGTCTGGGTTCATGGCACTTGGTAGCTTAGGCAGGTCTTCAGGTATTTGTGACAGGGAGGATCTAACCTAACACAGGAATTAATGTTAATGGAAAAATGTCTTGAACAGCACTGTCCAATACGTGAGCCCCTGGCCATACACATGTGGCCATGGAGCACTCGAAATGTAGCCAGTCTGAACTGAGATGTGTGCAAATGTGAAATATACAGCAGAGGTCAAAGAATTGGTTCAAAAAATGATCTCACTAATAATTTTTTATGCCAATTACATGTGCAAATAGTAATATTCTGGAAATACTGTAATTTCACCTCTTTTTCTTTACCTTTTTCTTTGTTTATTTAAAAAATGTTTCTGGCTGCACCTGTGGCACATGGAAGTTCCCAGGCCAGAGATCGAATCTGAGCCGTAGCTGCAAACTGTGCTACAGCTTTGGCAATGCCAGATGCCTCAGCCCACTGCGCTGGGCAGAAGGCTAGCCCGCACCCTGCAGTCAGATTCCTAACCCACTGCACCATAGCGGGAGCTCCTCTTTACCTTTTGAAGTGTGGCTACTAGAAAATGTTCAGTATCTCAGATGGCGTGTGAAAGGCGGCTCCGGTTTGTGTGTCGAGTTCTCCCTCTCTGGGACAGCTGTGGTCTGGAATGGTGGGAGAGGAGGACGGGAGCGTACGAGAGGGGCCAGAACACCGGGAGAATCTGGGAGCGGACCGCCTTTTCGCCTTTTCCCCGCTGGCCGTGCGGATGCGGCAGGTGTTCTGGTGATGGTGTCATCTGTAAGTAGCAGGGAGTACCAGGGGGACTGCTCATGATTCCCCTTTAATTTATGCCACCCGGAGTTAGGTTCTGATGGCCTTTGACCTGTGACAGGGATAAACCTCTGGGTGCTTCCTTGGAAAGGGAGTAGCGTGGTAGTCAGATCTGTTACAGTCACTTCTTGGGACTGTCCAAATTTGTTTGTTTTGTTTTTAACCACATGGGACTACTGCGACTTGAACATTATTTAAAATAAATGAACAGGAGTTCCCGTCGTGGCGCAGTGGTTAACGAATCTGACTAGGAACCATGAGGTTGCGGGTTCGGTCCCTGCCCTTGCTCAGTGGGTTAACGATCCGGCGTTGCCGTGAGCTGTGGTGTAGGTTGCAGACGCGGCTCGGATCCCTCGTTGCTGTGGCTCTGGCGTGGGCCGGTGGCTACAGCTCCGATTGGACCCCTAGCCTGGGAACCTCCATATGCCGCGGGAGCGGCCCAAGAAATAGCAACAACAACAACAACAACAACAAAAAAGACAAACAAACAAACAAACAAAAAAATAAAATAAATAAATGAACTTATGACATTTTTACTGTTTTGTGCGGTGGAACTGGTTCTGTTGGCTTTTGACCTGTATGGATCAGTAGGAGTCCTTTGGCTCTTGCTCGTCATGGTTTATTTTACATCTCTGGTTTTTATTTTATCCGCTAAAAGGTGTGTGTGTGTGTGTGTGTGTGTGTGTGTACACACGCACTTAATTATTTTATACCTCAAGACATTTAAAGTAAATATGGTAGCTTTTTCAATCTTACTGACTTTTAAAAAGACTTTTAATACTGTTTTTTTTTTTTTTAAAAATAATACAAGTATCAGTAGAAATTCAAGTTTTCTTTTGCAGCTAGACGCATCAAGTAGAAAAGACCTGGTTTTATGGAAACATGACACGCGGAGGCAACCCTCTGCCTGTACGTCGCAGAGCAGCACGAGAGGAAGGGCTGGAGTCGTGCCACCTACTTGTGTTTGCCAGGTCCCTTGTTTGTCTGAAGTCTTGGATGCTTTGTCCCGTGTTTGGATGGCACTTAGGTGTTGGGAGCACCCCTTCCACGATTTCCCCAGCATGGAGAGAATTCTCCGAGGGTCTTCAGAGGGGTTTTTAAAACCTTCTCTCCATGGAATAAAAGAAAAAGGATGAGGCATCTTGTATTTGAACTGTTCCATAAGACAGCCCCGCAGACATTTTTATGGCTTTTGGGAAATGTGCAAATAATACAACCCTGCCTCCTCTTAAGCATTTCTGAGTTTTTCAGTTCTTTTTAATGAATTTATGGTAGCACTAACTTTTTCACTGTTAAAACTGTGGCAATTGTGTTGATTAGGTCAGGAGGCACCTAAGCCAAACAGAATTCTCACCTGGGAGTTTGGAGTTAGTTCTGAGAGAGTGAGATTGGTCTTGTTATGAGTAGCTGGTCTATAACATGTAAATCAGGGAGCTTTTTTTTTTTTCCAGTTGAGTCAAAAGAATCAGAAAGTGGTAAATAGAGGGAGAGTAACATGAAGCACAGAGAGAGCAGAGAGCAGAGACAGAGAGAATTCTGAGGGCTTTAGAGTCCTTTGAACTGAGGTTGGGCGGCATCTTTAATCTTAGAGTCCCTGAGTCGCCTCATATCCTTTTAGTAGATTATCTTGTATTTGCTGAAGTTAGTTGGAATTCTGTCACCTGAAACTGAGTCCTAACTCAGTTCCTTCCAGAGCCTCCTGTAAGTCTTTCAAAGCATCACGTTGTAATAATCTGTTTGTCTGGTCAAAGATAGACGTTAAGCTCCTTGAGGGCAGAGACTGTACTTTGTTGGTCTTGAGGTTCCATTACCCAGCCTGGGACGCGGCATGGTAGGTGCTCAGGAAATGTTTGTTGAATAAATGAATGAGTGCGTGAATTATGAGCATCTTCTTATACATACTTCTCATTTTGATTTTCAAATCTCTTAAAAATTTTTTTTGAGTGGGCAATGTATTCATATTGTTCAAAAATCGAAACGTACTCAAAGATATCAGTGAAAAGTCTTCTCCCATCATTGTCTTGGGTCCACACAAATCAAACTACCTTCCTCTCCATCTCCCACCCCAAGTGAGCACTGGCGTAGCTTTTTCTAGTGTAGCTTTTCAGAGTTTCTTTATGCACATATAAGCAAATACATACGTATATATTTGAATAGCTATGAATATATGAATATATATCCCCCCTTTTGATGCAAATGGTAACATATATACTCTGTTTTGCACCTTCCTTTTGACTTAAAATAGCTTAGAGTCTTTTTCCTTATAAGCACTCTATTTAAAAATAATTGTAGGAGTTCCCTTTGTAGCTCGGCAGGTTAAGAGCCCAATGTAGTGTCTGTGAAGATGTGGGTTCGATCCCTGGCATTGTGCAGTGGGTTAAGGATCTGGCATAGCCACAAGCTGAGGCGTAGGGCATGGACGTGGCTTGGATCAGGATGTTGCCGTGGCTGCAGCTCTGATTCAGCTCCTAGCCTGGGAACTTCCATATGCCACAGGTACAGGTGTAAAAAGAAAAAAGAATGTATATTATTACATTACATAATTGAACCATAATGATTTAATCTGAATCCTGTTGCTAGGCATTAAAGTTGTTTTAAATCTTTTGCTATTGCAAATAATACTGTAATAAATAATCTTGTCCATGTCCCCTTGCATGTGTTGTTCAAATATGTCTGTAAGATAAATAACTGGAAGGGGAATTGCTGGATCAAGGATTTTATGTGTTTATAATTTTATCACCAGAATGCCCTCATAAAGTTTATACCAACTTATTAACCCAGCAGCAATCTATGAGAGGGATGGCTTCTCCGCAGTATTGCCAATCATATATTAAACATACTTGCAGTTTTCTGTCAGGCTCCACTTTGTATAATGGCCAGGTAGCTCCTGTTGGACTGATCCATCCACAGACATAAAGCCATTTGCTTCAAGGCACTGGAGAGTGATCAGAAGCAGGCAGGTACTAGATGGGGGTACTTAAGAAGGGAAAGCAGAACTTATGGGACAAAATAAAAATCCCTAATAAGCATGAAAGTGAAGTCGCAGAAGGAGATGAGAGCAGAAAAAGAAAGCAGGAAAGTGTGTGATTAAATAATGCCCAGATATTTCCATATACGGTGAAAGATGTATATTTACAGATTCAAGAATCTTACCAAACCCCAACCAAGACAAATGTCAGGAAAAAACAAGGCACATCATAGTCAAAATACTGAAAACCAGCTGTAAATAGAAAATCTTAAGCAGTCACAGAAAATAACACTTTGTATGTTGGTGAAAATTATTTGTGTCACCAACAACTTTTCATCAAAAGCAGTGGAGGCGATATCTTTAAAGTGCTGATAGTCTTCTGCAAATCTGGTGAAAAATGATGTTCAATTTTTTTAAAATTAATCAATTTAGTGTGTTTTTTGTTTTGTTTTGTTTTTTTTGTCTTTTGTCGTTTTAGGGCCACACCTGTGGCAAATGGAGGTTCCCAGGCTAGGGGTCTAATCTGAGCTGTAGCCGCCGGCCTATGCCACAGCCACAGCAATTTGGGATCCGAGCCGCGTTTGCAGCCTACACCACAGCTCACGGCAACGTTGGATCCTTAACCCACTGAGCGAGGCCAGGGATCGAACCCAAAACCGCATGGTTTCCACTGCACCACGATGGGAACTCCCAATCAATTTAGTTTTAAATTTTATTTTTTCCCATATGTTTGAGCCATTTATATTTCATTTCTGTATATCCTTTCCTGTTATCCTCTTGTGTGTTAAATCTCTTTTTCATTAAGAGCATTAGCTCTTTGTGATGGAATTGCAAGTGCACTTTGCTCAGTTTGTCAGTTGTCGCTTGACTTCCCTGATGGTTGTTTTTTTGCCCTCTGGAAAATTTTTATGTTCAGGTGGTCAAGTTTATATGTCTTTTCTTTTGTGCCTTCTGAATTAGTCACTGTCTTCTGCAAGGTTATAAAGACACTTGTCAATGTTTTTTTCTTTATGATTTCACTTTTTACACTGAAATCCTTAATCCACTTGGGCTTTCCCCGTATATACGATGTGAAATGTGGATCTAAGTTGGTTTATTTCAAGATGGCTGCCCGCTTGTCCCCCCCTTCCCCTCCCACCCTCACTAAATCTCTCGGGGCTTATTTCTGGACTTTGGTCTTTCTGTTGATTTAACATCAGCACTACTGTGCTGTAATTATTGTGTCCTTATGTGATGCTTTGCTGTCTGGTGTAGCTAGTCTCCTCTCATTGCTGTTTTTCTTCAAAGTTTTCCTGGCTGGTATTGATGATTTATTTTTCCATATGGTCTTTCAACTCACTTTTTTAAAAGTTCCCTCAAATAATGAGCCCCAAAGTCTGGACAGGCGAGGTCTTCCTGAAGTGTGCTCTCAGAGCACTCTGCCCTTTCATGGATAGTGTTTTTCTTAGGTTATACTTTATAGGAGTATTATTTTGATTAGTTTCTGACTCACTAGACTGTAAGCTCTAGGAAGGCAGCTTTTACTCAGTTTGCAATGCCTGGTACAAGGCCTGGCCCATTTTAAACTCTTAATCCACAGTAGTGGATGGCTGGATAAATCTTGAGCCTTGAAGTTGAGCTCTGACTCTTTAGTACTCTCTCTGTGACCGGAGGCAAGTTTCTTGACTGTTCTAAGCCTCAGTTTTCTCATTTCTAAAGTAGATTATAAATGTGTATATTCTTCTTTAAAAATACTGTTTGCCTTCATGGTCTGTGCCAGGAGATTGGATATAGTTCCCTGTGCTATACAGTAGACCCTTGTTGTTTATCCACTCTAAAAGAATAATAAAACAGGTATAAATGAATTACATATACTGGATGGGGTTTGGGGAACAAGTAAATGATATATCTTAGAAAACATTTTTGTGAAGTAGAAGATGTTCTGATTAATTAGAACCGTTAATTAGGCCATTAACTTTGGCCTTCCTATTCACACATAGTGAATAATTGTGCATTTATCAAGAAACAATCTCCAGATTGAGGCTTTTGGTTGTCAGAGTCCATCTGAAGAGTCATTCATCCCAGGCTATCCCCCAGCTCAAGTTGTAGTCATTCTTGCGTATGTCCTAGCTTTTAACCATCGAAGCAGTAAGAACAGTCAGTTTCAGATGACAGCTTGTTTGTTGACAGCCAACAGTCTCCAGGAAAGGAAGGAAAATTTCTCTCCGCAGAGCAACCTGGGTTTGGAATCCACTCCGCCTAAGCTGTCTACCTGTCCCTTCTAAAAGGAAAAGAGAACTGTGCCACAGCTGCTGTGACCAGGAGAAAAGCTTAGACCTAGTAAATTGCCAAACCTCAGCGTTGTTAGCTTACGTTACTTGCCAAAGGACTGTAACTAGTAAAAAGGAAAGATGCGCATATTTACTGCTAATGCTGGGGAAATTGCCATTAAGGCAGTTGGCAGAGCGGCTGACATTTTAACAGTCATAGGTCAGATCCAGTCTTCATCTAGCCAAGAGAAGATTTGACCAAGGATTGACAAAAAGCAAATCAAATGATTCTGTTCACTTGGCTGCATCTAAATGTCTCATTTTCGGCTTACAGGAAAGATTGCTATGGAAGCAATCTTTGACGTTGCAACAGAGTGGCCGTAAATTGCTTGAATAACTGTTGGAACGTTAGATGGAGAAACACAGGGAAAGTCACTGTCTGAGATAGAACTTGAGAAGGATTTTTTTCACTTGTGCTTTGCTCCCCAGATAATGTTTATGGCTCCGATTTGACATTAAGATATGTTTTAAATCACCATTTACTTGGTTTCACAGAAAAAGATTCGCTGACAAGTCACAAGAAAAACCAGTGGTGGCAGTGAGAACTGAATTCTCGAGCCTTAGTCTCCAACATTCCCAATATTGTTAGAAACAAGTACTTACTGTTTTCTCCCTCCTTTCGATGGTGATATAAAGAATGTATAGTAAGCTTGAAAGTTGAAGATCATGAAACACTTTTTATGGCTTCCAGTGGATCAAATTCTTCAGTTTCTTTTATTATGAATTTGGTCGTATAAATCAGCCCATTGCTGATAAACACACATTTATATTAGTCCTGAGATCAACATTTCTGTTATTAGGAATTTAGCTGTGTAAATCCGCCTTTTGCCAATAAACATAAATTTATATTAGTTCTAGGATCAACATTTTGAGAAGGGATAAAGTAGGGATCGTCTGAACATTTTTAAAAGAACCTCGGTCAAAAATAGCCGGTAGAATAAAAATACATTGTACAAACTAAAATAGGGCAAAAGAGCCAAAATGCAGTGCATGGACTAAAATAACTAGCAGTTCAGATGAGTCCACGTGCTAAATATGTAATTATCTTTCCAATTACCTTATATGTACAAGACTTCTTTTAATTTTTTAAATCTCCCATTCCATTCCTTTTGTTGTTATTTTCAAAAATACATGTTAAGTAAGAGCCGTTGAGTCTAACAATCTAAAAGTTTTGAGATTGTCAACTTAACCTAGAGATGGCTGTTTATTGATTGGCGGGAGGTGGGGTGTTGACCTGTACGAACTGAAAATGAAGACGACCTGGATTGCGTTTGATTTATTAATGTCTGTCCCATCAGCACCCTTCCCCAATCCCCTCTCCCCCAGATCACTTTCGAAAAGCTGTCTCGACATCCCCAGGAACGACTTAGCAAATATTCCCCATAGATGTAGTAGCCGCCTTAGTGTTCACTCCTTTTGTGAATGACTGTTGCCCATCCCAGGGGGCTGTAGAAATGGCTACACAATGGGGAAGAGTTTCTGGGAGACCTCAGCTTAGTATTAGCGCTTGTTTGTGTCAGTGACACTGGCTTTGCTTTTTCTAGAACTTCCAGGCACGTCCCCTCATGAGGCCCTTTTACACTTGCTGTTCTCTTTGCCTGAGACGTCCCCCCACCCCCCCACCCCCTTCCCATTGCACACAGTTTGCTTCCTTGCCTCTTTCACCTCTTTGCTCAGCTGTGCCCTTGTCAGACTCCTCCGTGAAGGAGCTCAATCTCTGTCGTTTGAGAGTTTTGAGCAAAGGAGGAACTTACGCTGACTCGTGTGTGGAAGGGCTCGTTGGAGCAAACTGCGAACGCGCAAAGACTGAAGCCATGAGCGTGGTGGCCGTGACCCAGGCTGAGATAATCATGGCTCAGATGAGGTGATTGCAGAGGTGGTCAGAAGTGGCTGGACCGAGGATAGAAACAGGCAGTAGAGTCCCCAGGATTTGCCACTTTGGATGTGAAAGAGAGAGACAGCTGGGACTCAAGGCCGAGGCTGAGGTGGTTGGCCTGAGCCTGAAAGAATGGAATGGTCCTCTCCTGAGATGAGGAATAACCATCAAAGGAAAAGCACAAAACCAGGATCTGGGTTTCCGTCGTGGGAGGTGGATCAAAGACTGTGTGGGAATCATGAGCATGTAAATGGTCTTCAGTGGCCTGTACCTGGGCGAGGTCACCTGGGGAGTGTAGATAAGAAGCGAGGTCCTGGGGTTAATTAAGCACGGTACACTCTGGAGGGAGACCGGAGGGAGAGCTGGTGAAGTCGAGAAGAGCCCAGAGAGACCATGATCCTGGAAGCCCAGGAGACCGTTCCAGGCAAGGAGCAGTCCGCGCTGTAGGAATGCTGCCGATAAACTAGGAATAAGAGGAAGACTGAGAAGTGACCATTGGGTTTGGCAATGGTGTGGTCACTGGTGACCTTGATGAACTGAGAAGTGACCATTGGGTTTGGCAATGGTGTGGTCATTGGTGACCTTGATGAGCTGTTTTGGTAGAGGGGTGTGGAGCAGAGGCTAACTGGAGAGGCTTCTGGAGAGAGTAATACACGAGGAAATGTGGACCTCAAATATAGGATAATTCTTTACAGGAGATTATTTTATGAAGGAGAGCAGAGGAATGAGATGGGACCTGAAGAGGGATATAAGTCAAGAAGGATCTTTTTCAGAATGTTTGCCTGTGGAGTTCCCGTTGTGGCTCAGCGGAAATGGATCTGACTAGCATCCATGAGGACACAGGTTCGATCCCTGGCCTTCCTGAGTGGTTACGGATCCGGCGTTGCCGTGAGCTGGGTGTGATGTAGGTCGCAGACGTGGCTCGGATCCCGCATTGCTGTGGCTGTGGTGTAGACTGGTAGCTGCAGCTCCCATTGAACCCCTAGCCTGGGAACCTCCATATGCCGCTAGTGCAGCCCTAAAAAGACAACAACAACAAAAAAGAATGTTTGCATGCTGATGGGAGTAAGTGGGTAAAGAGGGAAAACTAGAGCGTATTGGTGGGGGCATGGGGGGAGAGTGGCAATTGGGGGCACTTGTAGTCATTGTTGAGCGCTCCCACCTCCATGGCATGGTTTGCAGCACTAAAGGAAGACATCTCATCTTCTTCCCAAACTGCCATGGCGCTAGATGCCCTTCTCATGGTTCCCATATAATTCTGCTGCCCTGTTGTCACCCCTTCCAGAGGATGACCTATTATACTGGGGGCCAAAGATGCACGCTTTACAGGGTATGTTCGTCCTCTCGGAGCGTAACACTAAAACCACACCTTCCTGCTCATCCTGGACTAAAACGGAAGGTCAGAACTTTGCCAGGATCTTTCACTACCCTTCCGACCCCTGTCCCCCCCTTCCCCCGCCCCGTCCTGTATGATGAGCTGTTTGTAGATCCTTAAGCAGCTCTTTACTCTTCTGTCAAGTGTCGGGCTGCGAGTGGGTCTGCATGCTGGGGGTTCTGAGGTTTCTTGCCTCAGAGGCCGAGAGACTAGACCTCCCTTTACTGAAATGAGGAATAAATATCGAAGTGAGAACACAGCTGCTCAGCTCCAAGGACTCCCGCCGGGTTCCCACCATCGGCATTCCTGGTGGCAGGGTGGCTTCTGTGACCTCAGCTTTGATTGTCTCCATTCAGTTCGCTGTTTTCTGCCTTTCCTGTCGTGGGGTTGGGCTTGTGCGATGAAGAAGGACTCTGTCCTGAGCCAGAGGTTGATGTAAGTTAAAAGATGTTATAGGCAGTAAAATAAACAACATGCCACTGTGCAGATGGCCGTTATCGTTTTTATCTTTGGAGCTCAAGGTTTTTATGTCTGTTTGCATTTTCAAGATTTTAGGCCAGAGTTTTAAAATTAGGGCCAGGACCTTGAAGCCTGTTGCTTGGATGTTTGTAGACGGGACTGTGACGCTTGTGGAATCTTCTCTAGGAGGTGTGTGTGCATCCTATGTGGGTTCATCCACCCATCCATAAAAAATGTTTGTAAATGCCTGCTCTGTTTAAAGAGGTGTTTTAGGGCGTTTGGGGGGCTCGTTTTTAAGTGGGGGTAGCCGTGGAGATTTAGGGACTCTCTAGTGGTCACCAATATGAAAAGGATGGAGACCCACTCTTTAGAGTGGTTCTAGCTCATCCTCAGAGTTCTTTGTTCAAACAGCATGCCGTAATGAAACCCAGTGTGTCCAAATCGCAAGCTGCACCGCAGGCCTGCTGTCAGAGAGGCTGGAGGACCCAGGGCCCTGCCAGCTCAGCACCCCTCCTTGCTGCCTTGGCAGAGATTCCTCAGAACCCCTAGGTGTGTGCGTCGCTCAATGGGAAAAACCCCTCCTCTAGACTATGGCAAAGTTGTTTTCTTTTTTTATTTAATTAATTAATTGATTTTTTTTTAATGTCTTTTTTGCTATTTCTTGGGCCGCTCCCGCGGCATATGGAGGTTCCCAGGCTAGGGGTCGAGTCGGAGCTGTAGCCACCGGCCTACACCAGAGCCACAGCAATGCGGGATCCAAGCCACATCTGCGACCTACAGCACAGGTCACGGCAATGCCGGATCCTTAACCCACTCAGCAAGGCCAGGGATCGAACCTGTAGCCTCATGGTTCCTAGTCAGATTCGTTAACCACTGTGCCACGATGGGAACTCCTTGTTTTCTTTTTTTTAAATGCGATTCCTTAGCCTTTCCCATCATGAAAAAGAAAAAAAAAAATGATGCTTTCCCATTATCATAAATGGAGAGGGAACCCTTTTTTTTCACATGAGTTTCCTCTTTTCGAAAAAAAATAGGAGTTGCCATTGTGGCTCAGTGGAAACAAATCTGAATAGCATCCACGAAGATGCAGGTTCGATCCCTAGCCTTGCTCAGTGTGTTAGGGATCTGGTGTCTACTTGAGCTGTGGTGTAGGTCAAAGCCCCGGCTCGGATCCTGCATTGCTGTGGCTGTGGTGTAGGCCATAGCCTGGGAACCCCTAGCCTTGGAACCTCCATATGCCTCGGGTGCAGCCCTAAAAAGACAAAAAAGAAAAAAGAAAAAAAATTGACACTGTTATTGAAGCTTAGTTAAATGTTTTAAATCACCAAACCTCTGTACATCTTTCCTTCAGAGACTAGTTCATAGAAGGAGTTACTGAAAAATTTTAGTTGATGAAAATGAGATTAACAGATTGTCAGGAAATTAGACTCTTGTTTGGGATCCCTCTGCTGTTCTGCTTTATATGGGTTTGTAGAAGTTTGACCTTTGTTTTTGCTTCTAGATGTTCTATGAAGGTTGGTGATCTGTGTCATTAATGGGTTATAAATATTAGCAAAGTGATCTGAATATGAAATCAAATGACTCAAACGGACAGTTTGGATTTAAAAAGATCACACATTCATGTATTCTTTTCATACTTGTGAAAAACAAAAGATGATACTACTGCATTATAATTCTAGTGCACATTTAAAATGCAGATTTAAAAATTCTAATTGTGCTTTTTAGTAACTAATAATTCAGTAATGCTGCTTGATCTGCCCCTACTTTTCCAGCCTTCTTGCTTGATGTTAGGAAACCCAAATCAAAGATGCCTGCATTTTGAGCAGATTGAACTTGTGGCCTTGGCTGTAATTATCACTTCAGAATCAATTTTTTTGTTTTAGTCTTATTATTATAATTTTTTTTCCTACAGACGGGTGAATTTTCAGCTCGTTTCCTTTTGAAGCTGCCAGTGGATTTCAGCAATATTCCCACATACCTGCTCAAGGTAAAAATATCGTATATGACACGCTTATCAATATGAGAACATAAATGAGCTTTTTTTGAGGTTCTGAATTTTTATTTTACAGTGGACTATTTTATTTTACTTCACATTGGCTTTTTTTTTTTTTCATTTTCTATAAGTGAGTTCTTCTAAGTCACTATTTAACCCTGAATATTTGTATGGCTTGCCAGCATTTTGTTCACTAAAATTCCACTAAAATTTTTATTGCATGAAGATCCACAGAGGTACTGTTACCTAAAAGCTAAAATAGTGGCCCTAAAATTAGTTTCGAAATGAATTTTCCTGGTAAGATAAAATTAGGATAAGTAAATTAGACGTGGGGAAAAAATGCCTTTGTTGAATAATCATTTTGGAGGTGAAAGACTCTTAGAAATTGTCTTACTATGCATTCTGTCTTTCTGGAGGCTTGTGTATTAACTGTGCTGTGTCGAGGCATTTCATTTTCTATCAGCAGTTGATCTATGTTAGCAGTTGACCTCAGGCACCTTCACAGTTGGACTGTCCTGCAGAGACCCAGCATCAAGTTCGGCCAGTGTATATGACATTCTTTAAAATGTGATGCAGGCAAGGTGTGGCTTGGGAGCAGCTACTTTGGAGAAGGATCTGCAACATGCTTTGTGGTGATGAAGTGGAATCCAGATGCACACTACGCTCTGGTTAGCGTGAAAGAAACTAAATGGACCAGGGAACCAGCAAGTTCTGAGCAGGAAGCCTTAAGACCAAAGCCTGGGTTTATCATAGGTGTGGATTGGGGTGGTGATTTAAGATTTGGCCTCAGACTCCAGTTCAATCCCTGGCCTCGCTCAGTGGGTTAAGGATCTGGAGACTAGCTCCGATTTGACTCCTAGCCTGGGAACCTCTGTATGCTGCAGGTGTGGCCCTAAAAAAAAAAAAAAAAAAAAAAAAGATTTGACCTCAGCCCCATATTCGGCCTGTGATTATATAGCTTTGGTCTAATGTAAGAAACATGTGTCTTCCTAATTTGATGTTGTTCAGAGAGTTCATGGAAGAGTCTAGAGAGAGGGCAGAGTCCTGTGCAGGTTTTCCTGCATATTAGAGTGGTCATAAATAAATAATAATAGATATTGACTTGATAATCATTGGAAGTAAGTCTGGTGGAATATTAACTATAGAAAAGATTAGGAAAGGCTTTTTTTTTTTTTTTTTTTAACATCTTTTCTCCTAAATAAAACGTGGGATTTTTGTGCCTCATTAAACTTTCATTTTTAGTTTCTTGCTGACTGTTTTCCCACTCTGTATCCAAGAGTTGTGAAGTCCAAGTGGGGATGGAAGTCAGCAATTCAGTTTCTCAATACTCCTGTTGTGGAAAATATACATATTAGACCTGTGATTACCAAGCGCAATTTGTTTGGTTTCAGTAATTACTATGCAATTGTAAACTCTTAGCTCACAGACTCATTGACCTCCATATGTGCTAGTTAACACTCTTATTTCTGCTCGTTTAAAAGCAAAATCAATAGTATATGAGAGTACATTATTCATGTAATAACGTTAATCTGTAATTTATGATTATAGTGTCTTCGTTTTGCTCTTTGGGGCCTTATCAGTTTTGAATGGTTGTCCTGTTTATTTGAACTGAGTGTTGCCTCGGCTCATGTTCTTGAAGGTCAAAGGAAAAAAAAAAACACTTCTTGGATCATAATCTGTGTAATTTTTTTCTGTCTTCAAAATTAAGTTTCCATATTTTCTATTCTAAGAATTCTAACTTTATATTGTTATGCCCTTTCCAGTCAGATAGGAAAAAAGTGGAATCTATTTGCCAAGATTGGGAAGCATTTTTTTCCCCTCTAAAAGTACAGTCACGTGATTTTTTTTACTAAAGATGAAATGCCTACCTTGCAGCACTCATGTCTTTCTGGCTCTTTAGTTGCTGCAAAGAGAGTAAAACAACAAGGGCAAAACCAAAACCAAGCAAAACAAAACAAAACACCAAACAAGAGAGAAAATCTTGTATAACAGAAAACAACAAAAAAAATACCTACCTGCATCCCAGATATAATCCAGGATGCCCGTTGAGGGTTTTAAGATCTAAGTTCCTAAAGCTGTGTCATAATCTTGGAACATTTGGATATACTCTTTTTTTTTTTTTTTTTTTAATAGAAAGAAGTCATATGGAGGTTCCCAGGCTAGGGGTCTCATTGGAGCTGTAGCCACCGGCCTACGCCAGAGCCACAGCAACTCGGGATCTGAGCCGCGTCTGCAACCTACACCACAGCTCACGGCAACGCCAGATCCTCAACCCACTGAGCAAGGGCAGGGACCGAACCCTCAACCTAGTGGGATTCGTTAACCACTGCGCCACGACGGGAACTCCTGGATATACTCTTAAAACTAAGTTTGCCGTAGGAACTGCTTTACATATTATTTGCATTTGGATGCTCCTCATCTAATCACCAGTCTGCTATCTGATCATCTAAGTCCAAAAATAAATTTTCCTCAAATTCCTGGGTTAGATACTCTTCACCAGCATCCATGTAGTTTTGCCTCACCATCCCAAAGAAATGAAAGATAAAGTAGAACTTCTAAATAATGAGATATCACGGAGTTTGACTACATATCCTACCAATTTGCTGCAGTGAAGTTTTATTACCCTGTGATAAAGACATCAATCACTCATTAATTTATGTTTTCAAGTGTACATTTTTTTTCACTAGCAGGATTTTTTGATGTTAGAATCAAAATGCCATTAAATATTCAGTGATGTGATTTTGTCTTATACTCTAAGCATATACAGTTGTTACATGAGATAGAATGAATTTATTCTGGAAATGAGTCCTTACTTTAGCATCTGAACTTTATTCTTGGCTGAGGTAAGTCAAAGGGTTAGATAAGTCATTTACATAAAAACTTGGTAAAAAAAAAAATACTCTTGTATGTAGGATTCTTTGTGGATGGTAGAACTCCAGCACAAACTAATATGAATTAAATGGAGGAGTTCCTGCTGTGGCTCAGCAGGTTAGGAACCCGACACAGTGTTTGTGAGGATGTGGGTTTGATCCCTGGCCTCATTCAGTGGTTTAAGGATCTGGCTTTTCCACAAGCTTTGGCATAGGTGGCAGATGTGGCCTGGATCCAGTGTTGCTGTGGCTGTGGTGTAGGCCAGCAGCTACTGCTCCTGTTTGACCCCTAGCCTGAGAACTCGGTATGCTGTAGGTGTGGCTGTGAAAAGAAAAGAAAAAATTAAATGGGGAATGTAGTACAAATTCTCTGCTTCCATGGTCCACATAGCAGGAAGTAGATTACGGATAGGCATAGACCAACTTTCCCATGTCTGTCCTCCTTGGGCCCAGGTGTGCAACCTTGAGCTTCTCAACTGAAGAGAATATGGTCCATCTGTGTTGTTGCAAATGGCAAAATTTTATTCATTTTTTATGGCTGAGTAGTATTCCATTGTATATAAATGCCACATCTTCTTTATTCATTCATCTGTTGATGGATACTTAAGTTGCTTCCATATCTTGGCTGTTACAAATAATGCCGCTGTGAACATTGGGGTGCATTGTCTTTTCAAATTAGGATTTTTTGTTTTCTTTGGATAAATACCTGGGAATGGAATTGCTGTATCATACAGTAACTCTATTTTTAGATTTTTAAGGAACCTCCATACTGTTCTCCATAGTGGCTATACCAATTTACATTCCCACCAACAGTATCGGCAGCTTCCCTTTTCTCATACCCTATCCAGCATTTATTATTTGTAGACTTTTTGATGATGGCCATTCTGACGGCACCTCATTGTAGTTTTGATTTGCATTTCTCTCATAATTAATGATGTTGAGCATCTTTTTCAGTTGCCTCTTGGCCATCTATCTGTATGTCTTCTTTGGAGGAAATGTCTATTTAGATCTTCTGCCCATTTTTTGATTGGGTTATTTTTTTTTGATATTGATCTATATGAACTTTTTGTATGAGTTGTTTCTTTTTTGATATTGAGTCACATGGGCTGTTTGTATATTTTGGATATTAACCTTTTGTTGATCATATCATTTGCAAATATTTTCTCCCATTTGATAGGTTGTCTTTTCATTTTGTTGATGGTTTCTTTTCTTGGGAAAAAACTTTCAAGTGTATTTAGGTCTCATTTATTTTTCCTTTTGTTTTCTTTGCCTTAGGAGACAGAGCCAAAAAACACTGATGTGATTAGGGCTTTATGTCAAAGAGTGTTCTGCATATGTTTTTTCTAGGAGTTTTATTGTTTCAGAGCTTACATTTAGGTCTTTAATCCATTTTGAATTTATTTTTGTATACGGCATGAGAAAATGTTCTAATTTCATTCTTTTTCATGTGGCTGTCCAGATTTCCCAGCACCATTTATTGAAGACACTGTCTTTTCTTCATCGTATATTCTTGCCTTGTTTGTCCTCTTTGCCTCCTAGATTAATTAACCATAGGTGTATGGATTTACTTACTCCATTCCATTGATTTATGTGTCCATTTTTGTGTTGGTACCATAGTGTTTTGATTACTGTAGCTTTGTGATATAGTCTGAAGTCAGGGCATGTGATACATCCAGCTCTATTCTCCTTTCCCAAGATTGTTTTAGTTTTTAAGGGTCTTTTGTGTTTCCATACAAATTGTAGAATTATTTGTTCCAGTTCTGTGAAAAAGTGCCATTGCAGAGTTCCTGCTGTGGTGCAGTGGGTTAATGATCTGACGTTATCTTTCTGACAGTGCAGGTTCGATCCCTGGCCTGACACAATGGGTTAAGGATCCGGCATTGCTGCAGCTTTGGTGTGGGTCACAGCTGTGGCTTGGATTCTGTCCTGGCCTGGAACTTCCATATGCTGCAGGTGCAGCCAAAAAAAGAAAAACAAAAAGTGCTGTTGGTATTTTTATAGGGGTTGCATTGAATCTGTGGTTTGTCTTTTGTAATACGGATATTTTTAACAATATTAATTCTTCCAGTCCATGAACACAGTATATCTTTCCATCTGTTTGTGTCATCTTCAGTTTCTTTTGTCAGTGTCTTAAAGTTTTTCAAGTATAGGTTTTTTACCTCCTTAGGTAAGTTTACTCCTAAGTATTTATTTATTTATTTATTGGACATGGTTGTAAATGGGATTGTTTCCTTAATTTTCCTTACTGGTAATTCTTTGTTAGTTTATCAGAATGCAACAGATTTCTGCATATGAATTTCGTCACCTGCAACTTTGCCAGATTCATTGATGCAATCTAGTAGTTTTTTAGTGGCATCTTTAGGATTTTCTTTGTATAGTATCATGTCATCTGCAAACAGTGATAGTTTTACTTCTTCCTTTCCAACTTGAATTCCTTTTATTTCTTATTGTTTTTCTTGTCTGATTACTGTGGCTAGGAATTCCACTACTATGTTGAATAAAAGCAGTGCGAATGGGGTGCTGTCATTCTTTTATTCTTTCATATAGTAAGGTAATAGCATGAATATTAAAACAGTGTCAGTATGACAGTCACATTTTGTGACTTGTCATCAAAGATTAAATTTTAGTAAATTTGCAGTTTTAAAATTCCTTGGTCTTCTCATCTTCCCTTAAGAACAGGAGAGGAGTTTGCATTCTGTGCAGCCAGAAGAAGAGAATTAGGCTGATTAATTGCTCTGGATTTTTTTTTTTTTGGATGAATTCTTGAATTGCCCTTTATTATTTGGAGTTATTTGAAAGTCCATTTAGTTTTACATGTTTGCTAGAAAGGGAACTGATAACTTTCCCCAAATATTCTCTTTTCAAGATATAGCAAGTTTGTTAGGGTGGTATGTATTGATTATAGTTGTTTCTAAGCAAATATAGGAGAGAAAACATAAAAAAGTCCTCTGATCCTGATAAATGTGTATAAATTCAAAGACTGACCTCACAACAAGTTTTCTCTAAACCACACATGAGATGAAGAATTTGAGGCCTTTTAGTTTAGGCGATTTTTTTAATCCAATAAAGTCACACTTAATAAGTAGCTTTTAGAAATAAAGACTACTTTAACTCTTAGGAAATTTGCTTTCAAAGCAAACAGTTGTTTTGTGCTTGAGCTACAATAAAGAGTTCACAGGGGTTAATGGATGCAAACTATTGCTCTTGGAATGGATTTACAATGAGATCCTGCTGTGAAGCATTGAGAACTATGTCTAGATACTTACATCGCAACACAATGGGAGGATAAAGTATGTATACATGTATGTGTAACTTGGTCCCCATGCTGTACAGTGGAAAAATAAATTAATTAATTAATTTAGAAAAAAAGGGAATTCACAGGGAACTCTCATCTTATCTAAAAGGAAATAGGGGTAGTTCCCCATCGTGGCACAGTGGTTAACGAATCCGAGGTTGCGGGTTCGATAACTGGCCTCTCTCAGTGGGTTAAAGATCTGGTGTTGCCATGAGCTGTGGTGTCAGTTGCAGGTGCAGCTTGGATTCCACATTGCTCTGGCTCTGGCGTGGGCCAGTGGCTACAGTTCCGATTAGATCCCTACCCTGGGAACCTCCATTTGCTGTGGGAATCGGCCCTAGAAAAGGCAAAAAGACAAAAAAAAAAAAGGAAATAGGGGAGTTCCCACTGTGGCACAGTGAAAATGAATCCCACTAGTATCCATGAGGATGAGGGTTCCATCCCTGCTCTTGCTCAGTGGGTTAAGGATCCAGCGTTGACATGAGCTGTGGTGTAGGCTGCAGACTCGGCTTGGATCCTGCATTGCTGTGGCTGTGGTGTAGGCCAGCAGCTGTAGCTCCGATTCAACCCCTAGTCTGGGAACTTCCATATACTGCGGGTGCAGCCCTAAAAAACAAACAAACAAATAAATAAATAAATAAATATAAGGAAATAGTTTCTGTCTAATCAAGTGGGAGTGGGCATACTTTTATAAAGGTAGGAGTATATACCTGTAAGAAAGTGCCATAAATGTAAGGTGCTATTTATTCATGTAATAAGTCTAATTATGATAAATTAAAATTGGGCCAAAATTTGCTTTTGAAATTTAATCACAAAGAAGGTAGTGAGATGGTCTGAAAATTTCCCCTGCAGAGTGTTTCCCTTTATTCCTTCATTGAGTAGGAGATGCGTGACTGCTCTTAGTTTATTGGCCTTGTCCCATCTCCCTTCTCAAGAGAGAAACAAGGCTTAGAGAAAAATACTCTACATCAAGGGCCCCAAATATCTGCTCTAGAGGGCAAGATAGTACAATTTTAGGCTTGCAGGCCGTATGGTCTCCATCACAACCACTTAATACTGCTGTCACAGCATGAAAGCAGCTATGGACAGTATCTAAATGAATGATTATGGTTGGCTTCCAATAAAACTTTATTTACACACACAAGCAGAGGACTGGCTTTTGACTATGGACCATTGTTTGCTGGTCCTTTTACTAAATTATGGGGTGGAAGGTTTGGGAAATATTGCTTCACGAAGGCACCTGCAGCATCATACAAAGATGAGAAAATGGTTTAGTTCCATGAGTGTGAGTGGTTTTTAATACCATGGTCTCTTTGTTTTTATTCCGCTGGCACCTTCAGCTTGGTTGAAGTCTCCCTCCCTCTTTTCTTCCCTCCTCTCTTCTTGCCCTTCCTTGTTTTCTTCTTTTTCTTTTCTCCATCTTTGCTCTTATTTCTGAATAATCTGGTAGCGTATAATTTACTAAATTGTCTTCCAAGTCCTTGTTTCCTTAACTGTGCAAATGTGGTCAGGCTATTGCACACCACATTAAGTTGTTGGAAATACCAATGAGAAGGTGAGTTTGATGGTACCTGATACATTTCTGGACTTGGAGTAGATGCAGACTAGAAGTGGTTTTGATTTTATTTATCCTTAATTTATATTTCAAAGTATTGAATTTATTGTGGCCTAGGACGAAAGTAGCATTTCATTGAAATTAAGATAGAGTTATATTTACTCCTTCTTTTTTCTTCTCTCCTAACCCCCAACCTAGAATTCAAAACTCACATTATCATTTGCCCCAAATTTCCAGCTTTAATTGTTGATAGTTCTGATGATAGTGCTTTTCTCGGCTGAAAATGAACAGTCACAGGCAGCTTCTGTGACCTTTCTCCTTTCCATTTGCTTTTATTGTTTTCTTTTGCTTTTATTTTTTTCCAGTATGCGTATGTTTTCGTCTTCTAAATTATAATTTTAGAATGGAGCTGTATCTCGATGACTGTCAGTCGACCTGCTTTGCTTCCTTGTCTCCATGTGTATTGATAGTTTCTGAATCCTGTGTATATTTGGCTACATAGCATGCTTTATTCGCATGAATTCGTTCAGACACGATTGGTAAATTGTGGAAGCATGTCGGTATGAATGCAGAAGTTGCCATGGTTTATAGTTGATTTTTCCCAGCTTGTCAGTAGTTTGACCACTAACTAGCAGCAGCTGAGTGAAAGTACATCCGTGCAGATGAACTTAGCAAACTGTAGTGGGTTCTTGTATGGCACACAATGTCCATTCACTCCCTTCCTCCTACGTGGCTCGATTTTGCCGCACACTCTGTGTTTAAGTATTTATGGCATGGTTTCTCCCCATCTTTCTGGAAAAGTAACAAACGCAAGATAACAAGCCAGAGCGCTCCCTCTCTGGCATCCTTAACGTTTTGTCCAAAACCTGCTTCTCCACTGTAACTTCTAATGGTGACATCCCTCTGCTCTTTCCTATAACTCAGCACTTTCAAGCTTTGTGGCCCCTTTCATTAAGTGATCTTTAGCTTCTAAAAAGTCTTTTATTTAGTATAATAACTCTTTGTTTATTAGGAATATAGCATGTCATTTTAAGTATATTAGTAGTTTTACTGGGATTACTTTGGTGTTTGTTCATGCTGTGGTTACAGAGTTGTACAAGTAACTGTAAGGTAAGATCTAGCCTTACCAAATTTTTCTCATAAGCCTCTTATTCTTAATGTGTACTTTGCTAGAATGCAATTTTTTAAAGGAATGCATCCATCATATTACAGCAGAAACACTTGCATTCAAACAACCAGAGACTGTCTTCTTTTATAGGCTAGACTTCTTTAGTCCTTTACACCTATATGCCATAAGTTTTTAAATCCTGCTCTATCCTCATACTTGTCTTCAGGAAGTAGTCCACATTGCCAGCATCCCTCTTAAACTGTGGTGCCCAGAAATAAGTGCAAAAACAGATAGGATTGATCAGGTCAGTGTTCATTTGAACTCTGATCTTCACCATTGATTAGGTATTTATTGAGCTTGTGAAAAAAAACCCACACCTTTTGGTTGTATGAATCCTGTTTTATGCAATTTATATTTTTAAGGCAAAGTATAGACTAATCTCCTCATATTGTCTTTTTGAATTTGCTCTGTTTTTTCAGCCTGTTTTTGGGGGAGGTAGTGCCATCTATAATTCGGAAAAGGACGTGTGGATTGGATCCAAGTAGCACAGTGATGGAAATTATGGGATGGGATTGTCACAGGTTGACCACTTTTTGTTTGGAGCTGTTTTCTCTATGGTGACATTTTCTCAACCCACATCATAAAGTTGCCATCAGGCACCCGACAGGGGTAGTATCAGTTTATCACTGTCATCTGTTAGTCCATTTTCATCCATAAGCAGACATGCAATTCAAATAAAAGTCAGTTCTGGTTTGGGGCATAAGATGATTACATAGATAATAGTGATGCAAGTGTTAATAATTTTATGTGCATAAGAGAAGTATAAAGTTCCTTAGTGGGTTGGAGAGAGATTCCATCTAGGTAGAAAAGACTTTTATAAAGAAGGGGACATTTGGGATGGGCCTGAAAGACTCGTATTGATAGAGGGAAGCTAGAGAAAGAATGAGCATGGTTTCAGGTGGTGAAGAAAACACATTTGGAGAAGAGCAGAACAGTCTAGTTTGGCTAAATCGTAGAACATGAATACAGACTAGTGGGAGATAAGAAAGGAAAGGCATTTTAAAGATACAGTGATAAAGGTAGAGCCTTAAATACTCAACCAAGGAGCTTAGTGATTGTTTCGAGGGATAATTTTGGGTAGTACAATGCTTGGGATTGTATTTAGGAAGAGAAATCTTCCAGGAAACAATACTATACAATGATTGGGGAGAAAGAAGAGGGAAATGAGGCTGATAGAATTAAAGGGATATAAACCAAATATTCAGGCTCCAGATGATCCATGTTTCAGACTTGTGAGCTTTCATACACGTGAGCTGTTTTCATACATGTAAGCTGACGTGCGTAGTCACCAACTCAGTGATCAACCTGAGAAAATGAGAGGAAAGGGGCAGCCAGAACCTTCTAGTCATTGCTACCCAAAGTATATGTTTTGGTTCATGATAAGTCAGAATTGATAGTCGTAAGAAACATTTAAAGCAGTTTGACAGAATAATCATATGTCTGTTGACTGTAATGATAAAAATAATGGGTTTGCATTTTGATTTGTTTCAATTTTTTTTCTTTTTCTAATAACTCATTTTTAATGTATTTTCTGAAGCCATCAATCTGTGAAGGATTAGGAAAAACAGAAACAAAGCAGATAGTAACTGCTCCTTCATTGTAGATAGTTGGAGAAGCACTGTTGCAACTCACACCTTGCCTTCTACGGCACCTGGCTGCATTGTCTTCCTTATCCTGAGACACAACAGTTTTTTAAGTATCCGGGGAGGTTCAGTTTTATTCTTTTTGCTGAGCTGGGTTTCATATTCACTGTTACCCAAAGTTCCACTGTCCTTTTTTTCTTTATAAACATACTCCGAGGATTTAGAGTAGGAGAAGGAAGCTGTAGCCTTTAATTAGAATGGCATCAAATATAGAACTGGGAGGGCTTTTCTTCTCTTATAAAACATTTTAAAACAAATTTTAACAGCACATTTATATTTTGATCAAATTTGATGACAAAATAATGTCACAGCAATACCTGCCCTCTTTCTACCATTTTTCTGAAGATTCCTTTTCTTTCTTGAATCCATTTCCTGCAGCTTCGTTTTTACATTATGACCATATTCTTGGAATGGGTGACACCCAGAAACAAGGTTGGTATCATTCTTTGTTTTAGGGTTGCTTCTAAAAAGTTTTGGCTCTCTTGAAGCAGGATAAACAGTGGTTTAGGTTTTTCAAGCTTTGTGATAACTCTGGAAAGTAGTCTATAATGCTCTGAATGTCCGTTCACTATGTGGGTACTTCATGAAAATAGTCTTTAACACAAAATTCTGGAATATTGATGGTGACGGTATTCTTACCAACATTTCACAAAGTGTTGTCCTGGGACTCCTGATACAACCCCTAGACCCTTTCAGAGGGTCAATAAAGTAAAAAATATTTTCAGAATAAAATTAAGGATTTATTTGTTTCGTGAATGAGTAGTAGAGTTTTCTAGAAGCTACATGTGTGGTAGTTGCATGTAGTCATCACTCTGATGGCCAGTGGCATGTTTGCTTATGTGTTCTTGTATTTAAAAAATTTCTCAGTGCTTACCAAAACGTATTTAAGAAGAAAGAGATAACTTGACTAGTCTTATGTCTATCATAGTTAAATAGTTAAGTACCTTTCCATAAAGAAAATTGTAGGCAGAGGTGACTTCACTGTTGAGTTTTACCAATCATTTAAGGAAAAATAATGTGTGAATTCTACACATTGTTTTGGAAAATTGGAAAGGAGGGAATGCTTTCTGACTGAATCTGTGAGGCTGGCACTACCTGATAACAAAACCCAGCTACACATGAAATTCTCTCCTAAATTTAGATGTGAAATTCAAAATGAAATTTTAACAAATTCAATACTCTAAGATATAAAACATATGGTATATCATGACCACGTGGAGTTTAGCCCAGGAATGCAATGTAGACTGCATACGGAAAAAAATCAAAAATATGATTCACTCTATTAACAACCTAAAAATGAAAGTCTATATGACCATCTTAATAGCACAGAAAAAACATTCGACAGAACCAAACATCCAAACCTGATAAAATTCTTAGCAAACTCAGAATAGAAAGAGACGTCCTTCCTCACCTGATAACTTGCCTCTCTGTAAAGCTTATAGCTAATTTCATCCTTAGTGATGAAAGTCCAGTGCTTTCTCCCTCAGGTCAATAGCAAGGTGAGGTTATATGATTTCACCAATACTGTTCAACACTGGAGATTCTAGCCAGTGCAGTAAGGTAACAGAAAGGAATAAAGGCACTTGAAGTGAAAAAGAAGAAGCAAAACATCTTTATTCACAGGTGATATGATTATTATGTAGAAAAACCTAAGGAATCTACAGAAAGCTTCCAGAACTAATAAGTGAATTTTGTAATGTTGCAGGATCAGTATATAAAAATCAATTGTATTTCTGTATACTAACAAAAATAATCTGAAATTTAATCTGAAATTTACAGGAGCATCAAAAATACAAACTGTTAGAGATAAAGATAATGAAAGTTGTGAAAGACCAATATGCTAAAAATTATAAAATATTGCTGAGGGAAACTAAAGAAGACCTAAACTAAAGTAAAATCCATGTTCATATATTAGAAGACTCCATACTGTGAAATGTCAGTTTTTCCCAAATGGATATGTAGATCTGACTGAATCCTATCAGGTCAAAACCCAGTGGCTTTTTTTAGAGATTGTCAATCTGATGCTAAGATTTATTTTGAAATACCGCAGGCCTAGAATAGCCAAAACAGTCTATAGGAAGGAAGAACAGAATTGGAAGACTTACACTCCTTTGTTTAAAGATTTATTATAAAGCTATAGTAATTAAGAAAGTGTAGTAATTGTCTTAAAAAGACAGGATAGCTCAGTATAGATCAATGGAATAGAAGAGTATCCAGAAATAGACCCCACATGTACACAGACAACTGGTTTTTGACAAATATGGAAAGACACTTCAGAAGAGAAAGTATAGTCTTTTCTGCAGATGGTGCTAGAACAATTGGATATATATATATACCCCCCCAAAAAAAAACCAATCCCCCCCCCTTCCAGGAACTCTAATCCATACCTTTGACCCATACAAAATTTAACTCAAATGGATTATGAACTGGAAGTTTGTACCCCTTCATCTCCCTCACCTATTTCTTTATTCCCTGATTTCAAACTATACTACAAACTAGCTTGAAGGTATCAAACTATACTGATAGTTTGAAAAGGTAAACAAAATTGGTAAACTACTGGCCAGACTTATCAAGGAAAAATGGGATAGGGGCCAAATAAATAAAGTCAAAAATGAAAGAAGAGAAGTTACAACCAACACCTCAGAAATATAAAATATCAGAGTACCTGTTGTGGCTCAGTGGTAACAAACCTGACTAGTTTTGTTTGTTTGTTTTTGATTTTTAGGACTTTACCTGTGGCATATGGAGGTTCCCAGGCTAGAGGTCAAATCAGAGCTGCAGCTGCCAACCTACGCCACAGCCACAGCAATGCAGGATCCAAGCTGTGTCTGTGACCTACACCACAGCTCATAGCAACGCCATATCCTTAACCCACTGAGCAAGGCCAGGGCTCAAACCTGCATCCTCATGGTTACTAGTCGGGTTCATTACTGCTGAGCCAAACAGGAACTCCTTGAGCGTTGCTGTGGCTGTGGATTAGGCTGGCAGCACAGCTCTGATTTGCCTCCTAACCTTGGAACTTCCATATGCCACGGGTGTAGCTCTAAAAAGACAAAAAAGAGAAATATAAAATATCATGAGATTACTGCAGACAATTATGTACCAAAAAAAAAAAAAAAAGGGGCAACCTACAGGAAATAGATAAATTCCAAGAAACATCCAATTTGCCAGGATTGAATCAGGAAGAAACAGACAATATCAATAGATGAACTATACATGATGAAATTGAATCAGAAATCAAAAAACCCTAAACAAACAAACAAAAAAACCAGAGCCAGAAGGCTTCACAGGTGAGTTCTACCAAACACTTATCCTTTTCAAACTTATTCATAGTTTTCATATTTCTAGCTGTGGTCTTTTCTTTTCCACTTACTGAAGTACCTTTAACATTTCTTGTAAAACCGGTTTAGTGGTGTTAAATGCTTTCAGTTTTTCTCTTCTTTAAAACTCTTTATCTCTCCTTCAAATATGAATGATAGCATTGCAAGGTAGAATATACTTCATTGTATGTTGTTTTCTTTTCATCACTTTGAGTATATTGTGCCACACCCTTCTGGCCTGCAATGTTTCTGCTGAAAAGTCAGCTCATAGTCTTATGGTGGTTCCTTTGTATGTAGCTAGTTGCTTTTCTCTTGCTGCTTTTAATATTCTCACTTTGTCTTTAATTTTAGTATTTTAATTATAATGGACCTTATTGAGTTCATTTTGTTTGGAACTCCCTGTGCTTCTTGGACAGGATGTTTTCTTTCTCATGTTAGGGACGTTTTCAGCCATTACTTCTTCTAATAAATTCCTTGCCCCTTTCTCTCTCTTCTTCTTCTAGGACCCCCTGTAATGCTAATGTTGGTACACTTGATGTTGTACCAGAGGTCTCTTAAAGTATCCACATTTAAAAAAATTATTTTATTCTTTTTTCTATTCATCCTGAGTGATTTGGACTACTCTGCTTTTCAATTTGCTGATCTGTTCCCGTATATTACCTAATCTACTGTTGATTCCTTCTAGTGTATTTTTATATTTCAGTTACTATACTCTTCAGCTCTTTTTGGTTCTATTTTATATTTTCAAACTCTTTGTTAAATTTCTCACTGAATTCACCCATTCTTCTCCCAAGTTTGTTGAGCATCTTTATGATCATTACACTGAACTCTTTACTGAATAGATTGCTTATCTCCACTTTGCTTAGTTCTTTTGTGGTTTTTGTCTTGTTCCTTTGTTTGGAACATATTCCCCTGTCTCTTCATTTTGTCTAATTCTCTGTGTTTAGTTCTAAATATTAGGTAGGTTGGTTACATTTCCTGATCTTTTAGAAGTGTTCTTATGTAGGAGACATCTTGTAGGGCACAGCAGCACACTCCCCTCTGGTCACTAGAGCTATATGCTCCAAGGGTGCCTCCCATGTGGACTGCGTGGGCCCCTCTGTTGTTGTGGGGCCAACTCCTGTGTTGCAATGGTAGGTGGGGCTCACCTCCAGCCTGATTGGCTGCTAGTCCCTGCCTTGTGTAGTGGCAGGCTGGGCCTGGTCCTAACATGGCTGCTGTGGGGCCCTGGGTATTTTAGGTCTCTTCTTGGCCTGCCCAGTTGAGGGGCTGCGTCTCATGCAACTGGCTATGGGTCTGGGGGTCCCAGGGCTGGTGCTGATCTGTGTGGCTGGGGGCTGGGTCCCATGGTGGCTGGCTCTGGGGATGGTGAGTTCCTGGGCTAGTGTCAGTCTACTAGTAGGCAGGGCCAGGGCCAGTGCAGCTGGCAGTGGGGTCTTTGGGGGATGTGTGATCCTAGGACTGCTGTTGGTCTGTTGATGGGCAAATGAGTCCCTGGTGCTAATAGGCTAGAGGGAGAACTCCAATGTGGGGCTTGCCAGCACCAGTGTCTCCATGGTATTATGGACTCCCGAAAATGGCTGCCACCGTGATCTCTGTCCCCATGGGCAGTCCTGGTTGCACCTGTGGGAGGCTCTTCAAGATCATCATTTGGGTCTGACCCAGGCATTTTTTTTTTTTTAATTACAACCTCATGCTGATATTTGGTATGTGTGAGGTTGTGTGCATGCCCTTTAAGACTGACATTTCTATTAGCTATCTCTTACTGGCCTTCAAAGCCATATATTCTAGTAAGGGGCTCATCTTTCTGGTAAGGACCCCTGTGCTGGGGAGCCTGATTTCAGGCTCAGACTCTGTACTCCTTGGAGAAATCCTCTGCAATTCTGATTTTCCTCCCATTTGTGGGTCACCTGCCCCAGGGTGTGTGTCTTGACTATGTTATGTGTCAACTCCTCCTACTCATCTCTTTGTGGTTCCTCCTTTATGTCTTTAGTTGTGGGAAGTCTTCAGCTAGTCTTCATGTTGTTTTCGTAGATGGTTGCTCCAGGAACAGTTGTAATTTTGATGTGCCTGTAAGAGGAGGTGAGCTCAGGGTCTTCCTTCCCCACCACATTGGCCACATTACAAGTTATTATTATTTTTTTTTTGTCGTTTGTCTTTTTTGGGCTGTACCGCAGCATATGGAGGTTCTCAGGCTAGGGGTCGAATCAGAGCTGTAGCCATCGGCCTACACAGCCACAGCAATATCAGATCCGAGCCACATCTGCAATCTACACCACAGCTCATGGCAATGCCAGATCCTTAACCCACTGAGTGAGGCCAGGGATTGAACCCACGTCCTCATGGATGCTAGTCAGATTCGTTAACTGCTGAGCCATGATGGGAACTCTCACAAATTACTTTTAAAAGCCGTTCCTAGTAATGAGCTGCCAGCATCTAGGTTTAGCATAGGTATCATCAGTTCTGGTACATTTGATGGATACTCAAGTATAGCAGTCCAGTCTGTTTGTCCCCTTGAGTTTTCATGCCTGCCATTTGTGTAATGACTATTCAATGATTGTGTGGTCTAATGTCACAGCCAGCATTTAGGAAGGAATCTTACTGCTGATAGAGATGGCAGTGCTACCCCCATGTATGTTTGATCCTATGGCCACCCTCTAAGGTGGCACAGTGGATGTCTGTCTTTTTTGTCTACCTAGCATCTCTCTTCTTCTTGTACTAGTATTTCACATCCGTCTTTGTTTCCCTACAGCATCCCTCTAATGCTGGTAGGGCTGTGTGCATTTCACTTTCTCTCCTGCCTGGAGGGATTAGTTGAAAGGTTGGGTACGTTATCGAAGCTGACCCAGTCAGAGTCTTTCCTAGAACATTTATAAATGAAAGTAGGAAGAGAAAAACCTTTGTCTCTGCTGATAGGCTGGGATGAATTGAGTCCAGAACTACAGGCAGCCATGTTTCTCTGTGGGAAAAGCCTCTGGATCAGCATTGCCCAGTCGAACTATTATTCAAGTCACATATATGAGCCATTTATGTAATAGAAATTTCTAGTTACCACATTAAAAGAACTAAGAAGAAATAGGTGGAAATAGTTTTGATAATGTGTTTTACTCAATATATTATATTCAGAATATTATTTCAACATGTAATCAAGGTGAAAATTATTACTATTAATTTGTTTTATGGCCTTACCCACGGCATATGGAAGTTCTTGGGCCAGGGATTGAACCTCAGCCACAGCTGTGACCTATGCTGCAGCCTCAGCAATACAGATCCGTTAACCCAGTGCGTGGGCCGGGGATCAATCTCACACCTCTGCAGTGACCTGAGCTGCTTCAGTCAGACTCTTAGCCAATGGCACCACAATAGGGACTCGCAAGATGAAATTCATATATATGTATAATACATATATATGTATATCTCATTATTTTATATATATTTATGTATCTACTTTGTACTAAGTCTTTAACATTTGGCATGTGTTTTACTCTTTAGCACCTCTCAGTTCAAACGTCATATGCCAGATGCCCAGTAGCCACCTTTGGTTAATGGCTACCGTATTGAATGGTGCACCTCTGCACAGTGGGAGTGAAGAAGGCTAACGTGGAGAAAGAAGTAGTGGAGGAGAGAGAGAGATTTATCGAGAAGTATTGCTGTCAGTGGTGAGGTTTTTGGCTTCAGTCCTTGCCCTCTGAGGCCCTGTCTTGGCTCTAAGTCCTATGACTCGCTCTCCTTTGGAGGCCTTGAGCCTCTCTCAAAGTTCTCCAAGAAGTAATCTTCTTCGCTTAAGTGACTGTGGTTCAGGTTTCTGCCATTTATAATCAGAAACATCTTGACTCGAACGTGAAAGCATTGTTGTCTCCATCTATTTTAGCTGAGGGAACGAAAGCTGGGAGATGTTAACTGGGTCACACAGGTTTATCTTCTCTGTACGTGGCAGGGCACGGGTTTCAGTTCAAGTCTGTCTCCCTCAAAACCCACCTCTTCCCACCACGGGAGATTGCCGTGGCCGTACTGGTGGACCAGGCCCTCCCCTTTGCATAAAGGCATGGAACTTATTCTTACACAGTCACAGGTCGACATAGTTCTTTCTAGCCTCTGATATAATGGAATTATGAAAATCCTTCTTTTTTTGACAGGACCTTTTCTGCCCCTCTCTACAAACTTACTATGGCAAGTCATTCGGCAGTGAATGGAAGCTATTTCAGTCCTGTGTAGCCCGTGGCCACATATGTGTTGCTTTGTAGACTGGTGGAGTCACCCAACCTCGTTTCATTTGAAATATATTACAGCCTGTCCAGGAAAATTTATTAGCACCTCTAAACAATTACATCACTAAAGAGCAAGACTTATGAGCCCTGTTAAGCCTGCATAATATCTGCTTTCCACCCTGAATGTAGTTAAGCAAGTTCTTACAATAGAATGATTCAGGCTTTTCTGGTTGTCATAACTGATGTTGCAAAAAATCAACATGAGGCTATTCTTTTATGTTTTTCAGCCCTTTTGAATGATTACGGTGCCCTCCTGTTCAATTGTTAGTTGATCTATTTTAGGAAATTTTCATAAACCCATATGCTGGGAATTAACATGTTCAAAGGTGAAGTTGTATGCTAGACCACTCAGGCAATTCATAAAATCACAGTAAAAAATTTATACTCAATGGCGCAGAGCTAAAAGTTCAACTTAATTTATTGACCTCATTAGCACACCATCAGATGTTTCATTACTAGACAATAACATAATAGTTTGAGGCTGTTGAACACTAGTGGGTATTGTGACATAAGGCTACCCAGAATTAAAATCTACAAAGCAAGAGTGCTATCTTATTTACAAGTGTGAGGTCCAAACCTGCCACCACCATCACATCTTTCCTTCAAAAATTCCATCCTTGCCTCTTTTAATGCTGTGTATTAAAATTTTTCTTAAAAGATAATATGCTCATGTCATAGGTCTTCCCATTTTTTTTCTTTCTTTCTTTTTTTTTTTTTTTCTTTTTTAGGGCTGCATTCTTGGCATAGGGAAGTTCCCAGACTAGGGGTCAAATTGGAGGTAGAGCTGCTGGCCTACGCCACAGCCACAGCAGTGTGGGATCCAAGCTCACAGCAACAGCAGTGCAGGATCCAGCTCACAGCAACACTTGGACCCCCGACCCACTGAGTGAGGCCAGGGATCGAACCCATATCCTCATGGATTCTAGTCAGATTCATTTCCACTGTGCCACGAAGGGAGCTCCTGGTCTTCCCATTCTTGGTCCTGTCATATAGCTCTTGCTTCTCATCCCCAGTTACTACAGTTGGCAGCCAATTCTTAGTGCTGTAGGAACTCTGCTTGTGAGATCCTGGCCATGGCAAGAGTCACCCCTTGGGTCTGGTTCCCTTTTAATTTCCTCTCTGTCTTCTAAGGCTAGGTAGTTTGGTTCTTTCCTTTCTCAGATGTAGGCTGTAGGAAGGGAAATGACATCTGTGCACACACTCAATTCGGAAGGGCTTCTGGGGTAGCTGCAAAGTTCCATCTCTTGACCTGGGTGGTTCTTTCAGTGATTTTGTCTTTTAGTAATTAACTAAGCTATAGATATTTTTGTGTCTGTTTCTGTATTTGTAGTTGTATTTTTTTTTTGTCTTTTTAGGGCCACATCCATGGCATATGGGGGTTCCCAGGCTAGGGGTCAAATTGGAGCTGCAGCTGCCAGCCTACGCCAGAGCCACAACAACACCAGATCTGAGCCGTGTCTGCTACCTACACCACAGCTCATGGCAACACCGGATCCTCAACGCATTGAGCAAGGCCAGGGATCAAACTGGCATCCTCATGGATACTAGTCGGGTTTGTTTCCACTGAGCCACAACAGGAACTCCTGTAGTTGTATTTTTCAAGAAGAAGGTAAAATAGTAAAGAGAGAAACAATATATTGAATGTAGAGGGTTTTAAAGACTTAGATTTTATCTCCATTTTCCCTGTCTAGTCTCCTCTTTTGTAGGACACTCATGGCTGTGAAATCAGATTATAAGAAAATCTATTTCAGAGAGACCCATATCCTTGGAAAGGGGTCCATCCATCCATTCCACAAACATTACCGAATTGTTACTGTGTCAGGCACTGTACTTGACGCTGAGGATGTATCCAGTGAAGACATGATAAATATGATCTGTGTCCTCCCTGTGCTTTCCAGTCGGATCTGTGATAGCACAGGTTAAAAGGCTGTTTATTCTTCAGTATACTGTTTGGGAATGTTGTCATAAAGGTTTATATGCGTATCCAAAATCATTCTTCTTGGTAGACATTTATCCGAAGATAGTATCGCTGTTATTTACCATTGCATAATAAATTATTCCAAAGCTTAACACCTTAAAACAGTGGGCATTTGTTATGTCACAGTTTCCTTAGGTTAGGAATTTGGGAGTCACTTAACTGTGAGTTTCCAGCCCGGAGTCTTTCCTGTGGTTCCCATCAGGATGTTGGCAGTGATGCTGTCCCCTGGAGGTTTAACTGGGCCTGGAGCATCGGTTTCCAAGACGGCTTATTCACAGGACTCTTGGCAGGAGGGCTTAACTCCTCATCACACGGGCCTCTCTGTAGGCTGCTTGAGTGTCCTCCCATCATGGCTCCCGGCTTCCTCCAGGGCAAGCTCTCTGCGAGAGTAAGGAGGAAGCTTCAGCGCCTTTTATGTCCCAGTGTCTGAAGTCACACACTGTCCCTTCCCTTCATTGACTTCAGTAGACTTGGCTTAAGTCCAGCCCACACTTAAGAGAAAGAGAACTAGGCTCTAATTCTTGAAGGTAAGAGTATCAGGAATGGTGGACATATTTTAAAGCCACCACAGGAAGCAAGTAGGTAAATAGGTAAGTAGAAAGACAGAGAAATCCTAGGATCTGAAAACTCATGAGCATTATATTATCCCTGTATCCCTCTACTCACTTACATCAGCCTTGCATTCGAACCACACCACACAGTTAGACTGAACATTTCTTACCCTGTCTTGGTTTTGTGTCTTCTTCAATCTGGAATGCTCCTTCGTACAATTTCTGCCTGTTGACATCTTACCCATTAGATGTGGCCTTATACCACTGTCATTTCCAGGAGGAGGCTTAAAAGTAGACAACTTTGAGTTTCGTTCAAGACAAAACAAGACTAGTAAGTGCGGAATGCCAGACTAAAGGGTTTGAACCTCATTTAGCACGTGCTTAAGAGCCAGTGGCAAGATGCAGTCCACATGGTGCCTTAAGACTTCGTGGGGATGGCACACAGACGTAAGAAGCGTAGGTCAGAGGAGGTAGTAACAGTCTAACAGGGAAGTACTACACTGGTAACCCTGGGGTAGGAAGGGAAGGATGGTGTTCCTTATGGCAGAATTAGCCTAATTCCCCTTTGTATTTCCCGGCATTCTAGTATACCTTCCTGAACACAGTATATACACAGGAAGAACTTGCTTTTAAAGAAAAAAAAATATGTTTGTGTGTATAGTATACACAAAATAATTTCGTGATAAAGTAGATGAGTTCTCATGTAAACTCTACTTTTTCTACTGTTTTTTTTTTTAAAAGAAACATGATCCATATTATAGGTTAAAATCTTAAATTTAAAGAAAATATTTTAAAAAAGGAAATATAATTCTAGACCTTATTCTGTTTTTATTTGGTATATATATTTTACTGGGTATGATACTAGCTTCGTAAAGGGTAGAAACAGACTTCTGATTATGTAATAGCCAGCAATTATTTTCATGGCTATAGCATTCCAGTCTTCTTATGCAATATTTACAAAGTACAAGTAGAACAAGGGCACAAAATACAAGTTCTAGCAATCTTAACCATAAATCAAAATCAAGTCACGCAGTGTAACGTCAGAACCTGCATGTCTGATGCAGACAACCTTTGTTAAGAATACATCGAATTCTAAGTTTACAACTCTGTGGTAGATTTGGGGTTTTAAGTTCTAAAATTTAATTACCCTTCCCATCTTATAATTAATTCTGCCAAGACATTTTGATGTTGGTTTAATTGTGAAGATGGGAGAAAACTCATATATTACATTTTGAAAAAAAAAAACACAAAATGTTTTAAATATTGTATGAATGTGATGAGAATTTCAGCAGATTATGGCTACAAAAGATTATGATTCAGCCTGAAAACATAACCTATGGAAAATCATCAACTGTGCAGAATGAGCTCTTCCAGATGACAGATCTTACTAGGAAAACCTGCCAATAAAAGAGAGAATGCTAGAAGAAAAAGAATCCCGTTGACTTTCAACATATGGCCTCGACACTGACATTCTTATAGCTTTTAGTGAATAGCAACCCAAAATAACTAGGTTGATAAATACCAAAAAAAATGAATCCGTGAATTTTAAAAACTCTGTTCTGATTTTTTTCTTTCCTTTTATTTCAGAGAATGTTTTTTAATGGAGTAAGGGTGTATGCATCCGTGCATGTCTTCCATACATTTTTACTTTTCAGGATACTAGAGGCTCCTAGCAAACTGAAAATAGAGACAAATATCCACGTAAATTAATATATTAGTGAGAACATTTCCATCATTGCTTAGTATCCTCTATTGGTGCTCTGAGCTATATACTCCCAGCGTTGATGCTTTTCTTCCCCTCTCTTCTTTCAGAGATTATGCTTTTTGTTTTGGTCTTTTGAGGGCCACACCTGCGGCATATGGCGGTTCCCAGGCTAGGGGTTGAATCGGATCTGAAGCCACCAGCCTACACCACAGCCACAGCATCACGGGATCCGAGCCCCATCTGTGACCTACACCACAGCTCACGGCAACACCAGATCCTTAACCAGCTGACCAAGGCCAGGGATCAAACCCACATCCTCATGGATCCTAGTCAGGTTCGTTACCACTAGGCCACAAAAGGATCTCCAGAGATTCTGCTTTTTATCCCTTTCTTTAGTTCATCCTTTTGACGACTACTTAAAAAGAAAGGGGCCACTAGGGATGATCTGGCTTATTTCCTTGATACTAGGTAGATTATACAGTATGTCTAAAAGTTCTGTGACTATTAGCTCATGTAGTCACTTTCACTTTCATTCAATATTGATTACCTACTATGTGCCAGCCACTGCCCTAGAGCAACCTATAGTTTATAGACTGAACCTCGTCTGATGTATTTCCAGATGCAAACGGGTCAAAGGGTTGAGTCTCAGCAAGTTAAGTGTATAGGTCAAGTCTGTTTCTACTGTTTCCTTGCCTGAAGTGCAACTGATTCAGACAGTCGTTCTCTCTAGGGAGCTCTTAGTTTCTCTTAAATTCTCTGAAGGTTGCCCCACCAACATGGGGACGGTGGTGCTGATTTAGAACAGGATGGGCCCAATGGGAAGAGTAACTGCCAAGTAACTGCAAAGCAGTGGATAAATACAAACCCACAAGTGTCAGTGTCCCCCCTCTGCTGCTTCCTCGTTGTGTGCCTTGGTGTGTACACAGTTACAGCCCTCTCTGGAGAGTGGCTCTGAAGGTTACATGAGTTGATACCTCTGACTGGTTCGTTCAGTGACTGCCACAGAGCGCTCTATGGGTATTACTTATGATCGTTCCTGTTCGCATGATTGTTAGAAAAATCAATTCTTTAAATAACAGGGCAAATATTTACTACTTGCTATGATTTACACGGCAGACCCAAGCCTAGGTGTTACAGTGAGTAAATGCCAAAGAGTTAGACCTACTTTAAGGCGCAGTCTCAAATATTCATTAAACCTAACTGTAGGCAAATTACTTTCTCACTCTAGTTTTCCGTATGCTTTTAGGAAAATGGTCTCATTCGCACAAAGCTTTCTAGTGTCTTTCTCTGCCTGCTCCAGGTGCCCTGAAAGCTTTCCCCTTTGTTAGCTAACCTGAAGGTTTGTATCTATGGTAGCACATATTCTAATGCTGCAGGCATGGCTCTCTTTCTCTATGGAGAGAAAATCCTTTGTCATCTCTTACCTCCAATGCCCATTCCTCGACTCTCTGCAACACCCCCCCCCCCCCGCCATCGGGAGGTATTCATTTTCATCAGTTAAAAAAAAAAAAGAAAACTGAAATATTAGATCACAGAGGAAGATCATCCTGACTTACCTCCAGTTCCAGGAAATGCTCACTTCCTACCGTCGTCTCTGAAATACCTTCCTGATGCATCTTAAATTGTCAACAGCTTGGCTTTGCACTAGCAGAGATATTTTCTTAAAGATATCATGCATTCCTCTCTTTATATGGATATTAAAAACCATCCAAACAAACAAAGCAGCGTTTCAGATGTAAGGTTCAGTGAACTTTACTCTCACGTAAACGTTGTACTCAAAATGTGCGGTGTGTGCTTTAGTTTTTGTTAAGTTATACTTTAAAGAAAAAAAAAATGGTGCACCATCACAGTTAAGCCCTGGGCAAGAGCTGAAGCTTGCAGTCAGATAGCCCCCGTCTGGATTATAACTACACACCCACCACTTACTGTGTAACCTTGGCGAGCTACTCAACCCCCCTAAGCGTCAGTTTCCTTAATTATGAGATGAGGCTACTAGTGTCTGTCCCAAATGTCACCTATCTGACTTCACGTGCCCTGTTCTAATCTCAGCCTTCTTCTTCACTTCAAAAGTGTAGCTACTGCCCTGAATTTTAGGAAGAAACCCTTGATATTCCATATGGTTTCATCACCCAAGTGTGTATCCCTCAACTGTAGTTGTGTCTTACCTATTGTTTGAAACTTGATGTGTCTTTTAAGTCTTTTTTCATCTCCAGTTTCCTCCTGTATTCCTTTCTTTCCTTACTTTTGTGTGTGTGTCAAAGTACCCATGCCACTTGTTTGCAGCGTTTCCCACAGTCTAGATTTTGTTGATAGCAGACTCATTGTGCTGTGAAGTACGTTCCTATGTATTTCCTGCACGCTGGCAGCTGAGTCGAAAGGCTTAATCAGATCTGGGTTTAATTCCTTTACCAAGACTATAGGTTGTGGATTGTTCTTTTATCAAGGGGCTCATGAATGTCTGGTTGTCACCCTTTTCGTGATATTAGCAGCCATTGGTGGCTTAAGGCTTAGAGTCGTTCATTCCTTGGGGGTTGCAAAATGAGAATACTACAGTTTTATCATTCTCTTTCTGTTTATGAGCTGGAAGAACTGAATAAGGAGATGCGTTTGCTCATCTATTTTTTGGTTATCCAGTGATACAGGTCACATGCGGGAGGCATGTTCAAACCCACTGAATTCCACCCTCCCTATTTTTGTTTCTATGATGCAAATCTGTTTGTTACATTTAATTCATGGTCTCTTCATGCCAATTTACATAATGATTAAATTCCTGAAAAGTAGTTAGGAATATTTTCTTATATATGTTAAAGTAGCTCGAGAAGAAAAATAGCTTGAGTTTAGTTCCTGTGATCAAACTATGGTGTTCTTGCCTTATTCTTTTTTTTTTCCCCCGATTTTTCGGGCCACACCTGCGGCATATGGAGGTTCCCAGGCAAGGGGTCGAATCAGAGCTACAGCTCCCGGCCTATACCACAGCCACAGCAAGGTGGGATCCAGGCCGCGTCTTCAACCTGCACCACAGCTCACGGCAACGTTGGATCCTTAACCCACTGAGCGAGGCCAGGGATCGAACCCACATCCTCGTGGATCCTAGTCGGGTTGGTTAACCGCCGAGCCACGAAGGGAACTCCCATGTTCTTGCCTTATTCTTTTAACCGTAAAGAAAATTTGTCGGAAACAGGCTATATTGAAAACTTGCTTATGCAACATTAATTTTCGGTGTTCGGTTTTCCTCACCCTCAACCTCACGGCCCTGTAAACGAGGCGGTCCTGGCCGGCTGTGTCGTGCCCGGGCTCTGTCCATGGGGCTGGCAGCGGTGCCCATTGTCCTCCCTTTGTCTGCAGTGCATCTGAGGCTCCCCCCAGTTAGACCCAGTGGTGATGGCCCTTTGCTGCTTCTCATCTGGCCGTGATTTCACTTAGGAGTCTCCACACTCCCCCACCTCCTTAAGTCACAGATGAATTCAAAGAGCATAATCTTGGAATTTTATTTCAGCTGGGAAGTTGCATATGTGGTATTTCCATTGGAGCTGAAGCTGCTAAAGCTGATAGAGACCAGATCTTAAATGTTGTAGAGAGCAGACTGCATTTTATCGGTTTCGCTTTTCCAAAGTGTTGGAAGTGGTGCGTAAAGAAGTAAGAATCATTTGTCACCACTGCTTTAGTTTTGTAGCCAGAGCTGTGACAACAGAGTCCTTCTCAGACCGTGAACTCAGTTCCTACCAGATACTTAGATTGCTAAAACATCTTCTTTCTTTTTCAAAAAATTTTTAAAAATGTTATGGCCACACCTGCAGCATATGGAGGTTCCCGGGCCAGACCTTCAATCTGAGACACAGCTTCAGCCTACACCACAGCCGCGGCAACACCTGCTCAATGGATCCTTTAGCCCACTGTGCTGGGATCAGTCCCGCACCTTGAGCAGCTGCAGTTGGATTTCTGAACCCACTGCGCCACAGAACTTCCAAATGCATTTTCTGATGAATAGCTCGTGATGAACTTAGGGGGATGCTTAAAGGGAGTTCCATGTTGTTCCTCAGTAGAATGGTATTTCCACATGGTCCAGCCCACTGGAGCTTCGGGTTCTTCCTTGCACGCTTTTAGGAAAACTTGAGAGTCTGCTGTGCTCTGAAGTCTCCTTTCTTGTCTTGATTTACATGTAAGCTCGAATTCCGAACTTTTTTGGGCTGTTCAGATTAACATCTCTAGGGTGGCTCAGAGTTCTCTCTTCTTTAGTTGAATATGAGATGCCCCGAACCCATTTCTGTTTCTTTATTCAACAGCTACAGAGCCTTAATTCCGAGAGAGTTGTCTAGGACCAGCGCTTAGAGGGTAGAATCCAAATTTAGCCCTTTGCGGGTTTGGTATGTGTGTATAAATAAAACGGGATGTTGACTTCCCTAACCCTTGCTAAGAAGGTGTCATTACACCGTTGGTAAGTCTTCAGGAGACTGGTTTTCCTCTCTTTGGACTTCCGCAGCCTCTCTTCTCACTGCCCTCTGGCATGGACGCATGAGGTATTTATTGGAGGGCATGATCACCCAGGCAGACAAGGACCCGTGGGACCTGTTCACCATTGATCCATCCATTGATTTGGATGAATTTGGATTGTCAAGCTCTTGCTTGAGATGTACAAATTCCTTGAGAAAAGGGAACTTTATACTTGCAAAATACATTTTATTAAGTAGATATTGTAGATCGTGCTTCTACCAAGAATTGTTTGGGAATGGGAGGTTTGATATAGACCAGGAAAAGAAGGGCTGTTGTTTAAGAAGCTCCTCTAGGGCATGCCCAGGGTCGTCACGGCTTTTCCAATTCCTGAATCCTTGTCCTCTCCTCTGCATTGAAGCATGAAGATTATCCATACTGCTTAGTTAAGGAGTCAGCTGTTGCCTGTGCCTGCTTCCAGTTTTAATACAAAGTACACACACCCAGTACAGCTAATACAAGTTCTGACAAGCAAGCTCTTTTCTTGATCACAATGGAAACTGTGGGGATTATCTAGCAAAGTATGCTGGGCACACAGTTGTCTGAGTTGGACCACACCTCTGTTAAAAGCTGAGGGCTGCTTTTTTTAATTCCTTCTTCTTTTTTTTTTTTTTGGATGTAGATTAATTTGGGCTTCAGGCTTCTACCAAGTTAGTGATGGAGCCTATGCAACTGTGGGTCCCCACCCTGTAGTAAGTAGTGGCTCCTTGGTACATAATGGCCTTCCCTTCTAGGCAAGGAAGATTTGTACTGAGTTAAGAAAGGATGAAAGTATGGTCATCCCTTGGAATCTGCAGGGGACTGGTTCCAGGACCTGCGAGGTTACCAGAATCCTCAGACGCTCAAATCCTTTTATTTTATATGAAATGACACAGTATTTGCATATAAACCTGTGCACATCCTCCAGTATACTTTGTCATCTCTGGATTACTTATAATACCTAATTCAATGTAAATTCTATGCAAAACATTGTACATACAATGTAAACACTATATAACTAGTTGCTGGTGCCTGGCAAATTCAAATTTTGCTTTTTGGAACCTTCTGGAATTTTTTTCCCCAAATATTTTTGATTTGCAGTTGCTTGAATCTGGGGATGCAGAACCCTTAGATAGGAGGGCCAACTGTAAGGTTAAATTTGAAAAAGCATTATAAGAGTTCCTGTTGTGGCTCAGCGGGTTAAGAACCCGACTAGTATCCATGAGAATGTGGGTTTGATCCCTGGCTTTGCCCAGTGGGTTAAGGATCCGGTGTTGCCTCAAGCTGTGGTGTAGGTCACAGATGCAGCTCAGATCTGGTGTTGCTGGGGCTGCAGCTGTGACTCTGTCTGGCAGCAGCAGGCCTGATTTGAAGCCTAGCCTGGGAACTTCCATATGTCCTGGGTGCAACCCCTGGAAAGACCCCCCCCCCAAAAAAAAACCCAAAACAAGGCATCATGAATTAGAGCTACCATAAAAACAAAGAGTGTGTGTGTGTGTGCGTGTGCGCGAGCACGTGTGCGTGCATGCGCGTGTGCACTCGCGGGCACACGCATGCCCCTGCACAAGCCCAGGGTATCCTTTTTATGTTTACCATAAAGCTCTTTGTGTTCTATGGTTTTTTAATTTGACAGACATGGAAAATCATTTTAACTCATTGTTCAAATGCAGCACACAGTGTTTGCTCCTGTACTTAGAAGTTACTGCAGTAGGCAGCTAACTCAAATTGAGCGTTCTTTGGTCTATATGATTGCTAAAACTATAACAGAATCATGATTTTTCACTTCTTTGGAATAAGATGCTCTACTTCCGTAGAGTTTTCCTCATTTCTTGAATATGTTTTATATTTTACATTATATAGATTTTATATCATAGATTATTAGATGTAATTTAAAAATCTGAGTTCGAAAATTTCATCCCTGTTTTTATGAAATTTTACATTGACTATGAAAATAACTGCAATTTTAGTAATTTTACATGAAAAATGTTTGCGAAAATAACTATTTCAGTATTTAGCAACGGATTGTGTACAGTTCAATTGCAGTCATTCTAGATGACCATCTACATTTTTAATAAAGAATCTTATTTCATTTTTTTGATGCTTTGTCTGAAGGTATTTCTGTACCATGATCTCTTAAAAGACAGACTCATGGGAGTTCCCATCGTGGCTCAGTGGTTAACGAATCCGACTAGGAACCACGATGTTGCAGGTTCGATCCCTGGCCTTGCTCAGTGGTTAAGGATCCAGTGTTGTCGTGAGCTGTGGTGTAGGTTACAGATTCGGCTCGTATCCTGCATTGCTGTGGCTCTGGCGTAGACCGGCGGCTACAGCTCCGATTAGACCCCTAGCCTGGGAACCTCCATATGCTGCAGGTGCAGCCCCAGAAACGACAAAAAAAAAAAAAAAAAAGACAGACTCAGTGCCATATATATTCATCTTCGTATCATCTGTACCTAATTTACGTCATCAGCAGTGTTTTTCTTTCATTATTTACAAGGACAGTGGGAGTAAATATCTTAGAAATTCACCAAGTAGTCTCTCAAAATAGTACCATCTTTCATTTTAAGGGGTTGAGTATACCTTTCAGCTTTTAGGTTTTGGAGACAAAGACTAGAATTACCCAGAGCTTTGCCTACTTCCTGACACTAGAAATAAATCTAATTTATGGGCCGGGAGAGGTTAGTTAGTTATGAAAGTACATAAATGTTTGTACCAACAAAGCACGCCTGTCTTCATTTGCTTATATTCTTACAGCATGTATCAGTACACTTTTTGCTCTTTAAGGACTAACATTTTGAGAGAAGACTGTTGCTCTTTCTTCCTATGTGTTTTATGAATTTAAAATATTTTTTATAAAGTGTATTACCAGCTATTAAAATTGTCGTAACTTTTGGCTTTTCTGCTGTGGCGTAGTTATCCTTGATTACTGACTTCAAAAGAGGTAGCGTGTGGAAGAGTTGTTTATCACAAAAATTTCACTCAAGATTCTAGTAGAACTTACATTCCTAGAATAAAGGCTCTTCTTTTTGAGGTAATTTAAACCTAAATAAATGTTACTTCAGAAAACGATGATTTTTTTTTTTTAAAGAACAATTGTCTTTGGTTTTGAAGGACAAATAATTTTTTTTTTTTTTGTCTTTTTAGGGCCACACCCACGGCATATGGAGGCTCCCAGGCTAGGGGTCTAATCAGAGCTGTAGCCACCAGCCTACACCACAGCCACAGCAACACCAGATCTGAGCTGCATCTGCGACCTACACCACAGCTCACGGCAACACCGGATCCTTAACCCACTGAGCCAAGCCAGGGATCGAACCCCCACCCTCATGGTTCCTAGTTGGATTCATTTCCGCTGCGCCACGGTGGGAATTCCAAAGGACAGATATTCTTGAGTGTGAATTGATGTGAACACCTAGAATGCCCCCATACCTAATTTAATCACACCACTTCAGTTCTTTTCCTAAACGCCCTCCCCCTCTCAATCCCACCCCAAAGAAAATGCTCAGGAAATACAACAAAGACACCAGATCATGTTATCAGACTTCCTCTCTTTAGTTCACCAGAGGGCCAATATCTTGGCGAGTTAGGACAGTGTTAAAATGCACTGTTCATGAAATCCATTATTATGTCCAGAAAATCAAATACTAGCAGAGAGGGAGCAAGAATGACCACTAGGTTTCTGGCTTGAGTAACTGGGTAGCGAGTGGTGCCGTTTACTTAGATGGGGAGGGAGGATAGGGATGGGAAAGGGGTCCGGGTTTGGGGTGGGGCCAACAGTTTGAGGAGCTGATTAAGAATTCCAGTTTTAGGAATTCCCTTGTGGCACAGTGGGTTTAGGATCTGGCATTGTCACTGTAGCTGCTCGGGTTGCCACTGTGGCGCAAGTTCGACCCCTGGCCTGGGACACTTTCACAGGCCAAGGGTGCAGCCCAAAACAAGCCCCACTGAAACCCAGTTTGGACGTGTTACTTTGGAGCTGCCTGGTAGACCTCTGGGCGGAGATGTCCAGTAGATAGGCTCTGTGAGTCTGGAGATAGAGGTGTGGAAGTGTTTGGTATGGAGACGTTGCTTAGATGCATTGCAGTTGCCTGGGGTCACCTGAAGAGAAGGAGCAGAGGCTGAAGAGCCCCATGTCCTGAGGCGTATCTAGAGGTCTGGAGAGGAGAAGCTGTTCCATGAAGGAGACAGAGAGTGGCAGTGCGGAAGCCAAGAAAGAAGGAAGATGTTCTAGAAGAAAGCAGGGTCCACTGTGTGAGGGCTGCTGAGCGCTGACTGAGAGGAAAGCAGTGTGGAGGGTGGCGGCTAGATGGCTAGTTCGTCCTTCCTTCCTTCCTCCCTCCCTCCCTTCCTTCCTTCCTTCCTTCCTTCCTTCCTTCGTTACTCATGAAAGAAGTGATTCTCAACTTAGATCGTCAAGGTGGCCATGTTTGCAACCGGAACCGGGGTTTCCTGTCTTCTTTTTGTGTCAGTTGAACGCACAAATTAACATACTCTCAAATGAATATTAATCTCAAGTTCTCTAGTAAATTACCTTCTACGTTAAGAGAAATTTGCATAGAGGAAAAAAATGACAATCAAAACCATTTCTCAGAAAGCCATCAAATGTGCCAAAGTCATCTCAGCAAGTTTCAGGGTGGTGAATAATTGGGAAAACTGATACAAGAGAGGTTGTAAAAAGGCAGGGACTACAAGGCACTTTTTTTTTTGTATTTCATGTGTTTCTTTATCTGCAGGATATGGGTATTAATTATATTTGTCCAACTGTTTCATTTAAAGGAAAAAAAACATCTTGCGCACATATCTAGAGGAAGATGACACCGGTGACAGTGATTCTTCCGTTTCTTTTTGTTGTCATACAGAGAAGACTGCAATTAGAAAAAAAGTAAATAAAAGCTCTTTGCTTCCTTTATTAGGAAACGTAGCTTACTAAGAAAGGTTTTATGGTTAATTATTGAATTGCAGTATTATTTTATTTATGCAAACTTTCTTCTGTAGAGTAAGTACATTATTTCACTGTTTGACACACTATGACCTTTATATATTTTGTCTGTCTGTTTTTTTAACAGTATAAAATCCCAAAGAAGTTCAATAACGTGTACACGGGAGAGACCCAGGAAAACTGAGTAACTCCCATGGTATGGGTTTTTAAATAAAATTTTGAGCTCTTGGTTAGATGTCCTTCCTTCATAATTCTTTTCATGGGAAACTCAGAGTCTAATTACATTATTTGGATTTACAGTGCTTATTAAGGAATATGATTCTCTGTAAGTAGAAGCACTATTTTTATTTTGTATTTTATTTTATTTGTATTTTATTTTATTTTTTTTTAGTTTTTTTTTTATTATAGTTGATTTACAATGTTCTGGAAATTTCTTCTGTACAGCAAAGTGACCCAGTTAAAAAAAAGTTAACAGTTTATCTTCTAATGGCTTTGACAGTGTTTCAATCAATAAAATGAAATCCACCCGCCTTTACTTCAAATTAAAGATGGTACTTACAAGTGAACACTTTTTGAAGAAGGCAGAATTATCTTAATGTTTTATTGGTAGCACTATAAACAGTAAAGTTATTTCATGCTGTTTTATAAATACATTACCTAAAAATCAGTCATGAATTTAGTCTCATAGTTAGCTTTATACTGTAGGTATATTTCTGTTCCCTTAATGTACATTTATTTTGCACCGTGAGTTTTAAAAAGGAGCTCACTATTTAAGGACCTCTTCAGCCAGGCCTTTTATAAAATGAATAACTTTTTAGAAGTTCACAATTTTAGATTAGATTTTTCACAGTAGTTCACATTGACTGCCTTTCATCTTATTTGTCCTTAATCAGTGGTGTGGCTCTGGGGCAGTTAAGAAACCTCTCTGAGTTTCAGCCTTCTTATCGCTAATTCCAGAATTAGACTGCATACTCTCTGAGGTTCAGCCTTAGAATTCTGTGATGCTCATTTTAAAAATAACTGTACCATACAGCATTTAAAAATGGTTAAGGGCTTGTATATTTTAAAATGAAAGCGGTATTAGAACATTAACAAAAATAAATTTGATCTCAGTAATGTAGATTTGTCTGTGGGCACACTGCTTGTGTGAGGCGGAAAAATCAATAAACTTTTTGCTCATCTAAGAGGGGAAAAAAAAAATCTCCAGAAAATAGTGGAAGAGATGGCACAGCTTTAGATGAGCCATCTATCAGCTGATGGCTCTGTGTGTGTGTGTTGAGATATCTATCTATCTATTTCACAGAATTTACCATCATAATCATTTTAAAATAGCATCAGTTCAGTGGCCTAAATATATTTATATTGTCAGGCAACTATCACTACTATCCATCTTCATAACTCTTTTCAAGTTGTACAGCTGAAATTCTATACCCACTAAACAATAACTTCCCATTCTCCCCTCCCTGCAGACCCCCGGAAATCCCAAACATACTTCCTGTCTGTATGGTTTTGGCTAATCTCAGTACCACATGTAAGTGGAATCACATAATATTTGTCCTTTTGTAACTGGCTTATTTTACTTGGCATAATGTCCTCAAGGTTCATCTATGTTGTCGCATATTGCAGAATTTCCTTCCTTTTTAAGGCTGAGTGATATTCCATGTATGTATAGACCACATTTTCTTATCCACTCAGCTGTCAATGGATACTTGGCTTGCTTCCATATTTTAGCTATTGTGAATAACGGCTGCTGTGAAAATAGGTGTACAAACACCTCTTCAGGACGCTGCTTTCAATTCTTTTGGATCTATACCAGGAAGTGGAGTTGCTGGATCATTTGGTAATTCTTTTTTTTTTTTAAATTCTTAAATTTTTTTGCCTTTGAGGGCTGCACCCGCAGCATATGAAAGTTCCCAGGCTAGGGGTCGAATCGGAGCTGTAGCCGCCAGCCTCCACCACAGCCACAGCAACTTGGGATCCAAACCGCATCTGCGACCTATACCACAGCTCATGGCCACGATGGATCCTTAACCCACTGAGCAAGGCCAGGGATCGAACTCGCAATCCCCTGGTTACTAGAAGGACTCGTTTCTGCTGAGCCACGATGGGAACTCCTCATGTGGTAATTCTGTGTTTACTCTTTTGAGGAACCGTCATCCTGTTTTCCACAGCAGCTTTACCGTTTTTCGTTCCTACCTGCAGTGCACAGGGCTTCAATTTCTCCATATCCCTGCCAACACTTGTTGTCTTCTGTTTTTTTGGGGAGTAGTCATCCTAACGGCTGAGAGGTGGTATCTCATTGTTCTGATTTGATTTTGCTTATCAGTCACTCATGCATCTTCTTTGGAGAAATATCTGTTTAAATCCTTTGCCCACTTTTGAAATGGGTTATTTGGGTTTCGTGTTGTTGAGTTTTGGAGTTCTCTATGTATTCTTGACATTCATCCATCAGGTAATGATTTGTTTTCTCCCGATCTGTAAATTGCCTTGTTACTCAGTTGATGTTATCTTTTTTAATGCACAAAATTTTCAATTTTTCATGAAGTCAAATTGATCTGGTCTTTCGTTTGTTACCTCTGCCTTTGGTGTCATATCCAAGAAATCATTGGCAAATCCAATGTGAAGCTTTTGTCCTATGTTTTCTTCTAAGAGTTTTTATTGTTTTAGGTCTTAGACATAGGTTAATTTTTCATTTTGAGTTAATTTTTGTATATGGCGTTTGGTAAGGAGGGATTCAACTTCATTCTTTCCCCTGTGTGTATCTAGTTTTTCCAGCACTCTTTGTGGGGATGGTTGTTGAATAACAGTAAACAGGTACTGCTGTTATGAGAGACCCAACCATGCCCTTGGTTTTCAGTGCCCTGTAGACCACACAATTCAGAGCATGGTTCAAACAGAAGAACAATGCTTTTAAAACCACCTAAAACTACCTTGGCAGTCTTATTTTTAGTAGCCCTCTACAAGCATGTTAATTTCATTATTTCAATAAACTCCCTATTTGATTGACTGGTGACTGGATTTAGTAGACATTTGTCAGGCTGTCTTCCCTGGAGATCTGTTATGCTTGGAGTATGTAAGGCATCTTTTCCTCTTCAAACAGTGTTAAGTTAGGAAAGTGTTGTGGTCATATTATGAGTACAATTGTCTAAGAACATTAAGAACCTTAGCCTGGATCTTTTGTAACCATAAAAGGCAATGTGTCATGCTTTCCTGTTTTGCATGGATGAGAAGGGAGTAAAAAACACCAAAAGAATTTTTATTGCATAGAAATATTTCCTTCCTAGCAGGCAGTGTGTGAAGCAATAATGAGCCTAAAAAACAATCTTATATCGTCGTGAGAGCAGAGTGCTGGGACAAGCACTGTGGCCACACAGACTCAGGGGCTGGTGAGGAAGCTGCGGATTCCAGCCGGGGTCCCTTCTGCCTACGCGCACAGCACCTTCCCCTGGACGGGTGGGCCGGGGACCTTTCTGTGCCTCTTCGCACATCCCTCTGAGCCCGGCTGGATGGGTCGTAGCTTCCTCTCTCTGGAAGAGGAACTTGTCACAAGTCTGTGGTGCAGATAATTGGTGAAGACAGGCTAGAACCACGCTTCCCTAATTGCCAGTCTGTGGCTAAGACCCAGAGGAGTGTCCATTGTGTTGAGCAGTTGTTTTCTGTGAGGCAAATTACCCGGTACAGAAACTGTCCCTTTTAGTGTATTCGGTGTTGCCTTAGCCCTTGAAGACCATCGCCACGCAACACCTCAATACCGTCCGTGTGCCTGAGCGCTGGATTTGAGACCAGCTTACAGGGATGATCACACGTCAGCACGTCTTAAGAGCCCACGTTTTCCAGCAGCCTCATTTACATTGGGCCCGTCTTAGGCTTTGGGTTTTATTTGTTTGTTTGTTCTTTGGCATCGTGCACGTTCCTGGGCCAGGGATCAAACCTGTGCCACAGCAGCCACCCAAGCCATAGCAGTGACAATGCTGGATCCTTAACCTGCAGAGCTACCAGCGACCTCTCCCTCTCACATTTTTGGTGCCAGGCTAGTCCTACTACTTTTTTTTTTTTTTTCCTTCATTAATGGCCGTACCTGCAGCATATGGAGGTTCCCAGGCTAGGGGTCAAATCAGAGCTGCAGCTGGCAGCCTACGCCCCAGTCATAGCAACACCAGATCTAAGCCGCATCTGTGACCTATGCCAAAGCTCACGGCAATGCTGGATCCTTAACCCACTAAGAGAGGCCAGGGATCGAACCCGCAGCCTCAGGGACACTATGTCAGGTTCTTAACCTGCTGAGCCACAATGGGAACTCCCCATTTCTTTTACTACCACTTCCTTCATTTCATCCCCAAGAGAATTTAGGTTGCTGAAGAGAAATGACCGTCAATGTGTTTTTATGCCAAGTTAGGAGAAATCCGTGATTTCTTTAGTTTGTTTCGGAACCAGTATCTTTCAGTAGACTAAACCTGCCTCATTCTCTGGATGTGGAGATGATACAGCTACCTAAAAGGCATACGAGTTTGTTTTATCAGATGCTTTTCTAAAGATATGTTTACATGCAGTTTATTTTTTAAACAATTCTGTAGTATGTATAAAAATTAAGGTAAACAGTGAGAGCTGCCTAAGATTTCATGTTGTGGCTGTGATGTGACTGTGGTACATTTTTGTGGGGGGACAAAAAAAAAAAACACCAAGCCATTCACTCTGATATCAGTAATTTGAACATGAAGAGCAACTGTTCTTTAGCGTGGTGTGTTTTTCGGCTTTAGAAGCATTGCATTCCTGGGAAGACAGTGCAGGGCAAATATATGGTGTTATTTCTCTGATGTGGTTGAGCATTGGTATTGCATGGCTTTAAAAAGAAATGTTTTAAAGATAAAAGAGTGGAGAGCAGACATAGGAGAAGAGGGAACATTTTATACCGTCTGAGTTCTGTTAGTGGTTAAGAACAGCAAAGGCTACGTGTCTCCTGGGTTCCAGTCCCAGCTTTATCACCGGCTCTGACCGTGACTTTTTCCCACTTATCCTGATTTGTTGAGAAACTATTAAAATGGAATCCTCTCTCCATCTGTACCATTCTCCTCAAGTAATCATGCTGACCTTGTGCCCCTCTGATGCATCCCCGCCTTTTGAGACAACCTCGGTACTTGGGTCATCTCTCTTCTCCGTCCTTTGCCATTTTCCTCATCAGTTTTGGTGTGTGAGATGGTGATCCGTTCATCACTCTTGAGCCTGCTAGATGCTTTCCGCTTCTGTCTCCTCTCCCCACCGCCCCTCTCGGCTGTGCCTTGGTTGCTCCATCACTGCCGCTGTGCTTTTAAGGTCTCAGAGCTCTCCTCGGTTCAGGACTCTGCCGCCTGAACTGCCGCCTCTTCCAACCAGATCTGGGGAGCTGGGTCTTTGCCTTGAGCCATTCGCTCCTAGACACTGCTGAGTCCCTGCCCAGCTTTGTCCCAAAGACCTGCCACTGGAGCACCACCTTCGTGGGCCTTCTAACCACAAGCTTGGTCCACTGCATTAGTCACTGCATACTTTCCCCCTTTTTGCAATGCGATGGTAGAACATTATAGAAGAAATTCCATTATAATGTAATTCCCATACTGATTTTAGGCCCTTCTTATGGCTCACAGTAATTTCTTATCAATTCTCTAGAACATTCTCTGTAATGACTAAAAAATATTTTCCATTCTCCCTGTGCTTCCAGTTCTAACTGGCCTACCCTACCTCTTAAGGAGATGGTCTTGCCTCTTACTTTACTGAGATTGTTGATGTTTCTTGCCACTGTGCGCGTACACTTATTGTCCCTGGGATATTGGTGACAAAATGTTACCTGTAGCATCAGGTCTCTGAGGTCTGATGGAGCCTTTAAAGTAACTGGGTATCTAACTCTCGGCTTTGTCTCAGCTGTAGAAAGCAGAACTTGGCCGTCTTGGAAGTAGATATTTCTGGTATGGATATATTCAGTTATGCAGTGATTTCTGCTTATTGAGTACTGCGTCCTATGTGGAGTGGGTAATAAGGAAGATGAGAAAGACTAGCCCGCCCTTCCTTTCTTTGAATTGATAATGAGGGAGACATTCCTACTTCATCTAAGGAAAACCTTCGTTAGTATGCACTTGGTTCTAACCATGAATTTGGGTACCTTCAGGGTGTCCTGTCCTTTCTGGTGGAGCGAGTTGGAGCAAGATGCCATGAATGGGTAGCATGGCCATCTTCTCCCTGTAACTCCAGGACTATGGTAGCTGTCATTACACACAGCAGTAACAATGCAGAATTTTTACACTTGTGCTAAACCCTTGGAGAGGGTTAAAGGCAGACAAGTAATAGGAACTACCATATGGATTAGCGTAATAGGTCTGAAAAGGCCTCTATAGGGTGTGTTAAGAGGGAACTCAGAGGTGGGCCTGGAAGGAAGATGTCATTTGATGAGGCAGTGTGCAGAGGACGGCTCAGGGAACAGCCTGAGGACAGACCTCGACTCTGTTGAGAGATGAGCTCAGGTAGGGCATTTCTCTAGAGGGAAATGTAAAAATGTAAACCATTGCAGGAGCTTCTCCATAGAATCTGCCCATCATTTCGTGTGTGTGTGTGTATGTGTGTGTGTGTGTGTGTGTGTGTGTGTGTTAAATTGTATTTGAAAGCAGAACTTGGACGGGCTCTATAACCCAGGCCATTCCTTTCCCATCTTGAGGCAGCCAAGGGGTGTATGGAAAGAAAGGTGTTTATTTTGCAGTGCCCCGGGGTTTCTTCATCCTGGTTTCCTGGAGAACTAGTGTTGATGTTTCTCAAGTGCCATGGACATTTTAGTCTCTTTTGGGGAGCATAATCCTAGTGATTTGATCCATTGGAAGAATCCAAGGAGCCTAAGTTTGAGACTCTGACAGGTCTGGACAGTGATTTGGGAGCCCATGGTCCATGGTCCATGGAAACCTGGGCCTGAGAAGCCTTTCTCCTTTCTCATAGTCTGTTAGGAAACCATGATAAAGCAAGACACCCAAGGGGAGTTCTCTGGTGGCTCAGTGGGATAAGGATCTGGCGTTGTCCTTGCTGTAGCGCAGGTTGGATCCCTGGCCCGAGACCTTCTATGTGTTGCAGGTAAAGCCAAAAAGAAAAAAAAAAGGGGGGGCGGGGAGAAAAGAAAGACCCTAAGGTACCCCAGTGTAACCTTAAGTGTCCCCATTTTGACATTTTCCCAGCCCTGTGTAATTTATTTTAAAGGACAGAATGCATATTCAGGCACTCCTAGTGTCATTTTACTTAGTGTGGCACTAGAAGGGCACCAAACTAATCTCCTCTTTATTTTTGTTTCAGAAATTGAAAAGATTGCTCTCACAGAATGAAGAGTCATAAATAGTACCAGAACCAATAAAAGGAGAGCATTACCAATAAGGCATTTTTATAAGAAATAACACTTTTCAACCTCTCTACTTTGTGCATTTCCTAACTTGAATTCTGCTTTTAAATGTCATTTATCATCAGATATAACGTAGGGAAGGTTTTAAATACCACATTTCAGTTTGCGATGAACAGAACATTACTTGTATTGTGCTAACAAATGCATCAATATAAATTGTTTTAAGGTCCTTATTAAGCCTTATTGGGCAAAGAGATAAATATTTTGTCTCTGCTAATGTTTAACTGCAGTAACAGTAAATCTTGCAAGTCTACCAAAACATGAAGTCATTGCACAATGCATGGTACATTATAAATGTATTCTTCAGAAGTGATTTATGCATCTGACTTTTATGGCACTGAATTTCAAAACCTCATAAAGCAGTCGTTTTAGAGAAATGTCATGCTGACCTGTGTTGAGGGAGAGGTCAGATTTGCCTATGTGATCAACTTCATACCAACTTGACCTGGAGAGTTACAAATGTAGTGGAAAGATCCCATACTGCAGATACTCAAGAAATGTTTGCTAAATGACCGAATATTTAACATATTACTTGCATTGTGTGTTATTGATTCCCCCCCTCCCCAATTCGAGGTTTTTAGCCCCAGTGACTGAAAGTTTATTTTTTGGGTATCATGTTATCCTTCCTTCCTCCTGGGCAACCCAGGGAGAGTCTGAGTGTTTCTGGGACGTTGCCTCAGGATCATCAGAAACTACATGCATGTACTTTAAAAATTCATATCACAGCATCTTTAAGATATGGCAGTTTTTAATATTTTGGCATCTCCTACACATTGACTTATCAGGGAAAATTATGTCTTTATTTTACTTTAAATGAAGTACTGTTTTCAGAGATGATTTCCTTAAATCCATCTGCACTGAAAAAATGTAATTAATCTGACATTTTGCAAAGGTTTCATCAAATTATATTCTTGTCTTATGCACCACAAGGATAAGTACGTATACATTTTCAGCGAAGATTGGCTTTAGGATGTGTTAAGGGAAAAAGATAACAGTACATATTTTATGATCAATATATTTTAATTAGTCAATTTTCAAATGAGCTTGTCCATCTGTAAATTGGAGATAGGATATGCCCAAGTGCAGGAAAAAAAATGTGATTTAGAGCTTAAATAGAAGAATGAATTTTGAATTTATCTGTATAAAGCTCATATCCCAGAATAGGCTGGTTTGTAATGACCCAGTGTACCAACATTTTGACACAGTCCCCAGTACAGGGAAAAACTTGACTCGGGCTTAAAAACACAAATACCCTTTGAGTTCCTAGAACGGTTTTTTTTTTCTTCCTAACTAAATTAATTTAATTTTATTACTGATGAACTACATTGAGTTAATTTAGACCCCAAAATAAACATGTCACTTTGGAAGAGCTTAACATTTTCACTTTACAGATGTGTCCATGGTTTATCTGTGAATACCTGTTTAATGCAGGTGGACACCTGTTTCAAGGTTAACAATTTTTTTTTTATTTTTATTTTTTGGTCTTTTGTCTTTTTAGAGACGCGTCCACGGCATATGGAGGTTCCCAGGCTAGGGGTCAAATCAGAGCTGCAGCTGCTGGTCTGCACCACAGCCACAGCAACACGGGATCCAGGCCGCATCTGCAACCTCCACCATAGCTCAGGGGCAACACTGGATCCTCAACCCACTGAGTGAGGCCAAGGATCAAACCCGCATCCTCATGGATGCTAGTCGGATTCACTAAGCACTGAGCCACGACAGGAACTACCAACAATTTTTTTTTTTTTTTTAAGTTTAGCCTAGCATATAGTTCCTTTTTCAGTTGATGGAGGTATTCTCTTGCCTGAAGAAAGGCAAATGTTGAAATATGCCTTCAGGGGCCTGATCTGTTTTTCTAGTTCTAAGATTTTGTAATTTACTGTTAAACTTCTCCTAGAAAGAAACAGCAATACAAGAACTTGTTTAAGGTGTACTTTTCCCCTCTTCAAATTAATTTCAGAAATTTTCTTATGATAAACCCAAGAATGAGCTTATACGTCTGCAATGAGTGCATCTTCCTCCTTCCAGCATAGCTTATTGAATTGTTTCCAGTGGCTTCATTTATCTTCGGGATGTCGGTGTACATCCCACCCAGTGTATTAGGAGGAAACAAATGTTTACCTTGGCTTGGTTTTTCCCCTGTCCTGCCACCATTATTTCAGCAGCCTCTTGATACATTATTTTTCAGGAATGCAAAATTAATTTTAGTATCAGTTTAAGCTTTTTTTTTTTTTTTTTTGCTTTTTAGGGCTGCACCTGTGGCATATGGAAGTTCCCAGGCTAGGGGTCAAATTGGCGCTCAGTTGCTGGTCTGTGCCACAGCCACAGCACCACCAGATCTGAGCTGCAACCTACACCACAACTCACACCAGCGCCGCATCCTTAACCTACTGAGTGTGGCCAGGAATCGAAGCTGCATCCTCATGGATACTGGTCGAGTTCGTTACCGCTGAGACATGACGGGAATGAATTCCAAGCAGATCTTGATTAGCAGAAACCCAGCCTTGATTTTTAAACAAAACCAAAAAGAGCTACTCATGTCATTCATTATGTTATATCTGCCGGTTCATTTTTTTCTTCTTTATGGAAAAACAGCAGGTGGCTTTGTAGACAGTTTGGACCCTTTCATTATGGAGACTGTTACCTTTCCGTTCAAGGAAATTATCTTATATTTTTCCTTTGAAAATTTATTCCATTCTATTTTCTTTATCTAGACCTCTGTTGGACATTAGACTTCTGAATCAGAGTTTTTACATTTTGTTGTATGATGCTTTCCTTGGTTCTCCTTACTTTTTTAATTCTTCTTTCTGGGTTTTTTTTTTTTTTTTAATCTTCAATTTTATCCATTGAATTTTTAAATTTTGCCGTAATATTTAGGATATTAAAAACTTCTTAAATTTCAGTTTTTCTCTGTTTTCTCTGTCTTCTTTTTTTTGTGTTAGAAACTTTCCTCAAAAGCCTTGAGGTTCTTTTCATGTTAAAGAATGAGATATTAAGCTAAATAGAAGCTGTGTGTCATAGAGATTGTGGGTGATATTTTTCTCCTATTTGTATTTTCCAATTTTTCTATAATGTTACAAATCAAAAATGCTTAACAGAATTTTCAGAAAGCAGAAATATACCTGTAATTACTCACCACTACTTAGAAGATTCTCTTTTTTTTGTTTGTTTTCTTTCAGCTTGTTCTCACTTAGATGTTTAGGATAGTAAATGATTAGTGTTCTATTGAAATTTGGCATTTGGGTGCCTAAGGTGGTAACTAGCATAGTTTGCTTTTTTTGTTTGTTTTTGTTTTTTTGTTTGTTTGTTTGCTTTTTAGGACCAGACCCAAGGCATTTGGAGATTCCCAGGCTAGGGGTTGAATTGGAGCTACCGCTGCCGGCCTATACCACAGCCACAGCAATGCAGGATCTGAGCCTGTGTCAGCACAGCTCATGAAAACGCTGGATCCTTAACCGACTGAGCGAGACCAGGGATTGAACCCGCACCCTCATGGTTCCTAGTCAGATTCATTTCCACTGTGCCACGATGGGAACTGCTAGCATAGTTCTTTGTAGCTGGACCCAGTGCTGGCCTTAAAGCTCACTTTTAGGACCCCCCCCACCGCTCCCTAGCCCCAGGCCTTTAAGTTGAACAGCTCTGGAACTGCAGGTGTGGAAGAAGATGGCCCTTGGACTTCTGCAATTACTCTTTTCTCTTAGGTGAGGAAAGTTTCATAGGATGGGTGGCTATTTAATTCTCAGGAGATTTTGAGCTGCTCTGAGCCAGCGGTGCTCAATCTGGCTGCACCTGGAGAGCTTTCAGATTTCTCAGTGAGGAGTTTCTGTTGTGGCTCAGCGGGTTAAGAACTCGATATAGTGTCTGGAGGAGGTGGCCTTGCTCAGTGGGTTCAGGATCTGGTATTGCTGCAGCTGTGGCATAGGTCACAGATGTGGCTTGGAGTTGGCATTTCTGTGGCTGTGGTATAGGCCAGAGGCTGCAGCTCTGATGTGACTTCTAGCCTAAGAACTTCCATATACTGCAGGTGTGGCCTTAAAAAGAAAAGGAAAAAAAAAAAAAAAATTTCAGGAGTTCCCATCTTGGTGCAGTGGAGACGAATCCAACTGGGAACCATGAAGTTGCGGGTTCGATCCCTGGCCTCTCTCTGTGGGTTAAGGATCCAGCCTTGCTGTGGGCTGTGGTGTAGGTTGAAGATGCAGCTTGGATATGATGTTGCTGTGGCTGTGGTGTATGCTGATGGCAATAGCTCTGATTAGACTCCTAGCCTGGAAACCTCCATATGCTGCAGGTACAGCCCTAAAAAGACGAAAAGACAAAAAAAAAAAAAATTCAATGCTTGGGTCACACCCCAGACCAATTAAGTCAGAATCTCTGTGGAGGGGACACAGCCATGTATAGTTTTAAAAACTCTCCAGGAGTTCTTGTTGTGGCTTAGCAGGTTAAGAACCCAACATAGTGACTGGGAGGATGTGGGTTTGATCCCTGACCTCATAAAGTGGGTTAAGGATCTGGCATTTCCAAAAGCTGAGGTGTAGGTCACAGAGGTGGCTTGGATCTGACATTTCTGTGGCTCTAGTGTAGGCTGACAGCTGCAGCTCTCATTTGACCCCAAACCCAGGATCTTCCATATGCCTCAGGTATGGCCCTAAAAAAAAAGAAGGGGGAAAAGAAGCAAAAAACAAACCTCTCCATGTGATTTCAAAGTCACTGCTCTAAAGGACAAATTAAATGTTTTTATATTTAAGTAGCCCTCTGGATCTTTAGAAACAACCTGGAAAAACAATGTCTGAACTCACTATATCTCTATACATGTCTGGTAGGATTCAATAGCTACTTTATACACTTTGATTAACAGGCCATGCTCTGTGTGTGTGTGTGTGTGTATGTGTGTGTGTGTGTGTGTATCTGCCTTGATGTGACAAATCTTAAGCTTGTAAGAGGAAAGGCAGTCTCTTCATTCTGTTTATTTTGTATTCCAAGTTTCTAGAACACTCCCTGTCCTGAAAGGTTATCAAAGATCTTTGTAAAATTAATGCATTCAGGTTTGTTTTTTTTTTTTAATTGAAAAGAGGCAGAGATTCTTAAATTGTCAAAACATCATTCAAAACCTCATTCCACATTCCTTGATTTCCAAGGGCTCAACCAGCCCGGAGTGTTGTGGATTCAGGGAGGAAGGACTCCTTCACTCTTGTAACGCGTGGACTGAATACTCGTGGTTTGCACCAGGCTCTGACGGCTCCAGCAAACACGCACCCCAGACATTGTGCCTGGGAAGGTGACAGCTTGGAGAGGCAAACCTTTGGAGAAATAATACACATCTCCATACAAAAGTGAAAATCATTGTGAACCAGGTTCACTTAGGTATATTTTGGCCACCTCTATGCTCTAGTCACTGTTCTAAATGCAGGAGGCCCTGAAGTGAGTTTAACAAATTCCTTGATATTGGTAACATATTGGTAAGTAATTTTAACATAGAGCTTTAGAGCCTGCTTTTTATTCTTTTCATGTATTTGGGGCCAGAGCCCAAACGATAGATTTCTGGGTATTATAATAGATGATGAAATCCGTAATTACATTTGAGGTTTACAGTAAACAACCTGATGAGAAAAAAATGGATAGCTGTTTTTATTATTTTTATTTTACAGGTGAGGAAGTACTTTTAATGCACTTTGAGTAACTTGCCCTGGTTTATAACCAGTAGTAGCTCAGCCGGACTTCAGTCTGGGTTCTCTGTCTTCAAATCGTAAGAGTAAGAGGCTTAATATTTTACTTGTTGCCTTCTGACTGATGGGTGATTTTTGTACTTGGTGCAATGAAGTTAAATACTGTTGAGAAATTTAATCCTATAAATCCATTTCCATGCCACTAATGTTTGTTTTGCATTTGCCTAGTAGTTACCCTGAAAAGCTCTGCGGTGGTGTTTTGGTTTGTATGCGCGTGTGTGTTTAATGAGTTAGCATTATTTTACAGAAAAATGTGGGCATTGGAAGGTGTGGTCAGAGCCACTCATTACACATTAGGCAGGGTTTTTCAGTCTTCACTGTCCAGATTATCTTGAAATAATTTTTACCTGTTTTTGTCAGCTGGAATTATAATTTCTTAACTCCTAATACCTGAGTAAAAGGTAGCAATCAAGAGATGGCCCGATGACAGAGTGCCTGTAGCCGGCACAAAGAACTTAGGTCATTGAGAAAAGTAAATTACCGCTTGCAGTTTCTATTCTGGCTGTTGTTTTCATGTCCTTATTGTCTTTCCTGGAGGTATCACCCATCAGAATATTTAGTTTTGAACTTGAAATAGACTGGTGTGTGTCTAGCTCAGGATCCCGGGGGGGTTACACTTCTTTAAGGTGTTATCTTCTGGGTTACCTTTGCAGGATATTCATGTGTGAAGAGCCAAACAAAAGGCCAGTGGCCAAGTAGAGTAAATATGTTTCTGGAATTAGAGGACAAAGGTTAAAGCCCAGATTTGCCATTTGCCACTAATGTAACCTTGAGAGGTTGCTTAGCTTTCTGACCCTGTTTTCTCACCATGAAAATTCGGATAGTACTATTTATCTTTCTGTTTCCCTGGGTTTTGGAAGAATCAAATGAGACATGTAAAAAATGTTCTTACCTACCAAGTGCTATGTAAATAATGGATATCATTTTTTAAATCTATGTTTTCCTCACTCTTGAGCCTTAATAATTATATTTTCCCCCTTGTAATACCACCTTTATAAATAAACTTTCCAATTTGAGATTTTATATAAAGATAAGAAAATCAGTTTATTTTCCTATTAGCTCTCGTCTCCATCAGACCCTCTTGTTTTCCAGCCCTTAAAACAATTAAAATGGAGCTTAATATCAGTTAGGATGTTGCATGGATTAAAAATGATGTGAGAAAAGAAATACTAGCTTCTTTAATAGACAGTTTTTTAACCAAATGGATAAAGATACTTCGGTGTTCCTTGCTCAGAATTTCAGTGTTTGCTGTTGAACTTGCATGAGAAAGGGGGAGCCCTTCCTGGTAGGGGTGGTGTGGGGGTGGGGGCAGGGAGAGTTGAGTGTGCATTTGGATGATTGTCGTGATGGGAACGAGGAGAGATCTCAGTTCCATTTCAGCCTATGACGTAAATGGGCTGGATGAGGTGGAAAAGTCATTTCTCACTTCAGGGCCTATTTACCCATTTTGCCCATCATTCATCCTTCAAAAATTGAAGCTGTTAAAATTGATTATCTCCAAAGCTCATTTCTCTTTCGGATTTCCAGTGAGTCTGTGATTGAATATCAATAGAAGGTGTGGGAGAACTATAATTGAACTGAAAATAACAATAAACTTGAATCCATTTTCTTTTGTAGAGTCACGGAAGTATGTACAAAAATATAAACAGTAAATGCAAACCTCTCATCATCCCAAATACCTCCTTGTCTCTGAAAGGTAAATTATTAGAACTAGGGAATATGGACTTAAAGTGAAATGTAGCTTATTTTCTCCTGTATGCTGACTAGGAAAAATCATATTTTATCAATTAATTGTATATAATATGCTTATATAATAATTTCTCTAATTGTCCTACACATAAAATTTAGCAACCATTCCCTTGGTGTGCCATTTGTAGTGCACATGTTGCTAAAATCAGCTGTAAATTTCAGCTCATCTGTGTAGTTCAGTGGAACTGTTATTATGAGGTCAGAATAACTCAATACCAAAACCTATCTAGGAACGTTAAGAATAGAAAATTACCAAGCATTTTCCATCATGCGTGAACGTAGATACAAAAAGCTTTTGCAAAATATTAGCAAAGAGAACTTAATATTATATTTAAAAGGATAATAATTCATCATGACCAAGTAGGGTTTTCCCCTGGAATACAAGATTGTTTTAACTTCTGAAAATCAATGTAATTAACTATATTAATAAAATAAAGAAGAAAAATGATATAATCACCTCAGTGGAAACAGGGAAAACATTTGGCCAAATTCAACCCTCATTCATAATGAAAGAAAAGAAAAAAAACTCTTAGAAAACTATGAGTAGAAGGAAACGCCCTCGATCTGTTTGAGGGTATCTTAGTAAACCTGAAACTGACATCAAACGTAGTGGTGGAAGGTTGACTGTGTTCTCCCTAGGATTAGGAAAAAGGCAGAGATGTTTGCTCTTACCACCGTATTCAACATTGTACTGGAGTGCTAATCTGTGCAATAAGGCAAGAAAAAGAAATGAAAGACATAATGATTAGAAAGAAGCAAAACCGTCTTTGCCGATGTTATAATAGTACATGTGGAAAATCCAATGAAATCTACAAAAAGGCTACTAGAACAAAGGGTGAATTTAGCAAGAGCATAGGATACAAGGTTAGTATTAGAAATAATTTGTTATATTTATATATAGTAACAGGAAAACGAGAAAATGTAATTAAAACAATACAATTTAAAGTGGCATCAAAAGCATAAAATACTTAAGAATAAATTTAATTACAGATGTGGAAGATCTTGACACTGAAATCTACAAAATATTACCGAGATAAGTTATAGACCTAAATAAATGGAAAGATATATCATGGGGTGGAGCCCAGGAATCTTCAAAATGCCCCAGGATGCCTTGAAACAGCGGCCTGGGTAAAGACTAGAGTAGAAGGGGTTTCTTACATCTCCCAGTATTATTTTGTACCTAATCAATCTTAATCATTATATCCCATCTCCCTTTTCCTTCCTCCCTTCTTCCCTGTGCACATACGCAGAGTAGTATCCTGATTGCTTTTACCAATTCTCAGTGGATGTTGAGCCCTTGTAGAGTCAGGATCATAGACTCTTGTCTTCTTTGTCTTCACATTCTCCACATCTGTCACAGTCTCTCTGGCACATGCACACTCAGTGAACCATGTAGAATCCCTTGTGCTGCTACTGTCTTTAGGCTGTTCTTTATGGTTTCCATTGAAGTTTAAAATGGTAACTTTTGACGAACTTATAGTTTAGTTAAGGTGCAATTTGTCCCTGTTTAGTCTCAATGAGTTTTAATCATTAGCAAGTCTTTATTGATCCAGATTTGAAGAGCACTCATTCTGTCCTTTAAGTTTATACCACTCTTCCATCACAGAACTCTCACGAAGAGTATTTTGTGTGCTCATCCTAACAATTCCACATTGTAGACTGGACAGATGTTATTTTTTTTCCATTCTCAGAGGAGGAAATTGAGTCCTCGAGGTTAAGCAACTTGCATAGGGCCTCATAGCTAGGAAGTAGTAAAGCTGGGGCCTGAACTCCTGTCTTTTTATTTCAAACTTATTTTCTTTATGGCACCACCGTCTTCGTTGAGACATTTGCCTCTCTTTTGAAGAAGACAGCCCATCATCAGCTTAGCGTCAGCACTCTGCTCCCTTTATCCTCTGCATGATCATACTCTGCCTTTGGGGCTTAGAACCAGCTACTATGTATACTTGTAATGAGAATAAATACAGAATGTTAATTTCCTTGTGGTTACTTGGTTACTTTTCAGTTTTTAACTTATCCTTAATTTAGTTTTATTGCGATTTAATCATTTCTTTGTTTACTTTTTTTTTTTTTTGTCTCTTTTCTTTTTTAGGGCCGCATGCGCGGCAGATGGAGGTTCCCAGGCTAGGGGTGTCTAATCGGAGCTGTAGCTATCGGCCTACGCCACAGCCACAGCAATGCCAGCTCTGAGCTGTGTCTGAGACCTACACCACAGCTCACGGCAATGCCGGATCCTTAACCCACTGAGTGAGGCCAGGGACCGAACCTGCAACCTCATGGTTCCTAGTCGGATTGATTTTCACTGCGCCACACAGGAACTCCTACTTGTTCATTCTTTCACCCATCCAGCAAATGTTTATTGACCATCTACTGTGTATTTCAGGCATTGAATAAGACTGGAGCTGAGCCCTCAAAGAGCTCACAGTTAGTGGGGAAACACATAAGAAATCAATTGTTATAATAATTGAGAGAGAAGTACAGACTACTTGTGAAATATTTGAACCCAGTATGAGAATCAAACTTTAACACTGCTCTGAGAGGTTGGCATGAACATATGGGAAACCATGGGTCTGGGGAGGCTAATTTATGAAATGATAACCAAATTCTTACCTGTTCTGAGCCAGGTTGAGGGAAACATTGAAATAGCCAGGAGTATTTTCTAGCCTGTTCAGGGCAGGCCCAGGTTGGATTACAGAACAATGAGTGAGCTGGCCCTTCTACAGATTAAAAAAAAATTTTTTTTTTGGTCTTCTGTCTTTTGCCTTTTTAGGGCTGCACCTGCGGCATGTGGAGGTTCCCAGGCTAGGGGTCAAATCGGAGCTGTAGCCGCCAGCCTATACCACAGCCAGTGTATTGTGGGATCCAAGCCGCACCTGTGACCTACACCACAGCTCACAGCAATACCAGAGCCTTAACCCGCTGAGCGGGGCCAGGGATTGAACCCGCAGCCTCATGGGTACTAGTTGGGTTTGTTATCCACTGAGCCACAACGGGAACTCCAGATGTAAATGTTTTAAATCAGATTTGAGAAAGTTTCTATAAAAAGATGAAAAACAACACAAATATCTGTCTATAAGTCGATAAAAAGATGACAAAGTTATGTTTAAATTCAGTGTTAACATCTGTAATGAGGATGACTTACGGTCAGTACAATAAATGCTTTATTAATTCAGAGACCTTTTTAGTCTTGTTTATGCCTATTCTCAGCCCAGGGTAGGTACTCAATAAGTCTTTATTAAATTTCAGTAAGTTTAAAGGCATTTAAAAAAATTAAATATAGGTAGAAGGAAAAGATTTTGTTTTCTGATTAACATTTGACTATATTATTATAAGTTAAATGCAGGTTAAGTCATATAATTATGGAATGTTAAGAGTGGGAGAGCTTTAAAAATCATCTAGTCCAACCTTAAAATTAATGTAATTAAGTAGGTTTTGATATGGCTGAGAAATTGAAATATATAAATAGGTATACATTAAAAAACGCTCATCCCATTCTCTTTTTTTAATGATTTTATTTTTTTCTGTTATAGTTGGTTTACAGTGTTCTGTCAGTTTGCTCCTGTACAGCAAAGGGACCCAGTCACACACACACGTACCTGTGTTCTTTTTCTCACCTTATCCTCCATCATGCTCCATCACAAGCGACCAGATATAGTTCCCAGTGCTGTACTGCAGGATCTCGTTGCTTATCTGCTCCAAAGGCAATAGTTTGCATCTATTAACCCCAAGCTCCCACTCCACCCCACTCCCACCCCCTCCCCCTTGGCAACCACAAGTCTCTTCTTCAAGTCCATGAGGTTCTTTTCTGTGGAAAGGTTCATTTGTGCCGTATATTAGATGCCAGATATAAGTGATCTCATATGGTATTTGTCTTTCTCTTTCTGACTGACTTCACTCCGTATGAGTCTCTAGTTCCATCCATGTTGCTGCACCATCCCATTTTCATGTGCTCCATTCCCCTTCCAGTCTCCTATAGGTAGTCATTTTTATGATTTGTTCTTATATATCTGTTCAGAATTTCTTTATGCAGGTACATGTGTGCTTGTGTGTGTGTGTTCTTATTTATCCTCCTCCTTATGCAGACGGTGGCATACTCCAAACACTACACTGCATTTTTCTTTGTACTTCCCAAATGTATCTGGGCAATCTTATCACGCACTGTATGGCTCCCTCTTTTGTTTCTATTTTTTCACAAATGCCTAGTAGTTTATTATGTGGGTATGTCATGGCTTCTTTAATCATTCTCTCCAGACACATGGGTTGTTTCCACATTTTGGCTGCTATAAATAAAGCTGCAGGTGGATAACCTGTATGTGTGTTATTTCCTGTGTCGGCTGGTGTATTTGTGGGCCAAAGTCCCAGAAGTAGGATTGTCAGGTCAAAGGATACACGCATTTGTAATTCTGATGGGCATCACCAAGGTCCCTCCATAGCAGTCCCCGCATTTTATAGGCGAGGAAACTGAGGCTTTGGGAGTTGAGTTACCCTTTGGGAGTGGCAGAGTGAGGACGTTCCTCCAGGAGGCCTTTCCAGAGCACGTTTGGGTCAAATGCATTTCCTCCACGTGTCTGTAACACCCTTTGCCTTCCCTAACAAAGCCTTTATCACCTGTATTGTAATTGTTGACTTACGTGCTTCTCGCTACAGTTCTGGTACTTCGCACAGTGCAGGGCTCGATGCAGCGTGGGTGCTCAATCAATATTTGTTGGACAGAATGGATGGAAACGAGTTAAATCTTCTGATTCTTAGTCCAGTGATCATTCTGTTCCATTTTACACTGTATCACTCAACTTAAAAAATATGTCATCTATACGAGTAAAGGCAGGATATAAGGAGATGTATTTAGAACGGCTCATGTGAAAAAGATGTGGGGTATTTAGTAGCCGTATGAAAAGACTTTGAGAATCAGCTGTCAAAATTCTCAGGTGATATAAGACTTCGTTAATGGAAGTGCTGTTTCCAGAACGAAGGAGGTGCTAGTTCCAAAAGCTATGTCTGGGTTTTAAGCGGTGCGGTTCTGGGTGCTGCATCCTAAGAAACATATCGGTGCAGAAGACGACTTAACAGTAGGTGATGAGGGTAGTGAGGGATCTGGGTTTCTACCAAGGATGTTTAAAGAACCAGGGCTCTTCATGCAGGAAAAGAGACAATTTAAGGAGCGCGTTCTGCTTTTAGGTATTTTGAAGGGCTTTATGGAGTGTAAGATTTTTCTCCATAGTTTTAGCACGGAAAACCGGAACTCTTAAGTCAGACCTATGGATCTGCAGATTTTAACTCAATGTAATTGAATCCAAAAGTGAATGCCCTGCCTTGTACAATGTCATAAATGGCTTGGCCTTTGGGGTTCTCTTCATGAGATTGATAAACCCAAGTTGAGACTTGTGCAGAGTGGGACGGAGTGTGGCTAATACAGGACAGAGGACTCCACCCTGCACCTCCCCTGCTCCCCCTTTCCAGGGAGAGACCCTGAGAAACATGCTAATGTGGTTTCTGTGGAGTCCCATGCCAAGGGGCTGCCATGGCGGGATGGAGTTTCTGAGGAAAGTCAAGAGAGTAGCAATAAGGTCAGGTCCTGTGACCTGTGAGTGAGGAATTCAGCCCCCTCGTCAAGTGACCCAAAGTTCAGAACTCAGTTTTAGTTTCAGAAGGTAACTAGCGTGAAAGCCAGTCATGCTCCTGGCCACATATGCTAAAGGTTCCATTGAGTGAGTGCAGTGTGACGCCCATGTGGGTCGTTTAAGGGCTAAATCTGCATCATACCTGGTAGTAGTCTTTACAGCTGGGTGAGCAGGGTAAACGGGGCTCAACAGGGGAGAATTTGGGCAAAACAAAGGTTGGAGAGCTGACATCTGTCAGAAATGCTGTTGTTTTAAAAACTAAACTGGGGAATTCCCGTCGTGGCACAGTGGTTAACGACTCCAACTAGGAACCATGAGGTGGCGGGTTCGATCCCCGCCCTTGCTCAGTGGGTTAAGGATCCGGCGTTGCCGTGAGCTGTGGTGTGGGTTGCAGACGCGGCTCCTATCCTGCGTTGCTGTGGCTGTGGTGTAGGCCGGTGGCTACAGCTCCGATTAGACCCCTGGCCCGGGAATCTCCATATGCCGTGGGAGTGGCCCTAGAAAAGGCAAAAAGACAAACAAACAAACAAAACAAACAAACAAACAAAACCAAAAACACTAAACTGGAGATGAGCTGTGCCAAGCTTGTACTCCTCTTGACTTATGTTTAAACACTCATGTAACCAGCCACTCAGAGAGGTTGCAACAATTTGGAACTGTTACTGATCTGAAAAAGAATTAAGTTATGGTGGAAAAATAAAGGAAAACTTCTTTTCCTTAGTGGGACTTGGGGGAGGTGGGGGAAGGTACAGAAAGAATACTAAATAGTCTAGGTCTTGGGATGAGCTGGGGGTTCAGGCCATTAATTTCCCATCCTTTCATTTCTGATATCACTGAACCATCTCCCAGCTACTTCCATGTATGTATATTTTGCATAGTTGCCGTTTTTCGGTAGTTATAGGACATTCCATTATATTACTTATTTCAGAGTATTATCAGCCATTGTCCTCAGACCATTAGATATGTAAATTCCCTTCCTTCCTTCCTTCCTCTTTCTTATTTCTAAAAGCACTGCCATGAACATCTTGTACTAATTCCCGCTATTTTCTTTCGGATGATTCCCCCAAATAGAATTGTCGGGGCAAAGGCTAAGCACGGTGCATTACACGTTTCCAGGTTGTGCTTGGGAAAGATGACTCCAGTTTATTCCCAACAGTGTGAACATCATCTCCGTGATTAATTTTAAATTTTTAAATTTTTAAAATTTTTTTTTTGTCTTTTATTGTTGTTGTTGTTGTTGCTATTTCTTGGGCCGCTCCCACGGCATATGGAGGTTCCCAGGCTAGGGGTTGAATCGGAGCTGCAGCCACCGGCCTACGCCAGAGCCACAGCAACGCGGGATCCGAGCCGAGTCTGCGACCTACACCACAGCTCACGGCAACGCCGGATCGTCAACCCACTGAGCAAGGGCAGGGACCGAACCCGCAACCTCATGGTTCCTAGTCAGATTCGTTAACCACAGCGCCACAACAGGAACTCCTCCGTGATTAATTTTAAAGTGCTGTTTTCTGTCCGATGCGTCAAGCGCAGAACCTTGCCTTGGAAACTGAACCCATCCATTGGATAGGCTGGTGGCTCCAGGAAGGTAACCGTACTAGTGAAAGGCAAGGCACTCAAGCTTGCAGAAAGAGAGGACAGGTACCATCATTGAGATTTTATTTCAGTTTCTCCAACAGCATGAACAAGAATAAGACGGACATAGTTGTAGGAGATGTGTGGTGCCTGGCAGCAAAGCACCTAGAGCCAAGGGAATAAAACTCAGCTTCTGTTACTGGAATGCATAGAAAGTAAGTTCTTAACCATATGTAATCAGACAAGGCCCACAAAACATAACCAGAAAAGCTGGGACTAGCTGGGGAGATGGGAACGGGTGGCAAAGCTCCAACTCTGACCTAATTGGATTTTTGTCATTTTTATTCATGTTGCCAAGATAGTGGTTATATGATGATACCTAAAAATGGTCTTTCTTTGCCTCATTAAGCTGTGTGTATTTTCAGGGTTCACGTTCCTTGGATCACTTTTTCATTTAAAATTTGGTTATTTACTCCTTTTCTTTTCTTTTCTTTTCTTTTTTTGTCTTTCGTCTTTTTAGGGCCACACCTGAGGCATATGGAGGTTCCCAGGCTAGGGGTCTAATCAGAGCTGTAGCCGCTGGCCTACACCACAGCCACAACAACGCAGGATTCGAGCCACATCTGCGACCCACACCACAGCTCACGGCAACAATGGATCCTGAACCCACTGATCGAGGGCAGGGATTGAATCCGCAACCTCAAGGTTCCTAGTCAGATTCGTTTCTGCTGTGCCACGATGGGAACTCCTAGAAATTTTTTTTATAATTGAAAATATCTTGCCTATGGTAATATTTTACTTTTGAGGGGGCGGTTTTAAATTTCTGTCTCTTCCATAGTTGGAATAAATATGCTGTTCTGGTTTCTTTTTTTTCGTTCTTTTTGTCTTTTTTAGGGCCGCACCCGCGGCATATGGAGGTTCCCAGGCTAGGGGTCGAATCGGAACTGTAGCCGCTGGCCTACACCACAGCCACAGCAACACCAGATCCAAGCCGCGTCTGCGACCTACACCACAGCTCACGGCAACGCTGGATCCTTAACCTGCTCAGCAAGCCCAGGGATCAAACCCCTGTCCTCACGGACGCTAGCCGGGCTCGCTAACCACTGAGCCATGACGGGAACTCTTCCGCTCTGGTTTCTTCTACATGTATTTTCACTCTTTGGCCTGAACATGTGTTATGAGCTTAAGGCTATAACTTAATTCTTTGCATTTCTGTTCACTTTTCTGTTGCTTACTAGCATTTTTTCTTCTAATGGTATTGCTTCGGGCTTATCATGTACTAAATAACCCTTTATATTTTTTTTATGAATTCTACTTTGAGTTTTTTCTACTTCAACTAATACTCTATTCTTTCATGAAAAAGTGTTTTTCTTTTGTAACAATTTAAAGTTTGATAGTCTGAAATCACTGTCATAATAACTTCAGTGTTTTTCTTTTGTTATTTTTTTCTACTTGTCAAACACATGTGTTTTACTACCAATATCAAGTTCTGTAAAATCAGTATTTTATTTTATCTACATAATAATTTAGGGAATGTTGTCATCTTTACTATATTTAGCTTTCCCAGAATGGAGCAAATTATATTTCTCCATTTATCCATCTTTCTTTAATTCTGCTGTCAGACTTTATGTCATCTTAGAATAAGATGTCTCTAATTTTCTGATTTAAATTAATACCCACTTATTGAATTTTTTGTCAGCATTATAAATAAGGTCTCCTCCACAGCATTTTTTAGCTGTGGCCCATGGTATGTAGCCCTGTAGTAGTTTCAAATGGATCTTTATTCTGCTACTTTGCTGCAGTCACTATTTAATTGGTTTTTTTTTTTCTGCTTTTTGGGGCTTCACCTGTGGCATATGGAAGTTCCCAGGCTAGGGGTCAAATTGGAGCTGCGGCTGCCGGCCTATACCACAGCCACAGCAATGCGGGATCCAAGTCTCATCTGCAACCTACACCACAGCTCACAGCAACACCGGATCCTTAACCCACTGAGTGAGGCCAGGGATCGAACCCGCATCCTCATGGCAGGTTTGTTACTGCTGAGCCACCTGGGAACTCTTGAAGTCATTACTTTAAATAGTGACTTAGTTCTTTTAAATGACTAGTGAAATTGATTTTATTGTGTTATATAATTATATAACCTTATAACTTGATGCCCTAGAACTATGTCATATATAAAATATATTTTTCTTATCTTTCTGTGTTTATACTCTCAAATTCTTTTCCTCTCTGATACCTAATTGCCCATTCAGGGGAGGAACTACCTTTGCTTCCCTATGTACTAGGAAATAAGGGAATCACATTCCCCTGTGAATGTTGCAGCCAGCACATAAGTAGATAAAGTTATTAACATATGATATTCTCTTTGGGAGATGAAATGGATCCCAGGTGAGCAATATTAGACATGTTTGAATGTCTTCTTGTATTTCAAGAAAGACGGCATCAAACAAAAACAAAGGAAAGAACAGGAAAAAAGATTGTCATAGAGTCGGTTTGGCAGTCCACATTTCAGCATTATCCACAATAAAGGATGGGTTAGCAGTGGCTTTTGAAAAATCTGAAAGTAGAGAGGGATGCAGGAGACTCAAACTCACGGACCTAGTGTCCCACTGGTGCAGCTGACAAGGTTATTCCTGGGGTGAGATGGGTGTACCAGGCTTTGTTAAAATGCACTTACTCTAACTCACCGCCTTCTTTCCCCTGGCTTACCCAGCAACCCCATGGGTCTTCCGCGTAGAAAGAGGATGCACTGAAATAGGGGCTTGAAGGATTCCATTCCCCGAGACTGGGATTTGTCATTGCAAAGCGATGGACTGACGTTATGGGGAAAGAGGGTACTCCCCAGGTGAACTTAGAATATTTTAGTACCTCATTTCCCATGGCGAACTAGTGAGTTAGCATTCTGGTTGTGTGTTCCCTACCCCTGGGCGATGGCGCTGCACTTGGTGCGCAAATGGAATAGAGTTTCTGAGCCTAGAAGGCTTGCCAGGAATATAAATGTGCCCTTGAGGCCTCTTGGAGAGAGAGCCTGATAACCTGGTTGTGATGTTTGCGTTGGCAGAAGTCTCAGGATGGGTATTTTAGCTTTCCATGAACACTTACTGCAGTGATGATAGGATTTTTGCTACCTCCCCTCTTCATGTGACAAATTATATTATTTTCCTGTGTTCAGGCATGGAGTCCAAGTAGAAACTCTGCTCATGGGGAATATTATTTTACTGGGTCTTACGTTTTATTTACTTTTTTATTTAGTAATCAGAGCCATACACATGAAAAACCATTGTGAATATCTTGTCTGTTTATGGAAAATAAAACTATATTTGCCTTCATCTTATAATGTTTATAAATGTTGAATCACAGCATTGCTGAACGAATGTAATGTATGTCGGTTATACTTCAGTTTAAAAAAAAAACTATATTTGCCCTGTGAAGTAGATTGAAAAGCTTAACAATTCTGACCTATTTCTGGAACATTCAGAAAATTCTACACTAAACTCATGGGCTATAGGCATTTTTTTAAAGCGGTAATTCCTAATAACATTTCTTTTTGTTGTAATTGATTCTCTCATTATTTCGAGTTTTTATCCATTTCCACTTAAATACTAAATTTATTGGCACATAACAAAAGTGTGCATTTCCCCAATTTTTTAAAAAAAAATCCCTATTTTATAACTTGTCATGATTTAATCATATGATTTTTTTTTCTCCAGATTAATTTCAGGTACTTAGGTTGTTTGCTAATTTCTTTTCTTCTCTTGGTTTTACTTTTTGCCTTTTCTAATTTTAGTTTACCATCAGTTCTTTTCTTTTTTCCTAAATTCTTTCAGGTAGATTTTTTTTTTTTTTTTTGGTCTTTTTGTCTTTTCTAGGGCCACACCCACAGTATATGGAGGTTCCCAGGCTAGGGGGCCAATCAGAGCTGTGTAGCTGCCGGCCTACACCACAGCCACAGAAATGCGGGATCCGAGCCGCGTCTGTGACCTACACCACAGCTCACAGCTCATGGCAACATTGGATCATGAACCCATTGAGTGAGGCCAGGGATTGAACCCACAACCTCATGGTTCCTAGTCGGATTCGCTTCCACTGCACCACGATGGGAACTCCATCTTTTAGGTAGATTCTTAATTGTTTTTCTTTCCTTGGTAATCTAAACAGTTGGAAAGCCTTCTGTTTAAGAGGCCTGATTTTCCTTAAGATGGCTGCCTGACTTCTAGAAGCCCTGTTAATCTAAGTGCTCTCTTTATGGATATAGGTGTATGGCCGTTTGCTGCAGTCATGAGTAGATCATTTGAGTATTGCCTTTTAACGTCCACACTCAAAGAATTGTCTTACATTGTATTTGAGTTGTGATCGGCAGTACACACAGGGCACAAGAGGAGGCAGTGAGAGAAGAGAGAAGCTATTACCTGTTGAGATTTTCTGCCAGCAGAGAGGAAGCAGCCAGGAAGCGAGCTGCCAAATGAAAGGGCAGATGAGGCTGCTGGCCTGTGAGGAGTAACCCTGAATTCAAAGTCAGGGGGCTGCACGTAGGCTGAGCACGCAGGAAGTGGCTTTAACACCATCAGTCGTGGTGCTGCTCATTTGTCACGGTCAGGAGGGACTGAACAAGAACCCGATTCTGCACAGACAGGCCAGGATTTGACAACAAAGAGTTGACACACGTGGAAGGCAGTAGACCGGTATCATTGGTAGGGACTTGGGCTGGGCTCAGTGGGCACAGGTGGCAGCAAACAGGTGGGTCAGCAATTCCAAGGTGACCTGGGTTAACAGTGACAGCGATGGCAGCCATAGTGGTGGCTCCCCTTCACACATGTTGTTGCTGATACAATAGTTTTACGACTCTTCCCATTTTACAGTTGAGGAAATGGAGGCTCATCCTGGCTTTAAATAGCTTACCCAGCCAGCTGACATAGTGGTAACCCACGGAGCCCCTAGCCTCTCTAACCCCGAAGCCCGTGCTCCCTCTGCTCTGTCACATGGCCTGGGATCTGACTTGCACACACACATCCACACAGGATGGAAACAGCTGGTGCAACAGGGTTACAGCTGCTGAACCGAGGATAGAGGGTATGTGTTTGTCAAGTCTGGTTTTTCCATCCTTAGTGTATGTCAGCAAGAACTGGCGGGTATGTGTTGGCAGATGGAGTGAGGCAGGGTCTCCTGCATTCCTGCCACTGAAATGATAATTCTTTTTTTTTTTTTTGTCTTTTTGCCTTTTCCAGGGCTGCTCCCACGGCACATGGAGGTTCCCAGGCTAGGGGTCGAATCGGAGCTGTAGCCGCCAGCCTACACCAGAGCCATAGCAGCGTGGGATCCGAGCTGCGTTTGCAATCTACACCACAGCTCACGGCAACGCCGGCTCCCTAACCCACTGAGCAAGGCCAGGGACCGAACCCGCCACCTCATGGTTCCTAGTTGGATTCGTTAACCAGTGCGCCACGACGGGAACTCCTGAAATGATAATTCTCATGCTCCTCTGCCTGCTTCTCTCACCTTTGCTAACAGGGGTATCTGTGTAGGTTTGTGAACAGAGTGAGGGCTGGGATAGCATTTGTCTTCTCAGGCTGTGCATTGAGGGCTTCCTCCCCCCCCTACCCCACCGCCGCCACACACACCCCCCCCCCCCCCGGCTTGCACTGCTTCCTGGTCTGTGTGAGCAACCTGTGGGCTTGTGGGGTGCGGCACGTCATCAGCTACAGCCTGTGTAGGCAGCCACCCAGACTGGGGACAAAGTGTTTGTTTATATTTCTTTTTATCTCATGCTACTGGAATTTCTACTATTTGCAGACGCTTTATGATGTTCATCATGGGATGAGCGCAGCAGTTCACGTACAAGCTCATGAGCAAATGCATGTAGGACATACTGATGGAGCCCAAACATGTTTTGCTCATAGCTTATGATTTGAAATGTTTGGAGGTCATTCCTCCAGGCCAGGAGACCCCAAACCTGGATGGGCAGTTTAATCTCTCGGTAAGATGGAAAAAAAAGAAAAAAGAAAAAAAAGTCCAGATGTCCTGGGCCCAACCACACATATCTAATCACCAGGGGGTACGGTCCGGGAATGTTTTTCAACAAGAACCAGAATTTGAACCACTGCTCTAAGGTATGGTCCCTGAAAACTATCTTCCTCCTTATAGCTGCTGGAAAAATATCTTAGTGCCCGTTGCAACAAATAGACGTTTGGAAAGGTGTAGTGCTTTGAAGCCTGTTTATGAATTGACCTGCTTGTTTATTTGTTATCCCCTGTTGAAAGGTCAGCTCCAAGAAGTGGGCCATTGTCCAGCTTGTTCCCCACTTGTTCTTAGAATAGTGCCTGAAAACATAGAAGTGTTCGGTAAATATTTGTTGAGTGAACAAATACATAACAAAACCCTTTTCCCACTGCGTTTAGGTAAGACGGGTCCCTTCTTGGTCTTCAGATACCAAAGAAAGGAGCTGTGCTGCTGTCAATTCGAACGAGAAAGTTCTTGGTTTTTGCACTGAGCTGATTGCAGTTCTTTAATGTTCAAAAATGATGTTACTCCCTCATATTTCATTGTATTTTGAACACCATCAAAGAACACAGTGGCAGCTGGAAGGTGACATAGAGGTCTGCTTTCATGTCAGTCCTCATTTGAAGTCCCTGCGTCTTTAAGGAGAGGGCTAGGCTACAACTTGGTCATCCTCCAGATCCAAGAGGAAATGGATTGTAGCAGTTGGGCCTTTGTAGAGCAGATGTTTTGGTTGGAAAGGCTATCAACCATCTGACTCATAATAAATCCTCACTTCCAGTAAATTCCCAGTTTTCAGTTACAGTAGGTAGGATGCAAGAAAACAATGTCTTCCACTTTGGGATCTTTGAACTCGTTTCACATGTTACCCCCGCGCCCCGTGCATTACTTTGTGTGGAAGGATGAAATACCAGGGGAGGTTAGATCAATTCCAGGAATAGACTCCGTCCGTTGGTGTTTTCAAGGGAGACCATTGGAGGTAGACCAAAGCCACTGACTTGCCCGACGTGGTACTAATGACGAGAAACAACAGCCTGGAGTTTTCTTCTATGTTCCCCTATTAAAATCATTTCTAAATTTGTTAATTTGAATAACCTATAAACAAGCCTATGGTTTTCTATTGTTTGATGGGGAGGGTTCCTTTTTTTCTTCTCCATAGCACTTTGAAAATAAGTCTATCATTCCTGACATGACTTCTTGAATTTGAGAATATTTGTTTTGTGGGGAAATTTATTCCGTACATGCAAGCTTCTCGAAAGTCTACCAAGATCCATCTCTAGTGTTCCATGTGGGTACATCGGGATTACAGCAATGATGTTAAACCTATCAGATTTTGTATCACGTGCTTGGTAGAGGGGGTCCGTTATTAACTTGGTCAAGTGCCATGTTATTGTTCTCCTCCTGCTTTCATCTCCAGTGAGTTTCTTTTTAACCATCACTGAAGTGAGAAGAGTCCCATAATCTTCACAGCGATAATTGAAGAATTCAAGATCCCATTGCTTCTTCTTTGAGAGCAACAGTCCCATCGCTCCAGACAGGGGCCGGGTTCTGATTCATGAAAGCTTCTTAGGTGACCTAGCGTCCCAAGTGAAACATTCAGAGTTTGGGAGTAAGCAGGTTGCTTATCCAGAACGCTGGACGTTTCCTGGGTTGGTCTTTGGCTTTCTTATCCACATCAAATGACTCAGAAGTAATACTATTTTCTTTCTACCTCTTCTATGTCATTTTGTCCTCTCCATTTTCGGCTGATTAGATGGTCATCATATACTCAAAAAACTCCTTTAACACAGGACAGTAAGAGAGCATTGCTGGCCTTTATATTCCAAGGTGCATTTGCACATCTTCAGAATTACTGTCACATTTCTGCAGGGATGGAAAAGATAGAATAAACAGTGTGCCTGCATCCTCCCCCTGCTGATAACTGGGATGTGGGAGAGCCATGGCAGATGTAAGAGACTGTAGCCTAAGGGGGAGAAAGCAGAAGTGGTTAGTCCCATGACAGTGTGTCTTACTCATCTTGTCTCTCCCACGGCGAAAGCATGGTGCCTTGCATGTAGCAAGTACTGGATTATGGTGGGAAAGGCCCTGGCTCTCAATTAGAGAAGACCGCGTTTCTTTCCTGATGCTTCACGTGCTAGAAGATTTTGGACATTTCTTTCTTAATTTCTTTGTGAAATTTTTAAATTTGCAAAAACAGAGGTCACAGTATCTCTCTTAAAGGGTTGTTGGTGGTACAAGTTGAGGTGCAATGTGTGGCCCCCAGACAGAAACCAGCTTTGCTAAGCAGCTTTCTAGAAGGGGCACTGCCAACCCCGGTTTGACTGCTAGGCATCATCAGATCTTGACTCCAGGATTGGGAGGAGGTCAGCCATTCCAGGTAGACAGCTATACCCAAACCTGGCAAAAAGATTCCTCAATTTGGGGAAAATGGCAGTATTTGGGGCAATTACCTCACCCATCTTATGATTTGAGAATTATACATGTTTTATTATGCAATTAAGCATAAATGTGTACCATAAAACTTTAAGGCGGGTGTAATGGGTTTCTGTTTTAAAATTCCTACTTCTCTCTTTCTATTCGCTCCTAAGGAACAGTGCTTTTGTAAGTACTGATCTGGATTTTATCATCTTTTAGTGTTTTTGAAATTTTGAAACAATCTCAAATTTATAATAGAAATGTAAGAACAGTACAAAGCATTTTTTTTAGCCATTTGAAAGTGAGTTGTGCCATGATGCCCTTTATTATCATATATGTCAGTGTATTTCTAGGAAATAAGGACGCAATTACGTATGGTCATAAAGATCAGGAAATTAACATTGATGTCCTACCACCACCCAAATCTCATTCAAATTTCACCAGTTGTCCTAATGATTTTCTAATAGCAGAATTCCAGTTAGAATCATGGATTATGCCCAGTTGTCCTGCCCCTTTAATCTTTAATTAATGAATTCATCTTCCTCAGTTTTTCCTTGCTATTCACAGCAAATTTGGAGAATATGGGCCAGTTTTTAAAAGTCTCTCTCCATGTGGGTTGTCCGATGGTCCATGGTGATGGGATTCCGTCTATGGATCTGTGGCTGGAGTTCTCGCTGCCCGCTCTCCAGTGGCACAGCCTGTCCGTTTGCCTCATTACCAATCATGTGTTCACCTCGGTCACTTGTAGAAAGTGATGTCTGTAAGGTTCTCCACTACAGTTAACTCTTTTTCTTTTTGTAAATGATGAGTATTTTGTGGGGAGGTCCTTTGAAGCTGTACAAATATCTCATTTTTCTTTTTTTTTAGGGGCGCACCTGCGGCATATGGAGGATCCCAGGTTAGGGTTCCAATTGGAGCTACAGCTGCTCGCCTACACCACAGCCCCAGCAATGCAGGATCTGAGCTGCGCCTGCAACCTACCCCACAGCTCACGGCAATGCCAGATCCTTAACCCACTGAGCGAGGCCAGGGATCGAACCCTCAACCTCGTGGTTCCTAGTCAGATTTGTTTCTGCTGCACCAGGACAGCGGAACTGCTAAATATCCCATTTTCCATTGAACTTCGTTTAGAGTAGCATGAATTTCCCATTTGATTGAATGGATTATAGTCAGTTGCCATCATTGTGTATTTTGATGTTCAAGAGTATTTCTGTATCTATCTGTGTGTATTAAACAACCATGCTCGTACTGATACCTCCACTTCTCTTTATACGTATGTGTAACTTTCTTTGAAAGTGAAAAGTCCATAGTAGATTATGGGTGTATTACACACAGTCTGCTATGTGTGATAAATCCAGTCCCGTTATCTAAGTTACGGATGGATATATTACGGATCTATTCTATTGGTCCCCCGCCCCCATGTGTAGCCAGTCTCCCACTGATGCTGCTGTCCTTCCCTCACTCTCCTTGGGCCCTGACATCCTGCACCAAGCTACCTTTCTGTGGGGACACCCTTCTCGTTCTGCTCTGGGCCACTGTAGACCTCCCTCCCTGACCCCACATTCAGCCTTGGCCTCTAATCCATCTTTCCCAAGCTGTTGGAATACTCTTTCTAAAGCAGTCTGATCATGTCCTTACCTTGTTTTGAGTCCCTTTTTGTGTTGTCTTTAAAACGAACACGAATTCCTTAGATCAAAAGCTTTGAGGCTGTTTATGGTCAGGCCCTTAAAGGGGCCCAGCTTCATCTGTCACCCTCCTCACGAGTGTCCCCCGTTTCCATCTTCCTGAACACTGCCCATGGGGTGCTCTGCACCTCTCTGCTTCCATGTCTTTCCATGTGCTGTGCTCTCCTGTATACCTTTTATTCCTTTAGAGTACGTGGATTCCTTCCACCTAAACACATTTTCTCCTCCTTCCAAAGCTACGCGTGATACTCATATCGTAACATCCCTCCTTTTTCCTGCCATAGGTTCACACCTCTCTTAGGATACACTTTTATTCTAACAGTTTTAACCAAACAGTCAGTTGCTCTTTATCTGTTATTTATTTGGGTGTCCTACTTGTCTGTGAAAGTTTCGAGGGCCTGTGTCCCTCGTACCTCCCAGGTGGTGCCTCACACGCAGTAGGACTTTTAATACATGTTTGGGGAATGAAAGAGCCTGAATCCCGAAGTCAGCCCCAAATGTATACTCAGCATAGAAGGGAAATGGACATAATCGAAGACGGAAGAAAAGGAAAGAAATCTGCAACATATGTTGCTCATGACACACAGGCCGTGGTGGGTCCAGCCAGGGTTTATCTAGGAGAAAAGCCTAGTTTAGTTTGTTGAAGCTTTGGCAAAGTTTTCTGCTCTCGTGCTTTTTAAAATATAGTTTTGTTTTGTTTTGTTTTTTAAACATAGTTTGAACCCTTACCCATATTTGATTCTGTAAGTAACAGACCCGAGAAGTGAAACTGTTCAACCTAGACTGCTCTCACTTGCAATCTTTCATGCTTATTTGGTATAAACTTTTCTTTTTTTTTTTTTACCAAAAAAGTAAGTCAAATCCACATTCCGATGTGAACTAGAAATGTTAAGCTGTTAATAGCTTCCCTGGAGAATTGCAACTTGCTAGGTACTTTCATCATCATTTATGCATCGTGAAATGTCACAATTTCTGTTCATAAGTACAAAACTGCAAATGTTCGTCAATTGGTCTATCTTAAACCTGTCATTAGCTTGGAAATGAAAGAATATTCCTCACGAACCTAAGCCAGTGAGAAAGTCTTACTCAATTTCTAGTTCTTCTAAATCTGGTCATCAGTACTTCTATAATTAGTGCAGTTCTAAATAACAAAGCCACCCACTCAATAGCTAAGTTCCACATTTATGGTTTTTCATTTGGAGAACATTTTAGTATAGGATGTTCTTCCTAGGAAAATTTCTCCTCTTCGTAACTTCCTCCTCTTTGGGGGTCTGACATTTCCTTTTGATTCACACCGAATCAAAAGTAAGTGACACAGAGTTTTCAAAGCCGATTTGGATATAGCAGATTGATACAGTGGGAGAAAAGCATTGATGCCGGAGTGATGGGTTTTGGTTTCTGCCCTGTGTCTAATCAGCTCTACTCACTAGACAGATTAGTTCCCTTCTCTCAGTTTCTCCACCTGTACATCTGTAAAGTGTACGTAGTGGAATCGCTGGCAACTAATTTTATTTTTAATGTGATAGAAACCTTCTCACAAGTGAAATCTTAAGCCCAGTGCCCAGTATGTAAAACGCAGTCGTAGCTGCTCTTAAGACATGTACTCTTAAGGTACACATGATTCCAAGTTCTCCTCGAACCCAGGATAACCACCCCTGGCCCAGATCTCCAAGGGGTCCTTTTTACCTTTAACATTCTCTGGGTTTATTTTCCCTTTGCTCATGTCATTGGCACATTGGCACCGGTATCGTTGACTCAAAGGGGCTCGTCTCTGCAATGCCCGCTCTCTTGACCTGGCCCTTTCTCTGGCTCCCCCATCATTTATGGTTGTGGCCGGTTAGAAGAATATTTGAGAAGTATCTTGTTGTACTTTTCAGCTGCTACCACAGTTCTCTCCTTGGCTTCGCTCTTGAGTTTTTGCAACATGCCACAGATGCTTATTTTTAAACCCTCAGCCTTGTCTAAGATACCTTCCACACTCTTCCTTGGCCCCGTGTGACATCACAGTTCATCTGTGTTCTCCTGGGGTTGACTCACAGGAGGGATTGCTCCGTCCGTTGCTTTTCCCTTCTGTCTTTATCTTTGGACCTATTTTCTCTTCCTTCAGTGTCAGTTCTCTGAGCCAGTGCTTTTCAGACTTTAATGTTCTACAGATCATCTAGGCGTTTGTTAAGTATCCCCCAGGTGAAGCTGATGCCGTTGGTCTGCTTAGCAAGGCTCCATCACCCAGGCTTCAGCCCCTGGCTCTTCACCAACGTGATGCCACACCTGCATTTGGGGCCTGGTACTGGTCCCCTGTCTTTATGCACCTGAACTAGACAATCAAGAAATGGAAGGGGTAGAATTGTCTCCACTGGCAGACATCCAAAGCTTGCTGTCTAACACCATGCAGGCTGGGAAAGTCAGAGCCTCTTTCCCTGCCTTTTATCACTTCTAGAAGTTCTGCATTTTTCTCTTAGGATCCCTGTTACTCTCCTGCTGTATCTCCTCTCTTACAAAAGTCTTTCGCCCGGAAAGAGTCTGATGCATTTCTTCTCAGGACAAGGAAGAAACTGATGAGCTTTTCAGCCTTGCCTTTTGATGATTAGTCACATACAATCTTATCAGATCTAGATTGAAGAAGAAAAAAAGAACTTTTCTCATCTTCATGGGTTTACATCTGCCTCTTTGAGTGGGGAGATGGACTCTTGCCGTTCTTTTTTTTTCTTTATTGTTTCCATCAAAAGGTTTTGCCCATGGTAGGTAAATCATAAATGCATATTGACTGAGCACATGGTGTGTTGTTTGGAAGTTGATTAAAAGTAGCAAAAAGAGGGAGTTCACGACTTGGCTCAGCAGTAACAAACCTGACTAGTATCCACGAGGATGTGGGTTCAATCCCTGGTCTCACTCAGTGGGTTAAGAATCTAGCATTGCTGTGAGCTCTGGTGTAGGCCGGCAGCTACAGCACCTATTCGAGCCCTAGCCTGGGAACTTCCACACTGCTGCGGGTGTGGCCCTTAAAAGACCAAAAAAAAAAAAAAAAAGGGAAGAAAGAAAGAAAGAAAGAGAAATAGCAAAAAGAATTGCAACATTGTAAATCAACTATACTTCAATAAAACTTAAAAAATGGAAAAAAAAAAAAAAGAAATGGCGGAAAGATTGCTCTTGCCTTTCTGTACTGTAGGGTTTGATCTCTCAGTCAAATGTTTGAACTAGAACTTTCCTCTTATTCCAGGTGATGAGCTGAACCCAAGGGATCATAGTTCATTTTGACCAAACTTATACCTACTGACTTATGTTGGGCAGTCAAGTTAATAAGGTCTGCAGACCTCCGCTGTTGCTCCCAGGGAAGTCTGCTTGTGGAACCCACTTTTGGATCAGTCGTTTACTAGCAAGCATATGTAGTCATTCTTTCACACACATATTTAGACGTTTATTCATCAGATATTTATTGGGTGCCCATTTTCGTGGTACTCACCATCCCAGGCACTGGGAAGACAACGGTGAATGAAACAACGTTCTTAAGGACCTCAGCCAGATAGACGATGAGAGCACATGTGTGAGTAACTGTAAACAGAAGTAATGAGGCAATGTTAGCATATAAAGGGCAGAGCTAAAGACCTGTAGGATTTCAGAGGAGAAGCCCTTCCATCAGAGGGAGGGATCAGGAGGTCTTGTGAGAGGACATGCCATCTTTAAAGAGCAGATAGAATTGGGAGATTTGGGGCTGGGGGATGGAGGGCTGGAAGAAGGCCTTTGGGATTGAGTGGCAGAGATGGGACATGGCTGTGTGGCAGGTGGGCATGTGGGCTGCTGCGGGAGGCAGCGTGCGAAAGGGGGTAGTGGAAAGGTGAGGCTCGGAGGGGCTGGAATGCCAGGCCACTGTAGGGACGGGGGCACTTTTGAGGGAAGAGAAAGGTGCTGTGTTTACTCTGCTTCTCAGAGCTCATTTTCTGCTCCAGAATCATCCCCCCCAGCCAGTTCTAGGGGATGTGACTCCAAGCCTCTAGCTTTGTTCAGAGCTCCCGGTTGCCCTTTAGATTCTGCAGATAACGTCAATATGCAGATAACGTCAATATGCAGATAACGTCAATATGCAAATCAGAAAATCTCTGATTACTTCAAGGAGAGGGTGTCTAGTAGGCTCCATCCTCTGTTTTAACACCTGTGGTTTGTGACTGTCGCCAGTTAATGAGGGTGCCGTACCAGGTGGCTGAAATAGCTTGGAAGTTACCAGTTGCCTGGTTGCCATGGGCACCAGACAGTTTGAGCCAAATGACTGGCTGGGTGGGTGGGTGGGTGGGTGCAAAGGTGTTAGGCGCTTCGAGGGTGCCTTCCCTTCTGTCCTCACTCCCAAAACCACCTGAGAAGACTCTCTAAACCCCATAACCCAAATCTACCTAGAGAGGAAAGGCGAGGGGGTAGCTTTAGCAGTCAGAAGCAGAGCATGGCAGTGGGAATGACGGCACACTGAGTCTGGGAGGAAGGAGGAAGGAAATGAAACTTAACATGTAACCAGCACTTTCTTCATGCCGGGTTCTGACCAGAACTTTCACACCCGTTAGACCTGTGGCTTCCAGTAATGCCCACATTTTTGCATGGCAGATGGAAAAGATACAAAAACATGCAAATGCTTAGCAACATATTTTGTGTGTGTATGTAGCTAAAGGACCACCATTGTTGTGCAGTCCTTAAGTTGCTTGATGAACATTTCATGTGTTCAACTATCCTGCTGCCATGGGTCATCTGCCTTTAGCGCTGGCACCTCTCCGTTCAGTGGGTGAGGTTTGGGGGGGGAGGGGGCTCCTGAGCAGGGAGTGCAAGCTGTTCTATCCAGGACCCAGGATGGGTTACTCTGCTGTTTCAGGTCCATAAATCCAGGGAAATAGCTCAGCTGCAGTCAGAGCCTGGTGCTATGGCAGATTGCTCTAGCAAAGCTTTCTCGTGGTGTGTGAGGAGGTCTGCTGCTCATCCTTGTCCTAAAAGCCCTTTCTAGGCCCTGACTAAGACCTGGCATTGCAGAGCAGGTAACAAGTATACAAATAACCCCAGGATGAAAGTCTTTTTTTAGCACTTAATTCTGTACGTTTTGATTAGCCGTGGCCATCGTCTGTATCGGTCAGTGTAATCGTTTATAAGAGAAAATGCTGGGTTTAAGTGAAGGAAAACCACTTCAAACCTGCTTACGCACGGAGGTCAATTTCTTGGCTTTCCAAAGCCCGGAGAAAGTTGCATAGCCAAACCGCCACAGCAGGAGCAGGACGCAGCTGGCCCACGAGCCTCAGGAACTCGGGTGTGAGTGCAGCCCAGGACTCTCTTCTCCCTCTTCTCTGCTCCTCTAGTGTGCTGTGTGCTGGCTTTATTCGCTCACACTGCAGCCTGGCCTCTTGCATGGATGGGAAGTGCACCTCCTGACAGTTTTCTCTGGTCTCTGCCAAAGGACTGGACTCATCCGGGACCTATCAGCTGTTCTCAGGGGATTGGAACAGCAGCTCCACTAGGAGCTCTAAGGATCGGGGCCTAGGGGTGGGGCCTGGGGAGGTAGGGGTTCCCCAGGAGAAGAGAAGGTGTCAGGCAAATGGTGTGACAGACATCCGCTCTATCAAGTATCACTTTCAATCTGTGTTTTTCTATCCCTTGCAAAGAGCTGTATGAATTGCTTACATAGAAGCTCTGTCCACCTTTTCTTTACGTTATGGAGCTATGGTAAATGGTGTTCATATTTGTTCCATTTGTGCTTAAATAAAACTCACTGTTGTTTTAACTTGTTTTGTTGGGCACCTGGATAAAAGTCTAGCACAAAGTTTATATCAGTAGGTGTGCATAAAATAACAACTCGGATGTCTGAGGATGAGGCTTAATATGATTTGTAAAGCAATTGCAAAAAAGTGATGCTTATTTAAATAAGCTTAGCTTCTTTTCTGACTCATGAAGGACGCATGGTTGGGGCAATAGGGGAAACCCCACACTCCAGATCTTTTCTGAAAACACTGGTGAGTAGAGAAGGTGGTGGAAGCCAGGAGATATTCAGTTCTCCCAAGGGGACCCTGGCTGTGCTGCAGAGGCACCCCACCTCCCCGACCCCTCCAGCCTTCTGGAGAAAAGGCTCCATCGCACATGCTTTTTAGTGAATGCTGTGACTATTCAGAGAAAGTTGGGGGTTCTCAAGGCCATGTCGGTTACATATAATAACTGTTGGGACAGTAGTTGACCAGCCAAATCCTGATCATCATTATTTTAAAAGAGCCAGGAATGTTTTTCCCCCAAGTTATTTGTACAACATGTGTTTCAATTTAGTTTTATAAACAGAAGCTATAACCAACATATTAAGAGTAAGTACAGCTTCACAAGCAGATTCCTGCATAAATGAGAGCAGTGAAACGGTTTTTGTTTATTTGTTTATGAAAATAATAAGCAAGACATAAATTTAAAAAAACCTCGAGTCCTATACTGTGTCATGACATCTGGGACTAATGAACTCAAGATGTCACTTTTGGAAAACACGGCTAGGTGACAACAGCTCTCTCCTGGTGTCCTGCCCACCTCCCCCCTTCCCAAGAGCTGGCTCTTTCAAGAACATGGCAGTTATCCTCTCCTAACTCCACAGTCGACTCTTCTTATTTCCATGGAGTATAGTTAGTTAATCATAGAATATGCCCCAACATACAGAACTGCAGGAAGGTTGGTGTTATTGCTTAGGACTCCACTGTGTTCTTGGAGAAGCCATCCTCCTTCTTCACTGAGTCTCTGTAAAGATGTCAGACAAATACATTTTATTTGGCATTTAGTCTTTATACTCTTAAAAATTTTAATTTCTTGCTCCACAGTTTCTAAAAGTAAACATTAAAACACATAAAGCATGCGATGCTCAATTAGTTTTGAATATACAGGAAGGGTAGTCTATTGGGGGTAAAAAGGGAATAAGAAATAGTTCCTTAGTGGTTGTACCAATTTACATTCCCACCAACAGTGCAGGAGGGTTCCCTTTTCTCCACACCTGCTCCAGCATTTGTTTTTTGTGGACTTATGAATGATGGCTATTCTGACTGGTGTGAGGTGGTACCTCATAGTAGTTTTGATTTGCATTTCTCAAATAATCAGGGATGTTGAGCATTTTTTTCATGTGCTTGTTGGCCATCTGTATATCTTCTTTGGAGAAGTGTCTATTTGGGTCTTTTGCCCATTTTTCCATTGGGTTGTTAGCTTTTTTGCTGTTGAGTTGAATAAGTTGTTTTTATATTTTAGAGATTAAGCCCTTGTCATTTGCATCGTTTGAAACTATTTTCTCCTATTTTGTAAGTTGCCCTTTTTTTTTCTTTAATGGTTTCCTTTGCTGTGCAAAAGCTTGTCAGTTTGATTAGGTCCCATTGGTTTAGTTTTGCTTTTATTTCTGTTGCCTTGGGAGACTGGCCTGAGAAAACATTTGTAAGCTTGATGTCAGAGAATGCTTTGCCTGTGTTCTCTTCTAGGAGTTTGATGGTGTCATGTCTTACATTTAAGTCTTTAAGCCATTTTGAGTTTATCTTTGTGCATGGTGTGAGGGTGTGTTCCACTTGTATTGATTTACATGTGGCTGTCCAGTTTTCCCAGCACCACTTGCTGAAAAGACTGTGTTTTTCCCATTTTATATTCTTGCCTCCTTTGTTGAGGATTAATTGACCGTAGGTGTCTGGGTTTATTTCTGGATTCTCTATTCTGTTCCATTGGTCTGGAATGGATTAAGAAGATGTGGTATAAATACACGGTAGAATACTACTCAGCCATAAAAGAGACCAAAATAATGCCATTTGCAGCAACATGGATGGATCTAGAGACTCTCATACTAACTAAGTGAAGTAAGTCAGAAAGAGAAAGACAAATACCATATGATATCACTTATGTCTGGAATCTAACATATGGCACACATGAACCTTTGCACAGAAAGGAAATCATGGACATGGAGAACACACTTGTGGTTGCCAAGGGGGACGGAGAGGGAGTGGGATGGACTGGGAATCTGGGGTTAATAGATGCAAACTATTGCCTCTGGAATGGATAAGCAATGAGATTCTGCTGTATAGCACTGGGAACTATATCTACTCACTTTTGATGGAGCATGGTAATGTGAGAAAAAGGATGTTTATGTGTATTTGTACTGGGTCACCTTGCTGTACAGTAGAAAATTGACAGAACACTGTAAACCAGCTATAATGGAAAAAAATAAAAATCATTAAATAACAAATCTAGCTCAAAAAAAAAAAAAAGGTTCCTTAAGTTGCTCATGGTGGTTTGGAACACAAGGAGTTAGACCCTAAATGGAGGACAAGTAAATATATAATAACTCTCAGTCATCTTTTCCGCACAGGGGTTTCCAATTTTTTTTATCTCTGTCTCTGCACACTGATGCTGAGTCTTTCCTTTGTGCCCAGCAGCATGTCAGAGGGTATAGCCTTGTGGTTAAGAGTCCAGGTTCTGAGTCAGCATACGTGGATTTAAAACTCATCTTCACCATTTAATGTCTTTCAGGCTCAGTTTCTTCATGTGCAAATATATAATAATAGTATCTACATTACAAGCTTGTTATGGCGATTGTATGAGATGATGCATGTAATGCGTATAAAGCACTAAGCAACGTGACTATTGAGTAAACACTGAATAATGTCAGCTGTTATTATTTAGGAGATCTCAGCCCTGCCCTCAAGAAATTCGCAGTCTATTGGAAATACAAAATATATACTGCTTAAACAGCATGGGGAATTCGTGAGGCAGCATGTAAAAACGACGAAGGGCAGGTATAGATTGCATTGTAGTTGAAAGCAGTCTTAATAGAGCAAGGGACTTTACGGTCAGAGTTAAAGAAGTTGAAATCACACCAATTAAAAAAGGAGAGAAGGAGAATTTTATTTATTTAAAAAAGTTTTTATTATAGTTGGTGTGCAATGTTCTGTCAATTTCTGCTGTGTAACAAAGTGACCCAGTTATACACACATCCACATTCTTTTTCTCACACTATCCTCCGTCATGTTCCATCACGAGTGATTAGATATAGTTCCCTGTGCTATATACAATAGGATCTCATGGGGAGAATTTTAAATCGTATTTTATTTTTGATTTGCTACATCGTTTATGTACAACAGTGTATTAGTTTTGAGCTGTGCCACATAGTGACTTGACATTCGCATACATTATGAAAGGGTCACCCCAGTAAGTGTAGTAACCATCTGTCCCCGTACAAAGTTATTACACTATCACTGACCCTATTCCTTACTCTGTATTTTATATCCCCGTGGCTTCCCTTTGCCCTAGTCTGCCCTTCTCAACCCCCTCAAGAGAAAGCTTTTTTTCTTTTCTTTTTAGGGCCGCACCCACGGTATATGAAAGTTCCAGACCAGGGGTCTGATTGGAGCTGTAGCCGCCAGCCTACACCACAGCCATGGCAAGTCGGGATCCAAGCCGCATCTGTGACCTATACCACAGCTCAGGCAACGCTGAGAGGGGCCAAGCATTGAACCCATGTCCTCATGGATACTAGTCATGTTCTTACCCATTGAGCCACAGTGGGAACTCCAAGAGAAAGCTTTTTGGTAAGGGGAGTGATCACGTGCCAAAATGTTAGTCAAGATCTAGTAAAATATAAGAGGAGTGGACCTGTTTGTCTGGACTAAGCAGAGAGGATCTTTTGACTCCCGTTTCCATTTGGAGAAACGAGATCAGAAGTAACTCTCTTAAATGCTCCCTTCACAAGAGATATCAAAACACCAAGGTAATTTTTAGTTGAGAGCTCAGTATGTGGTGAGTTGCGCTGTAACTAGGCCTGCAGAACCCCCACTGCACTGCTGCAACCCCCTGATGCAGGGCCGGCTGCCACACGAGCAGGCAAGGGGGCCAGACGCGGAGCCTCTTCCTCATCTGTGTGGCTCACCTTCCTTACTCTTGGGTCCGTTTTGCTTTCTGACTATACTGCTTTTCCTGGCTCTTGTATATTTCCCAGTACTTTGATGAAGAGGAAATGAGCTGGGAGTTCCCGTCGCGGCTCAGTGGTTAACAACTCCGACTAGGAACCATGAGGTTGCGGGTTCGATCCCTGGCCTCGCTCAGTGGGTTAAGGATCCGGCGTTGCCGTGAGCTGTGGTGTAGGTCACAGATGCGGCTCGGATCCCACATGGCTGTGGGCTGTGGTGTAGGCCGGCAGCTGTAGCTCCGATTAGACCCCTAGCCTGAGAACCTCCATATGCCACGGGGGGCAGCCCTAGAAAAGGCAGAAAGACAAAAAAAAAAAAAAAAAAGAGGAAATGAGCTGATTTCCAAAATGACCAGTATAGTTATTGTACAGAGACTCCACAGCGATGAGACCAAGGTCTTCCCTGACATTCATCGTGTTCCTTGTTCTTGCATATTTCTTTTACTTAGATGTAATTCCATTGCCTAGCATATTCATCGTCATGTCTTAATGCTAATAATAGCCACATTTAAATTTTGGATTTGGGCTGCTTATGCTGATACATAACACAGTGAGTCAAGAGGACTTTTTATCCAAAATCTCCTGTCATGTAATGAGAGGCCACTGCCAAGTCTTCCTAAGTCTTCTTTGACCAGCTTCTTGAAACTTCCCTTCCCTCCTCACTCCACGGCCCCTTTCCGACTTTAACTTTTCTCTGGAATCTGTGTAACAGCCTATATATTTTGCTTAGTTTGTTAAATGGTAGTTAAATGAATGGTGTAGCATCATGAGAAAAACTTAGCTTCGAAAAATTTAGATTTATGTCATTTGATCATGAATCTATAGTATCAAAATACTGGAGCCTCTCAAGTACAAACCTCACCTTGTATATTTTAAAATAAGGCTCTGTTTTGGAGATTTTGAATTGGCTTACATCTTTTCAAAAACTCACAGCTTTTGTCTAATGAGGTCCTTCCTCAGACCTCCTTTGTAGTCACCCCAGGAATCATGATTAATCCTGAGTCTAGTTTAATGTCATTTTAAATGTAACTCCGAAAGGTTCTTACTCGATGTTTCACAGACAGTGTGATAACTTCTTTATAGTCCTTACATTAGTAAGGTTTTGCTAGTAATAGTTATAGCTTTGTTGTAAGGCTTTTTGAATTGAGAAATACAGGGGCTCTTTTACAGTCTTCCTCTGTAACCCGTGGTTTGTCATATATACTGGCAGTTAGTTAATTGATAATTTATTTGTTCCTATATTGACACCCAACATACAGGGCTTGCTTAATAGCTACTGTTCTCATTTGGGAAGTTAGCATATCAAGGATGTATAGTATAATGATAAATTGTACTTGTGTTTACTTTCATTTCCATGGCTAATTATTGTTTTTTCTACACCCCTTTGATATTTGCACAGAGCCCTAAGGGAGAATAGTTGTAGAAATAAACCATTATGACTGAAGCAGAATTTTAACTTTTTTAGTAGGTGTATCTTTTACTTGTATATTGTTCAGGTTTCTAAAAAAAAATATTTTCTTTAGTCAACTATCAAGTAGTCAAAGATTTGCGGACCTGCGTTGCAGCTCTGTTCACAGTAGCCAAGAGCTGGAAACAACCCAAATGTCCATTGACAGACATTGGATTAGGAAGATGTGGTATGTATACACAGTGGAATACTATTCAGCCATAAAAAAGAACGACACAATGCCATTTGCAGCAACATGGATGGAACAAGAGACTCTCATACTGGGTGAAATAAATCAGAGAGAGAAAGACAAATCCATATGATATCACTTATAACTGGAATCTAATATATAGCACAAATGAACTTTTCCACAGAAAAGAAAATCATAGACTTGGAGAACAGACTTGTGGCTGCCCAGGGGGAGAGGGAGGGAGTGGGAGGGATCAGGAGCTTGGGGTTAAGGGATGCAGTGGATTTACAACGAGATCCTGCTGTGTAGCATTGAGAACTATGTCTAGATACTTACATTGAAACACGACAATGGGAGGAAAAGTATGTATACATGTATGTGTAACTTGGTCCCCATGCTGTACAGTGGAAAAAAAAAAGAAAAAAAAAAGATTTATGGAACTAAAGAGATATTGAGAATCTTTCTAAGTGAAAACATTTTGTGTTTAACTCCATCATTTACCCATTCTTACAGTCATTTGTGCACTCAATCAGTTTTTTTTTTCCTTTTCCATCCAATTTGCTCTATATGTACTATGTTCCAGACACTGAGGATGCAAAAATGAACAGGCAAAACTGCCAGCCTGCTGGGAACTCACCATCTAGTGTCTATTCACTGTGAGCCATAGGAACCCCTTTCTGCTACAGCCAAATCCATTGTTAAATCTCAGCAAAATATCATGGCCCCTATTGCCTTGCCCTGTGCATATCAGTGCCTGGCATGCGTTTAGAAAGGTAGGAGGCAGGCTGTTAGGTTAGCTTCAGCAGATTCGGCAGCCCTGCCCCCCTTTTAGCCTGCTGCAGTTTCGCATGGCGCAGCTAGAAAGCCCTGCAAATGTATACTTGTACATTTTTAAAGGTCCCCACCGCACTGTAACACCCCCCCCTCCCCTGTTTTCCACATGCTGCCATTAGTGGTTACAATAATCACGGGTAATGTTAGCTTCTAAGAACCATGGTACAAGAGCTTCTTTTATAATTTCCCAGATGGGAAGGAACACATGTACAAGCCTGTTAGGGCTGCAGAAACTGGAAACAGCGCCGTGTGGATTTGTATTTTTGGAACTCTTTGGGCTTATTTAAGCTCTCAAAGTCAAACTTACGTATCCATTAGGAATCAAATACCAACTCGGGGAAAACGCGTGTGCCTCGCCCAGGGGAAGAAATCAGCCTCAAGTAGTTGGTAAAAGGAACTCCTGGAAACAGCTAATGTCATATTCCGACTAACGTTGCGTGTCCTTTTTGGAGGACACCAGACAATAAGTGTTGGTGATACAAACCCGGGTCTTGCCATTTGTTAGGAGGGCTGTCTCTGAGCTTTTCTGTTCTGTGCTTAAATAGTGACATGAGAAGTTAAAAAGGAGGAAAGACACATAATTATAAATTATCCATAGGCTTATGGGATGAAGCTGTTCATAAAACAGGGTTTCAGTGGCCCCCAGGGTTTTGCCATTTTTTGTTTTTATTTTCTAATTTTTTTATTTTATTACTGTTTTTTTAGAACAGAGTTTTGTGACCGGTGCTCAGCGCCTTGACCTTCAACCACGATACTTAGTCGGTGGGGAAAGGCATCTGAAAGTCAATTCAATGTTAGTTCCTTTTTTATGGTCTGTCTCAAGGTGCCCAGTCTAACTCAAAAGAAGACTATTTCTGCACTCAGATCGTAAAATGAATTTGCTCCTCAGCATGTGACTTTTTTCAAGCTCAGCTTCCACCTTAGTTTTAGAGATTTTTAAGTTTTAAAATCGTATTATGTAATTGCGTAGTTTCTATTTGTTGAGACTATAAGTTGTTTTTTTTTTTTTAAATTTTCCATCCTTATTTTACAGAAAGGAATATTCAAGCTTGGATTCTTTGTCATTTGTAAAAGAGCAGCAAAAGTGATAGATAACTCAGACTCCCAATCTTAGTCTTCCTTTTAAAAGCACTAGTTTCTGGGGACCGTGGTGTGTTGCGGGGGCAGCAGGAGCAAGGAGTCGGCACTTAGTTTCCAGACATCGCTGGGGACAGCAACTCTTGTAAAGCGGATTCCTGAAAATCCCTAGGTGTGGAGAATAAAGCTTAGGATTGACATTCGATTGTTTATAGATTTATTCACTCAGCGAACGTTGAGTGGTTTCTGTGTTCCAGGCACTGTGCTGAGGTCGTAAGCATATTTCCTCTATCATAGCACCTAAAAATATGTCCCAGGTATATGTGTATTACAAATCTACATGTATGCAAAAATAAAACGGTAACCACGTTAGATGAAAAACTAGGAAAACAGTTAAATAACCTCTACATTATTTACCACATTTAACTCTGTAGAAATCTAAATTTTCGTCTGATGTCTCAAGAGCCCCCAGCCAAAGTCAGCCGTCAAAAAGAGAAACTGTTTAGAATACACGACAGTCAAGGGTTAGTAAATCTGATCAACACAACAACAAAATCCAAGGACCTTTCAGGAAAATGGGCGAAGGAGTTGATGAGAAAATTTATAGGAGAAATGTAAATGACCCGGAGACACGGGAAAAAATTGCCCGCATGCATTCATGGACTCTTAAATTGAGATACCATTTTTCCAGCTATCAGATTGCTGACATTAAGTTAGTGACCTCGGCCAGGGTTAGTTATTCAGGATGAACGGGGAAAGGCTCTCTCTCATACTCAGGCAAAGTCCTGGGTCCAAATGTGAATTGCTGCAAAATGTTTTAAAAATAATATATTAAACTCTATTAAAATATAAAATGTTGATAACCTTTGACCCAACACGCTGAGTTTTAGTTGTCTACCAAGAAATACCAGTCCCAGTAGTGAAAGATGTGTCTACAAGGATATTTGTTGTAATAGTGGCTAAGAATTACAAACAATCTGAATGTCTGTTGCTAGGGGAATGGTTACATAAAAAATAAATCCATGCTGTGGAATATTTTGTGGCTATTTAGAAAGCAGTTGGTAGAGACCTGTGTACAATATGACTCCATTAGGTTAAAGAGTTATTTATATGCAAGTGTGTGTGTGTTTTCATGATCATAGAAAAAGCTGTTTAAGGCCACCTACGCAGTTACTATTGGTTCCTTTGAAAAGTGGGGGTGGACGTACTTTTCCTCGGTGGCTCAGCAGGTTAAGGATCCAGCGTCGTCACTGCTGTGCCTCAGATTGTTTCAGTGGCATGGGTTCAATCCCCAGCCCCGGAACTTCAGCACACCGTGGATATGGCCCCAGAAATAAATAAAAACTTCTGTGTCACTTGGCTTCTTACAACAAGCATACTTTTTTTTTAAGCATACATTTTTTTTAAGGACCACTAACAAACAATCGAGAAGTTAAAAACTGAAGAATGCAAAGGGAGGGGAAAATGACCAAAGAGACAGGGGACCAGGAGAGTAGAGTTTCTTAGAAGCAAGAAAGCGTATTTGCAGAGGAGAGATCTCCATTGTCAAATACTGTTTAGAGATCAAGTAAGACAAGGATGGAGATGTGTCTGCTGTGTTTAGTAGCTGCCTGAGGCGGGAGCAATCTTCATGAGCTCTTAGGGTTGGGAGGCTTTGCCGTGGGCTAAGGGACCCTGGGAGGGGAGGGAGTGAGGCGGGCAGTGTGGACCACTCTTTGAGCTGTCTGTGAAGGGGAGGAGATGTGAGAGAATCCAGGGAACTAGGTAGAGACCAGCGTGACTCTTTTCTTTTTGAAATGTTTAGTTTTTAGGATGGGAGAGACTTCCAGTCCTTGTCTATGTATTCTTGCCTCACTTCTGCCTCCTGTTATCCCAATAAAAGGCAGAGCAAGGAGACCGAAGGTGTTAGAGGTGAGCAGGTGAGTGTGGCGACCCGCTTCCTAGAATGTAGGAGAAGCAGGGTTGACGTTAGTTTGAGATCAAAGGAAGGACGTGATATCTGAGATTCCCACTGCTCATGGGCAGTGATTCGTTTTCTTTCTTTCTTTCTTTCTTTCTTTTTTAAAATGTGTGTTCTCAAAGTGTAGTTGCTTTACAGTGTTGTGCTCGTATCTGGTACACAGCAAAGTGACTCAGTTGGGCATGTGTAATAGTTTGCATCTGCTTATCCCAAACTGCCAATCTATCCCTTCCCCAGCCCCCTTCCCATTTGGCAACCACAAGCCTGTTCTCTATGTCTGTGAGTCTGTTTCTGTTTCATAGAGACGTTCATTTGTCTCGTGTTTTAGATTCTTAAAGTCTGAGTTGGGCCTCCTCCTAGGATGGCTGCTGAGCCCTCCTGAGGACCTGTGAACAGATCAGAAATGCGGGTCAGTTCTTAGCAATCTCTCTGGGTGAGAGATGGTGCAATTCTATTACGTTTTTAAAAAACTTATATTTGACTTGGAGCCACGCTCAACCAAAAATGAACGTGAAGGGTTATTAAAATTTGCTATTTACAAATTAATGGGAACACGCTATGTGAGTTTATTCTAACATGGTTATTTTATTCAGATGTCTGGCAAATACTCAGTGCTTGGCAGTAATCATAAGGCAGGTACACATAGTTGTAAGTCCCACAATTTTAACTTAGGACACTTCATCAGTGTATCATAAGTGCTGGCTTGAGTTGGTTATGATATTTGATTGTTGTTATTCTTGCTTTCTAATTATAAATTATAGTAGGCTTAGCTTTATCATCATCAGTTTAGTTTCTTGTGGGTTGTTAACCTTTCAATGTTTCTTGATACATATTTGGATCGACGGTTTTATCTTATAATAGTATTCTTATAACTGGACTTTTTTTTTTTTTTTTTTTTTGCTCTTTAGGGCCACACCCATGGCATTGGACATTCTCAGGCTAAGGGTCCAATCGGAGGTACAGCTGCCAGCCTACACTACAGCCACAGCAATGCAGGATCTGAGCCTCGGCTGCGACCTACACCACAGCTCACGGCAACACTGGATCCTTAACCCACTGAGCAAGGCCAGGGATCGAACCCGCAACCTCATGGTTCCTAGTTGGATCCATTTCCACTGTGCCATGACGGGAACTCTATAACTAGACTTTTAAGATACCTGTGTCTTCTGGTTCACACAGGAATCATCCATAGTCCTTTTGCTAAAGCCGAGTGTACAGAACACCCTGCCATTTGCCTGTGCGTGGCACACTTCATAGTGATCTGTTTCTTGCTAGTGTCTGCCATTTAAATAACTTACAACATATTATCAAGGTAGATATAATAAAATTACTGGCTATTTTAAGATTTTGTTGTCTCATGATATAAATCACGTTTATAAAGCATCTTCTAGGAAAAGTAAATTTCAAGCTGTTTGTATGTAGTATGTAAATTATAAGCCACTATATATCCTGCTAGCGACCTATTTCCTGTAATTCGTCAACTATGTTTTTGTCTAATTCTTTGTTATCACCGCATTCGCTTTCCCCATCTTGTAGTATGTGAACAAGTGAAATTGGTGGCGGTCTTTTTCTCACTGTGGTGGGCTTTGATCGGAAAGTTTGAGGGCTGTCACTCTAGGGGAGTGACTAGGTCTGTGACAAAGGATGTGCAGAGTGTGAATCCAGGTAACTCACACCCCTAGCCTCGTTGCTAGGGGACCATTACCTGGTCACCAGAAAGATGTTAGAAGAGCAGGTACTGACAATGTTGTGTTTCTCTCGCTGTTTAAGGATGTGAATGAAGACCCGGGAGAAGATGTGGCCCTCCTTTCTGTCAGCTTCGAGGACACTGAAGCCACTCAGGTGTACCCCAAGTTGTACTTGTCACCCCGAATTGAACAGTAAGTACCAGTGGCATTAATTTTATGCAGCCCGATGCTTCTCCTTGTTAATCAAACATGCGTGCTTCTTCTCTTGCTCCCCTTACACTCTTAAAACGATTGCTCCTTGCTGACATTTGTTTTCTTAAAAACGAATTGAATTTGGAGTTCAGATTGCAGAGCAAACACAGTTCGTATTTGCCTCTGAGCTGTGCAGTCTTTGATGGGGATACCGTGCCTGGCAAACGGAGCCCCAAACTGTGAGTCCTCCCAGATGTTCGCTGTGTATGTCTGGTTATTCTAAAGAGACCGCCCAGCAACAGTCTACCCCACTTCTTATGTCTTTGTAACTCTTGCAGTTGTTTGTGAAAATGTAACCAGTCTCCTGAAAATATTATCTTATTCAGAAGTTAGTAAAGGGACTGTTAAAAGGCAGATAGCTTAAAAAAGAAGCCATGTTCCAACTGTTTTTCCGTGTTGGAAGAGTTCTCTATAACTTCACACCATGTTCCGGCTACGTGGTGCCTGAAGTTTGATGGCACGTTGGTGTTTTGACCCAGTAGCTTTATTCATCAGTAATGAATCTTGTAAGGACTGGCCTCACAATGTGCTTACTGTTGGCTGGAATGCTTTACCAGCTTACTCTACTTCAAAGGAAGCTGAGGTTCATTGGAAATGGATTGTAAGCAGATTTGGTTGGGAGCTTCTGAGAGGGCCGAGTTTTCATCAGCCGAGAGAGTCTTTACAGACTCTGATTGAAATGTGGTGTTTAGCTTCTCTGTAAGTTATTTCGTCAGGCTTGGCTGATTTCTGTCTGAGATGTGGTCACCGTCCACATTCGTGTACTAAGCTATTTTCCCCCCCACCCCCCACCCCCAGGGACCTTAGTTGCTCTGATTCATGAGTCACGGCCATACCCCCTTAGAGACTGATATAAGTCATAGCTGTTTATACTCAAATGTGGAGGATCATAAGCGTTAATAATCTACAGGCATTCCCGAATCTACTTACATACCTCTGGCAGCAGTTAGAATAGGAGTTTACAGTAGCGGGCCCTCAATGAATGTTTTAATTTTCCATTGAAAATACTGACCCAGAGCGGTAACCGACCAGAGGGTGTTGGAGACAGTAGGGCGAAGTGGTAAAAAGCAAGGGCTCCAGGATCAAGTGTATCTGGTTTCAACTTGGGTTCTGCCCCTTTTACCAGCTGGCGAAATAGTTCACTTCTTTGAATTTGTTCCCCCATCTTTCAAGTAGAGGTAATGATACCTATTTCAGAGTGTCGTGTGGCGGATTCTACTAAATACTGTTCATAAAGCGTTGATTGCAGTGCCTGGCACTATAGCGAGTAGTAGCGATTGATGCTATCGATGTAGTTTATAGGAGAAGAATGGATGAGTGGTTAGCAGGACAAGTTGGGGCAGAGAAGGAAAAGATGCATCAATACTAGTTCTGGACTAGCCACTCAGTACCTACATAATGAGTTGAATTAAGTAGGTATTTTGGTGATGAGAAAAAAGTTATCAATGAAGCAATCACAAGATGTGGGTAATCAGAATATCTTAGTTAAGGAGTTCCTTTGAGGTGCAGTGGGGGAAGGATTTGGCATTTTCACTGCAGCGGCTTGGGTCACTGCTGTGGCACAGTTTGCTCCCTGGCTCAGGAACTTTGGCATGCTGTGGGTGCAGCTAAACAACAATTAAAAAAAAAAAATATATATATATATATATATATTAGATAAGCTGCTGCCAAGAATTTGCCAGCTCAAAAAAACAATGTTTCCAGCATCCATATTATTTATTTATTTATTTTTTGTCTTTTTGCCTTTTCTTGAGCTGCTCCTGCGGCACATGGAAGTTCCCAGGCTAAGGGTCGAGTCGGAGCTGCAGACACCAGCCTACGCTAGAGCCACAGCAATGCGGGATCTGAGCCGCATCTGCGACCCAACCACAGCTCACGGCAACGCCAGATCCTTAACCCACTGAGCAAGGCCAGGGATCGAACCCGCAACCTCGTGGTTCCTAGTCAGATTCGTTAACCACTATGCCACGACGGGAACTCCCCATATTATTTTTCTTTGAAGCTGTTGCACCTAGTTTGCAAGTACAATTGCTGATAAAATATATTTCTCACTTGAAAAGTCAGCGATATGATGGGAAACATTATTAGCGATGGGTATGTTTTAAAAACCATTTCCTGTTTCTAAAATCTGGCTTTTTACATTTACCCCCCCCTTTTTATGTGAAGGACTAGCCACAGCTTACTTTTCCAGATCAGTTACCTATCACTTCCCCTCCGGTAACACGTGTCCTTCTGCCAGACTTCATCACTTGAAGTTTTCTTAATTCACCTGTTTTCTCTTGCATCTGTGCCTTTGCTAAAGTTGTCACCTCCATGTAAAATGCCCTTCTCTGATGCTCTCTTTGTGTTGAAATATTGTACTTTTTCTAAGACCTTGTTCAAATGCCATCTACTTACTACCCATTTTCCCTGAGCACATTTAGTCTTGCTTTCCCCTGAGTTCTTATAACACTGAATTTATATTTATATCACTCTTATAATCTGCCCACCTTAGATTTAGTTAGTGGTGTGCCTTCCTTTTTTTTTTTTTTTTCCTTTCTTCTTTTAACTATATTGCAGGCAGGCGACTCAAGGGCAAAAAACTGGTCCTTTCAGCCCTCTAATGCTTTTACAAATGCAGTGCATGGTAAATACTAGCAAATAATAGTCAATAATTGGCAATGTTCTAGGTCAGTAAGTAATTCTCAGAAGAAAATGTGAAAACGCTGCCCTGAGAGGTTGTACATTTTCCCTGGCTGATGCAGGTTCACCTAATAGAAGTGCATTTATAATACCAAAGAAAATGACCAAAAGTTCTTATGTGCTTGGGTAGAAGTTCTAAAAATGAGGTTTCAGAGAAAGGTTAAAATGGAAAGTGGTCAAATCGTGGTATGACCTTCTAAAGGCTTACAGAGTTGCTGAAGTTATTAATATCTTTGGTTAACTCTTGCAGGGTTCAGAGTACAGAAAAAAAAAAAAAAAAAGCCATGTCATTTCAGTAAGGCCAGGGGCAATAGGGTAGGAACTGAGTAAAGACAGGTTGGTACTGCCTTTGATGTTGTGTTAGCTCTTCTTGGTTTTCTGTGCCTCATGCGATCCAGTCCACTTTCAGCTATCTAGGCATTGATTATAGACTCAGACTTGGAGAGTTCCTTCAGGAGTCATGGGCAAAGCATCCTGTGTGGACCCGCCCGAAGCTGATGCCAGACGCTTGCCCGAGCTGAGGCTTGTATTCTTTTTGGCTTTTGGCGTGGCTCTTTCTAGGAAGTCCCTGCCTCGTGCAGTGCATCTGACCGGCAGAGGCCCAGGAGACCAAGAGCCCAATCCACCACGTTGGGTAGAAATTGACAAGCAAAGGCTCCCCTTGGGCATGGAAAGATGTCTGGAGCCTGAGAGATACCCCATTGTAGTCTGGCTGATGTATCTCTGCCCCAGCTCGTCCATGCAGTAGGCGAGGGTACTATGCCCATGTCAGCCAGTCTCAGACATGGGAAAAGGCCACTTTGGGGTCTTGTCATCACATATAGGAAAAGGGATCAATTTACTGTCCTCTAAAGGTTTCAAGGGATGTGGCTACCAAATGCCCCCAAAGTAGACATTCCTACAAAAAGGAACATCTGTCAGAGACACTGGGTAGAAAACTTCCAAGGGTGTTATAATTTATGAAGCTCTGAAATGCAATCTCACTTCAGAAGTCAGGCCTGGAATAGTTGTCTGGTGTTTCTGGCAGCTTTGGGACACGTGACCTTTCTAGTGTGAGTGTCAGGGTCCCTGGTCTCCCTCGGTGGATGTATGTGGCCTGCAGAGTAACAGCTTCTGAGAACTTCGTATTCTTCTCAAACAAGGGACATTTGTGAAATGCACATGTTTCAGGGTCCATACATTTGTTGTCCAAGGAACCCAACCGGTCACTTGAATCAGACCCTAAATACTGTTCATTTAAAAAAAAAAAAAAAGTCTGTGATGAGAGATGCACAGGAGACTAGTGGTCAGTTATGCAAATTAGATTTCGATTGGATTATGGGGTGGGAGGGGGATGCTAGATTTTAAACCAGTTGCCTTTTCTTTCCTGGCAGAAAAGCTGGAACCGTAGGGTTGCATCATCAGAGCTGGCACCAGCCCTGCTCTGCTCGCCCCTCCTCCCCAGACTGTTGGCACTTGCAGCCGTGACACCAGAGGTTAAATGGGCAGCAGAGGCTGCACAGTTCTCCCCCCCCCGCCCCCCCCAAAGGTGTGGGCCCTCTCCTCACCTTGAACCGGTTTGTGGGAGTGGTTTGAAGAGAAGCAGTCATCACTCCCCGTGCTGTTCCCACTCTGTGCATAAAAAGAGGACTTCAGCCCCTGAGGCGGACCAGGTGGCGTCTTTCACAAGTACAGAAATTGTTTTTAGAAACTTTGTGTTGTTAAGTCCGCCTCAGAAATAAGTACCCGAGGCTTACCAGCCCACAGACACTCACTATTAGCGAGGCCTGTGGGCCTGCAAAATATCCACGTAATCGTTCTTTCAGGCAACGAAACACAGCGAAGAGGGACCAAGTCCTGAGGCCCTTTGCTGGATGCCTCTGAGGAGATCCAGAAAAATGAGATCTGGCTTCTGCCTTTAATGGGCTTAGAATTCGGTAGGGGAGATACGAACAAATACGGCGAGTTCTAACTTGTATGTGGAAAAACCACCATGGGACTTGGCATCAGCAGCTGTCGGTTCCTCCACTCACTGGCTGGCCCTCTTGCTTGAGATGCGCAGCCTTTCTGAGGCTCATTTCATCTTCTGTAAAGGGGAATAAATCTCACATTTCAGTTTCCACTCCTCCAAAGGAGAATGTAAATGAAAGGGCCTCCTGGAGTGTTGGACACACGCTCCATGTTCAGTTGGTGCTTAAATAGCCAAGAAAAGACTTGTTAAGATGGAAAGCCTTTAGGGGAGGAGGAGACCACACTTCCAGTCAGCTGGGTGAGGCGGGGGGCTTTGGAAAACTGGAACGTGTGTGGCTTGTCCCGTGCAGTGTGGCTCTTCTGGAGATGAAACGTGTGAGCCTGTAACTAAGAAAAATGTCTATTTACTGCTTTCAAATGGGCAGCCTGCTTAACAGTTCACCGTCCCCTCCCATCGTCAGGGTTGTGTTCCTAGCACGAGGTCTAGCACACGGCGCTTGCCCTCTGAACCTGGAATTCTTAGACCCTTCCCGGGCGCTTCACTGCCCTTACTGCCTTTTCCAGCCCATTCAATTGTGCTACCTTGGGTTCCTCGTGATGCCGCCCCTCGGCCCTTTTCGTGGCCTCACCTCTTTGTTGTGGTTGACCCCCCTTTCTGATCCAGCTCTTCTCCCTGTTTCCAGATCTGCTTTTCTAGCCACTTCATAGATAGGTCTGTCTGTGTGTTCAGTTGACACCTCAAGTCCAAAGGGTCTGAAACCAGACTCATCATTCCTCCTGCCTCACCCGCTTCTTTCTCTTCATGGCACTCTCTCTTTGTCTTGGCTTCCCGGGTGCCACATCCCGAGGGCATAGCCAGCTGTTTTTTTCCTACTGGAAATCCTCTCTCCATCCCCTCTCTCTCTTCTTGCCATGCATGCTTCCTGTCGGTCCTTCCCTTGCCGGGTCTCCTGCGGGGCCCATTTGTCCTGTGTAAGTTTATCCAGGGCAAAACTGTCACTATGCTCTTGAAGTCACTTCTGGTCATGTAACAGCCTTTCCTGGCTCCACAGCATCTTGCCTCCCTGTTGCCAACCGAATTACGTACACATCTCTCTTACCTTCCAGCGTTTTCTCTACTTCAATCCCAGCTGGCCTTTCTACCCCAACCTGGCTTCTCTCTATTTCCTGTTGCTCAGTCAAACTGTCTTCTCGTGTGTGGTTTCCTGTGAACACACTGTATGTCTTTCACTGTCAGGCCTTTGCTGGGGCTCCTTCTTATGCTAGAACATTGACTTTATGTCCCTCGCCCATAGGGTCTGTCCTCTCGGATCGTCCCCGCATCACTGCCTCCTCCGTGGGACTTTTCTGACCACCACCGCCACCTGTCTCCCCAGCATGACTCCACCCTCTTCTGTTCCTCTCTTTGCGCCTCTGTTGTCATGGTGTTTCTCTGGACTCTTAACTCCTAAAGGATGGGCTGCTTCTTCCACCAGCGGAGGGCTGGTGAGCCACAGCCCACCTGTCTGAGGTCAGCCACAGCCCCCCTGGATGGGACACCTTGGTGGGGGCAGGGCGTGTGTGTGAAGCTTTGAGCCTTTTGGATCCCTGTGCCTGCAAAGGCAAGGAAGGGGTCTCCTTGTCATTTCCTGTTGCTGGGCCGTGTGGCCAGCCGGCCCGTTTGTTTCCCTTGAGGACCCTGGTCTTATTGCTGGGAGGCGGAGCTGAATCCTGGAGGTGGTAAATAGGCGGAGCTGAATCCTGGAGGTGGTAAATAGGCGTTTGATCTCAGTGACCTGTCATTGATTCCTGCTGTGGCCTCTCCATCCTCCCTTCCCCTGCCTTTACCCCACAATGTGCCTGGCCACAGACTTGGTCACGTGGAACATTTGAATAGCCTGTAATCCACAAAGGCTGGGAAAACCTGATGTTTGACTTTAGGGCCTAGAGAAGGGTCGGGGGAACTGAGAATCAAAATAATACTGAGAATTATGGGTGCGATTGAATGAGATTATGGATATTCAGATAAATCAGAGAGAGTAAACTTTTTAAAAGCAATGAGCTTTTAAATTCAATATTTTGTGATTTTTTAAAATTTAACTCTAATGCTGAATTCAGCATCTTAACAGGATGGGAAATTTTCATTTTAGGTGCTCCGAAGATGTTTTGGAATAATTGGAGGAATCGCGTCACTAAACAGAGATAGATTTAAAAGCAAAGTCAGTCAATCTTGCTTTTTTTTTTTTTTTTTTTTTTAAACCTGGCATCCATTGTCTCAAGAAATGAGACCTTACGTTTCTGGGGGGGATTTTGTGTCAGGATTTAAGTCACAAAACATCATAGTAAACATGGCTTAATTTAACCTTACTTATGTTTCCTTGAGTCCCTGAGATGATCCTGTAATAAATATTGTGCTCCTGGAGTTTTTTTTTTTTTTTTTTTCCCCTCTCCCTTTGATAAATATATAGTCCTGAGTGTGCTCAGACAACCAGCTGTCAGGAGAAGATGTGTATTTGGTTTTAGTGGAGCGAGCTGTCTTAGCCTCTAGGGACTGGAGATGTTCGTTTTACTAGTCTGGGAGCAGGGCCAGCAGGCTTCTTCGTGACTGAGAATGGAATTCTGAAGAGTAAGTTCAACAAGTTTTCATTAGTGACCGTGGCCTTTTGTCTTGCCCGTGCCTCCCAAACGATCAAGAGCTCAGCCTGCACTTTGAAACATTGCAGAAAAGCACCAGAATGGAATGGAGTTTGGGGAGAAAAATCAATCAGCCCCCAAAGACCATATTTTTGGAAATATTCTAGTGTAGAACTCCCACTTGCCCAGCCGCCTCAGTTAGTGATAGATGGCTGTTTTTAGCCAGCTTTCTTTTTTTAGCAGAAAATAGATATTTAGAGCGAAGATGTGTGTAAGTCCCTGATAACGTAAACCTCCTGGTACATGTTTCTTGAACTTGTTGGCCCCTTAAGCGCTGTCTTGGATTTAATTTGTACCTTTGGGCAGTTCTGTGCCTTGTTTCTTTTAAATGCTCTTCTTCTCTCTACCGCGTAATGATTCGCTTAAAACTCTAAGATACAACGTGTCTTTGCTTAAAAACATCAGGCCTAGCACCTTTTCTACTCGATATCTCAAGGATTTTGTGCAGACGCTTTTTTTCTACAACAAAGATGAGGAGTTTATAATTTCAATTGAACTGTGCGTCTCAACAGTGAAGCTCTGAGCACTGACCATTCCTGTTGAATGCGGTCCCTGTGTGTTTATATTTATTCACAAGTAGGAGAATGTTCCTCAGTGGAAGCGCTGAGGTGAGGAGTGGTATACTTCATGAAAACAGTAGGCTGTGTCGCAGGCAGGAGCAGAGAAATTAGAAAGTAGGAGAGAAGATGGTCTGGAATGTTCCAGAACTGCTGGAAGTCACCAAAGAGAGGAAGTACACTGACTCTCAAACAGGCTAAATAAAAAGAAATTGACACCTAGACACATCGTCTGAACAGCAAAGGTGAACAGTATCCGAAGTTGACACGTTATGTTTAAAGGAATAGCAGGTTGACCCAAACCTCTTTGAAAATCTTGGAGAGCTGTGGACTTACCCCCAAAAAGTGCACGGACACAAAAAAGTTAAATACAGTTCTGAGAGTCACACACATGCCCATGAAGCCAATGCATAAGCTCCTGTAAGAATCCTTGTCCTAGATTTCATTTCTCCATTGTGCATTGCCTTCTGTATTGGCTTGTGCTAGAACAATCACTGAAGCTTCACATTTAACATCTGACATGTAAATTGTCATCCAACACCACCCCTCTCCCCGTCCTCAAAATCTGCTCTTCTCCTGTGTTCTTCTTTTCATGAAGCCTTTGCTCTCGATCTGCTGACCCCTGCCATGAAACCCGGGCATCCTATTTTTGACCTTCCTTTCGCCATTGTTCCCGAATCTTAACACCTGCCAGTTGATGTTGCCTCGATGCTGTCTCTCTCATTCGTCTCCTCGCCCTTCCCTGAGCACTCTTTTCAAGGCTTTATGCGCCCAGCTCTTTGCCAGATTAGTCTTTATGTCACTGCCTTAAACACTCTTAGTTTTGCTTTATGGAACAGGTGGGACAGCTGTCTGCTACCTTGTCCTATCTGAGCTCAGGGCCCACCACACACTCCCAGCCCCTGGTGTACCAACATCCCAGAGCCTCGACCACAGGCCATGGAACCAGGCACAGGCCCTTCTGGGGATGCTCCTTGCTCTTAGACGTGTAGCTGTATTTGTTTAAAACTTTTATCTAGTATTTTTAGGCATCTTGTAACGGGCTAGGTTATCTAGTTGACCATATTGCTAAGACCTTCTCCTGCATCGTGTCTTGATTATTCTAGTTTCCACGAGGATGGCTGTGGTTATAAATGTGCTCAGAATGATATTCCAGTGATGTTCTGCTGTGCAGCTGTTGAAACGCTTTCCTGTGCTTCTCTCCTTCTCGTGCTTGGTTTCCAGTAAACCCCTATCCTTTTACATAACGTAGCTGAGCCAGTGTCCCCATCTCTCAATCAGGCTATTCTTCTAACTGGTCTCCCACACCCACTCTTTCCCACTTCCATCTAGTTGCCACGCTGCAGGCAGAGTGGACTTTCCAGAACAGATCTGTTCTCATCATTCTCTTGCTTAAAAGCCAAGTTCATCACCTTTCCTCATAAATGATCACTCATCAACCCATGCTTTCCGCTGTATCTTCCAGGCATGTCCACCCCCCCCCCTTTTTTTTAACTGGCTCATCTAGTTTATCATCAAATGCTGACATATTTTTTTTCTTCCTCTGAACTCTTCTATTTCTTCCTCTCCTGTTGTTTCAATTACCTTCCCCCTTAATTCCTTTTTTTGGGTCACAAACTGGGTAGAGGTAGAAACCGCTGTGTCAAAAAGGTGGCATGAAATTATGAACTAGACAGTCATTGAGGCTGTGAAGCGCTCACTCTCATCCCTTCCAAGTATAAGGACCTCTTTTTAATGTCAAAACCTTTCACCTGAGGGTAGAAGGAAGGCTTGGCTCTAAAGAGGCAGCCTGGGGACATTTTTTTAGGAAGACGGCCTCGTTCTGAATCATGATTGTGGTGGCGGAGGTACAGCTCCACGCATTTGTCGCAACTCATACAATTGTTCATCGCCAAGAGCGAGTTTGTGGGTAAAAGATAGACCTAAAAAGCGGTTCTCAGACTTCTGTAGTTAGAAGTAATGCTTTTTAGGAGTTCCCGTCGTGGCGCAGTGGTTAACGAATCCGACTAGGAACCATGAGGTTGCGGGTTCGGTCCCTGCCCTTGCTCAGTGGGTTAAGGATCCGGCGTTGCCGTGAGCTGTGGTGTAGGTTGCAGACGCGGCTCGGATCCCGCGTTGCTGTGGCTCTGGCGTAGGCCGGTGGCTACAGCTCCGATTCGACCCCTAGCCTGGGAACCTCCATATGCTGCGGGAGCGGCCCAAGAAATAGCAACAATAACAACAACAACAACAACAAAAAAGACAAAAGACAAAGAAGTAATGCTTTTTAGCATTTCGTGTTAATAAATGATGAATTAGATGCTTTTTAAATGAACTTCATTTTTATTAATCACAACAGGTTGTATATACATTTGAAAAATGGATACATATAGACTCGTGTGTGCCGAATGTGGATATATATGTACATATATGCGTGTAGGTGTGCACATGCAGATATGTGTGTACACACATTTTTATAGATGTGATATCACATGCATACACAGTATTTATTTGGGCTTCAGATGCTTGATGTTCAATAAACTAGTAAACCTGTCAGTCTGGGACCTCAGTGTCATGAAGCCAGTCGGGTGGGAGCATTTGCCATAAGGGTGTATAATGAATGACCATTTTTCTAAGAATCCTGTTGTTTCCATTTACTGATATTTGCTTCAGTAAGAGCACATTTTACCTTCTTTCTTGCTCTCAAAATAGCCAACATAATCATTAGGTCAGGAGGCCGGTTTCTTTCTTTTTTGCTTTTTAGGGCCGCACCTGCAGCATATGAAGGTTCCCAGGCTAGGGGTCCAATTGGAGCCGTAGCTGCCGGCCTACACCAGAGCCACGGCATCACAGGATCCAAGCTGCGTCTGTGACCTACATCACAGCTCACGGCAACGCCAGATCCTTAACCCACTGAGCGAGACCAGGGATCGAACCTGCGTCCTCATGGATGCTAGTCAGATTCGTTAACCACTGAGCCACGACAGGAACTCTAGGAAGCCGTTTTTTACCTTATTGCTGTGTCTTGCAGTGGAATGACAGACTCATGCAGAGCGCCACCTCACCCCCCAACACAAACACCCAGATTTCTTAACCAAGCTCATGGTGGGAACACATGAACTCCAGGAGCCAGGGTGCTGAGACCTAACACCCTAGGGCTTTCCTTGTGTTTGGGTCTTGAGCTCCATGCAGCTCATTTGGTTCCCAGCACCGCTGGTCCCAGGGCTTCTAGCTCTCAGGTATTCCACTCTTTCCTCCTGTTTCTCTGTATGTTTCTCTCCACACAGGGGTCTGTGAAGTGGTCTGTCCCATTAACATAGAATCTTTTACTTACTTTTCAGAGCACAGTGTGGATGTGGACTGGGGGACGAGTCTGTTGGGTTTTAAAAATAAAATCATTCTGGAGTTCCTGTCATGGCCCAGTGGTTAACGAATCCGACTAGGAACCATGAGGTTGCAGGTTCAATCCCTGGCCTTGCTCGGTGGGTTAAGGATCCGGTGTTGCCTTGAGCTGTGGTGTAGGTTGCAGACGTGGCTCGGATCCCGCATTGCTGTGGCTGTGGTGCGGGCTGGCGGCTACGGCTCCGATTTGACCCCTAGCCTGGGAATCTCCATATGTCGAGGGAGCAGCCCTAGAAAAGGCAAAAAGACAAAAGATAAATAAATAAATAAAATGAAAAAATAAAGTCATTCTACTTCATCTTCTCCCTTAAAAACGTGTGCAGTTTGTTAATGTCCATAATGTGGTTTCAGAGCATCATTAATTTGTTACCAAAAAGTAATGGCATGGTTCTTGATTACAAGTGTGTGGTGTGTGTAGGTGATGACTAAGGCTCTGAATGTGTAAAATTCGTATATAAAGTGGAAGCCCTTACACTGCTGTTGGAGGAAAGGTCTGATTCAAGAGCATGTAATATGAGGCCAGTGTGTCTGAATTTGAGCCTCATAATACAGGGCTAATAATTACACTGGACTTTTTCTATCCTTGTTAAAATTCAGACACGCGGTCTTTCACTAGCAGCCCTAGTGCCTTTAATGAGTGCAGAAACCTTTAGTCTAGAACAAAACAAATGATGAGTGACTATCAATAGGACCATAATAGGGGAGGGACAGCTTATCCTTGGGCACTGCCTTCTGCAGACAGCGTCAACAGACCAGAGGTCATTCTTTTTTTTTTTTTTTGTCTTTTTGCTATTTCTTGGGCCGCTCCTGCGGCATATGGAGGTTCCCAGGCTAGGGGTCGAATCGGAGCTGTAGCCGCCAGCCTACGCCAGAGCCACAGCAACGCAGGATCCGAGCTGAGTCTGCAACCTACACCACAGCTCACGGCAACGCCGGATCCTTAACCCACTGAGCAAGGCCAGGGATCGAACCCGCAACCTCATGGTTCCTAGTCGGATTCGTTAACCACTGCGCCACGACGGGAACTCCCCAGAGGTCATTCTTGAAGAAGACGCAACATCTGCTACCTTGCCACTTTTCAGCTAAACCGAACCATGCTGTCGAAGAAATTGTACCTCTGTGGAAAATTTATTTTACTGACAGCGCCCCCCTCCCTTTTTTCCTCCGTGCGATAAGCTTTTCCCTCCTATTATTTAATCCCTCCCCGCCCGACTGCACCCCAGTCTCTTAAACGTATGATGTACGATCGGGTTGGTTTGTGCCACGTTTTCATCCTGGAACACATTCTTTATAGCCGAGTGTCTCTGAGAAAAGTTTATGACCACATGGTGCTAACACCTCCGTGTTTCCATTCTTTCCTCTGACCTCGTGCTTTTTCTCCTCATTTCAGTTTGTCAGCCTTCAACAGGACCAACAGGATCTGTGCGCTAAAGCCAAAAACCCAAAGTGATTTTGAAAGCGTCCGAGGATTTGTTAATTACGCTATCATATATGATCCCTTAAAGAACAATGACCGAGTGTATTATGATTTTTAACTTTTAGGTCTTTCTGTTCCTACAATAAGGCGACCCTTCCAGATATTCGTTTGCAGGTATTTTTTGTTTTAGTGATTGGTTTCCATTATTTCTACGCTGTTAGCAACTGTTCGTTTCCATTTTGCACTCTTTCTTAAGGGGACAGATAAACTTGGCCCTGTTTGTCCTCAGTCCGTGGAGAATTTAATACCAAGGGTCCAAATGGTGGAGACAGTTGAAATGATCATCAGTAAGGAAATGACCTAAACCACGTGGGCAGAGAATGAAGCGGCAAAGAACGAGGTAGATCTGGCTGTACTCACATGAAAGATCTCTGAGTTGAAGAGAAAGAGCAAATATCAGAAAGATGAGCCCAATCATACTTTTTTTTTTTTCTTTTTAGGGCTGCACCTGCGGCATATGGAGGTTCCCAGGCTAGGGGTCTCATCAGAGCTGTAGCTGCCAGCCTACACCACAGCCACAGCAACGCCAGACCCAAGCCACGTCTGCGACCTACACCACAGCTCACGGCAACGCCGGATCCTTAACCCACTGAGTGAGGCCAGGGATGGAACCTGCGTCCTCATGGATGCTAGTCAGATTTGTTTCCACTGAGCCACAATGGGAACGCCACATTTTTATATTCAAAAAGCTAAACACCGAAATCCTGGGATATATCCTCTCCAAGTGAGCGAGTGTTGGTGAGTGCGTATGTGGGTCCCAGATCCTAATAACAGCTAACATTTAATGAGCACTTAGGTCTCATGTTTTTAGTACCCTGTACCCATTAACTCATTCAGTCCTCACAACAACCCTATAAAGTTGGTACTGCTATTATCCCCATTTGTTAGATGATGAAACTGAAAATCAGAGAGGGTCAGAACCGGAGGCACATGCCCAGCGAGTGGTGGTCCCTCCGTTTGAATCTAGGCAGTTTGACACTAACAGGATTGAGGGTAGACATCAAAGGGAATTGTAGACTATGGGTAATGCTTTAATTTTCTTCAGGGTGAATCTAGGCATTTTGATTATGAAATTAAAATTAATTAGTTAAAAAAAATTGGAAAGAATCAGAATGGAAGAAATTTACCAGGTATTTGATGATTTACCTACTTTTGGGGGGAGCCTGTGTTCTCTGCATATGATAAGTGCTCTTTTTGTGGGGCTCTGAACATTTGGTCATAGTCTGGAGTACTTCGCTTAATCCCTCTCTTCTCCTATGGGGTTTCTCAGCCTTAGCGCTGTGGACCTTTGGGGCTGGACAATTCTCTTTTTGTGAGGGCTTTGCTTTTCAATGAGGGAGGTGTAGCAGCGTTCCTGACCTCTGCGCAGTAGATATCATCAGCGACAGTGATCCCCCAGTCAGGACATCAGCAGTGTCTGTAGTGTCCCCTGGGTGAGGGTTGCGGGGGATGCCAAGTCATTCCCCATTGAGCCCCACCAGGCTCCTCTCATCCTTCTTCAGGAACCTGCAAGAGCCTATTTGTACCCGTGCGAAGCTTTGGAAATCTCTCATTCACAATAGTGCACTGTTTTCCTGTAGCCTATGCAAAGGTTGTGATGGCTGGGTCATGCACAGCAGCTAGAAACTGAAATAAACGCTTGGACCTACACTGCTCTCCAGTTATCACCCTGTTTCTGTCTTACTTGGAGCCTCTGGTGTTTACATGCCGTGTGTGGGGTACAGCCAGCCTGCTGTTAGCGTGTCTCCAGGTCACTGTCTGCCTGCCTCCTATCCTCCCGTAATTTCGGGAAGGAAGCCCACTGCTCTCCACCTGGTACCGTATTTAAAGTGTGTGTCTCTGTTTGTGGCTTCGATCCTTGCCCTGCTTTCCATTGCACAGACAGACGTTTCCTAGCTGCAGTTTCCACGCAGACCTCATTGATCAGGGGGGGTCTGCGTGTTTATTACATTTGGGGGCTGGTTTTCACAGCCTCTTTGGAAAGGTCCCTCCACATTTCAGTTTCAAGGACTAACAGGGCTTGTGGACCAGCCGAGCACAAAGTTGAGTTCTGCCTTTTGCCCAAATTCTCAGTTCTGGGGAGATAAATGTAGTTGAGGCAGAAGCAGAACCAGAACCACCTCCTCCCTCTGCTCTCAAAAGCCCTGTTCCCCCTCTCCTGGCCCACCTACCCCTCTCGCTGGCTTTCAGTCTCTAAGGGAGATGCCTAAGCAGGCACGGGTCAAGAGCCCTGCTTTGCAATAAGGCAGATTTGGGTTTGTGGCCTCACAGTGACTCTGGTTCTGTGGACCTCGTGTAAATTACTCCTCAGTAACTTGGTTTCTTCATCTCGAATCCTCGTAGAGTTTTTGTCAGGATTGAATGAGAAAATGTATATAAAGAGTTTAGCATAGTGCCTGGCGTGCTGTAAACAGCGGGTACGTAATAAGCTGCTGTTTGTTTATTCCTGTCCTTCCCATCAGCATCAGCATCATCTTCCTCCTCCTTTTGAAATACTCGGGGGCCCCAGTTTTTGAAAACGCCATTCCGGGTACTATCCATTAGACCATAGGTAATACTAGTCACCTGAGTTCATTTAGGGTAAAGTGCAGGGGTGGGGGGGGGGGGGAGGAAGAAGAGACGTCTGAAGTGAGAGACTGAGAGGAACTAAAGGCAGCTCTTGACTTTTGGGGGGATCACCACCCCACACCAGCCTTGAGAATGTCATGATCCCCGTGGCCCATTACCACCAGTGGGCCACTTTAGACTTGCCAGGCTAGAACTATTGTGACCCTGAGTGCTGCTCAGCCTCTGAGATCTTAAGGCTGAACTGGGCTCTTGATCAGAACTAGACGGGCCAGGGAAGTCTTCAGCCCACTAGGGAATCCATCCTGGTCCTGGCGTGGATCTCATCTTAAGAACGCATATGGATCAAAATCCTGGCATTTCTTGGAATTTTAAGAAAAGCCAGTATGGGCTTTTCAGTTCAGCCGAGATTTAAAGGTGCTCAGGACTCCCCAAGGGAGTCTTCTGATTTCAGCAGATTGTCTCGCCCTAAAATGGGACTTGTTGCAGAACAAAGCGGGATCCGCCTGTCCTTTGGAGCCTTTCAGGAGATCTGAAGGAGGATCCTGTACTTAACCCCCGTTTTCCTACATAATTGCTGATGCTTCGCCTAAAAGACAAGGAGGAAGTTGCAGAGTGAAGAGCGGGCCCTGACCTTGGGCAGAAGGGTTGTGAACTCAAAAGATTCCTAGAGGCCCCCAGGGCAGCTTACCCTAGCAAGCCTGCCAGGAGCCTCTCCCTTCACCAGCTTTTAGGAACCCTGTCCTGTGATAGAAATGAAAGTGGCTTCCTTCTTCATTTTAACAAATCATTTTGAGGTTTCTTTTATGTCGTTTGCTTAAGTTCACATCTTTGTGAGATGAAACACCCTCATCAGACAGATGAAGAACTTTAAAATATTAAGATTTTTTTTTTGCCTCCTCTCATTTTGTCTTTTGTTGTTAAAGAAGAAAAGACAAGTGGCAAGAAAGATGTGAAAAATTGATGTTTTTTCCCATGAGGAAATTCCTTTTGTTTTGTTTTGTTTTTTTGTTTTTTGCTTTTTAGGGCTGCACCCAAAGCATATGGAAGTTCCCAGGCTAGGGGTCGAATCAGAGCTTCAGCTGCCGGCCGGCACCACAGCCACAGCCATGTGGGACTTGAGCCACGTCTGCGACCTACCCCACAGCTCACAGCAACGCCGGATCCTTAACCCACTGAGCGAGGCCAGGGATCAAACCCACATCCTCATGGATACCAGTCGTTTCCACTGTGCCACAAGGAGAGCTCCCCATTAGGAACTTCTTTGGGTAACATGACAGGTTTCCTCACATGGATGTTGCCCTGGTTTTGTTGTGTGGCCCCGTCCTGTGCAGTGCTGGACGCTGACTGTCCTTAGCTCCACCTGCTTTAGGAATAACCCCTTGGATAGTGAGGCCGCCTAACATGTCCCCATACACTGCCATCTACCTCCTAAGGGGGTACTGTCACCCCAGCTGAGAAGGAAAAGTAATCACTTTTCTCCTGTGAGCTCCAGGTTATAAACCGAACACCTCGTTAGGCTGTTTGAGAATCTCATTCCCATTCTTAGCAGAGATTTCTAGGAATCTCAGAAGTACTTTACTCTGATTCTGTGGTTGTCTGGCCTGTTACTTTCAGATCAAGAGCTCCTCTCTTGGGACGCCACGTGTGCAGAGACGGCGTCACGTCGCTCAGGTGGGCACCTCTTAGGTTTGGTGTTCCCTTCCCTGATGGGGTGCCCTTCGAATCGGGCTGCATCTGCTTTGGTGCCGCAGCCAGGTTATCAGGATTGGTTGTTAAGCTTACTCATTTTTCAAGTGTGGGCAGCCTCCCACTTAAAAGTTACATTTCAAATTGTATGCGTATGGTGATTCTTTGGACTCTGGGACACGTTTTGCCATGGAAACCATTCAGTACATAGTTAGGTTACCAAGGAAACGGGGTATACGCAAGCCATGGCGCCTGCCATGCATATCACCGCATTCTCAGGGCGAGAACTCAGCCCTTTTTCTTTCTCCGCGGTGGCTGTCACTTGTACAGCTCTCCGAGTTGGGGGAGGGCGGGGAGCTGACAGTGATCCCGTCACAGCAGATTGAGCCCAGTTCAAGTCCTGTGACCGGATCCCTCCCAGTACAAGTCCATACACCAAGAGGCCCCAAACAAAGCTGAGGCCTATCTCCTCTCTACAAGGTATAAATGCAGGGAAATGACAGCAGAGCTGTGGTTCAGTTCTGGTTTGTTATCTGGATCCGCGGGAAGCAACTTTCCTGTATTGCTTACGAAACCCACTCCCCGGGGGAACTGTGGAGCTGGTGAATGCCGAGTGGATAGAGTACTTTCTTTGCTTCCTGATAGTCTCAAGTGTCCTTGCAATAAATGACTTGTCCCTGTAAGTCGTCCGTGAGGGCCCTATGTCACCCAGAGAAAGCCCCCTGGCCGCCAACCAGACAGGGGGCCAGTCCACAAAAGCTCATTTCTCCATAATCTAGGTTCTTGAGTATTAATTGCATTTCTGTATCGTTTGTCACTTCTTCCAGTGAAGATAGGAATTGAGAAATTTCTAGACCCCTTGTGCTGTTCTAGAGACAAGCATGGTAAGAGTAGTGTTGTTGTCGTGTTTTTATTGTCTTTTTTGAACGTAGGCTGACTCTAACATAAGTGTTTATGATGCCTGTCTGTTACCGGCCCTGTCCCCTGGCTTGGTGGATTAGGGTCGACCTGGCAGGCACTGGGTACCTAGTACTCAGCCCTTCCTTGGTACTTCCTTGGCATCGTGCCTTGGTGTCCTCTAGTCAGGGCAGTGACTTCCATCTTCCTGTCTTGTCATCACCCTTGCTGGCTTAGGAACAGTATTTTCACTTTGCATGCATATTGCACTCAATATTTTATTTTATTTTTCCCTCTTTGTTTCGTTTTTCTCTTTTTCCTTTTTGCACTCACTACTTTAGAAGTGCATCCTCTGCTCTTAGCTTTGCAGGCTAGTGAGACAGGTATTGCTATCCCCATTTTTCAGAGTTAAAATCAGGACTCAGAAAGCTTAAAGGACCCTCTCCCAGCAGGTCTGGAGCTAGAATGCAGTCCTCTGGGGCCCAGGCTCCTCATGCTCTTCCCTCGAGGGCCTCGGGGCCTGCCTGTGCTGCCCCTGCTTCCTTTAGCTCTGCCTAGCCCTCGCTCTTGAACTTCTTTGGATTTTTGCTTCAGCCCTAAACACCCCTAATAGAGAACTAAGCTTCCGTCTCTGGCTGCTCTAGTCAGCGTGCTTGGCACTTGGGCCCTGGCCTATGTCTTCCTTCACCAAATTGGCACCCTAGGACAGGCTCCTGCCATAACGTACTTATTAGTGAACTGGTACCTTTGCACATTTTATAAAGCGAATTAATGCCTTCAGGTGTTCATCTTGATGGTTAATAATCATATTTTGTTTTATGTAGTGTCTTTTCGTCAAAAGCATATATTATCTTCCATTATGTAGGGGAGGTGAACTAGTTAAATCACGTGTCCAAAATCTTAACAGTAACAGCAAAAGAAGAAGGGAGAAGGGAACGCGTTTCTTTGAGGAGCTCGTGTGAACCAGACACCGACCTGGGAGCTTTAAATATATGATCTCATTTCGTCCTGGCAAGAGCCCCGTGATGTTTTCTGTTTTATAGGTGAACGGACTGCTGGCCAGACAAGCTAAGTAACTTACACCGCAAGGAAAAAGTAGAGGGAAATTAACATCCAGCCTTCTCCGACTCAGGCTCGTGTTCCACCTACTAGCCCACAGAATAGCTTCCTCCTGGGCAAAGGGTGCCATTTGCAGGGCTTATAGGACAAACCAAAGAGTGTCTTGGACACAGGGTGACACAGTGGGAAAGGAGGGAAACTGGCGGACAGCGATTTCTTTTTCCTGACAATCCCCAGAAAGGAGCTCCTTTCTCTTTGGTCCAAAGACCATGGATCTTTCGACAAATGCCCTGATGCAAGTTTGAGCCTGTAACTTAGCTGAACCAGGGTAAATTAGCCAAGAGCAACGTGTAAGCGCCTGAGTGGCTGTCAGAGAAGGGCCTGTTCAAAGCCACCACCCGTGCCGAGCAGTTAGAAAGCGGCTTGGAAGGAGCGGTGCTTCTCGCTTGGAAAGGCAGGGAGACCTGGGGAACGAGGACCGGGCTTGGAAGGCAGGAGGACTGGGTCGTAGCCCTGGTGGCTACTTCTAAGTGGAGCCTTGTGGCTTTTGGTTAGTAAGTCATCTTGCCTGGCTGGCTTCCAGTTCTCTTACCTGTAAAACATGGGAACTGAACTAACTGGAGCTTATCATCTTAAACTTTTCTTTATCATATTGGAGGGAAAAGAATCTTTAGCAAACAGGACTGTGGCGATGAGGAGAAAACCTCTCGCTACTCACTGCCCTTGCCCATTACAGTTTTGGGTGGGAGCCTCCTGCGAATAGCGCCCAGGGTTCTGACTCTTTTAAAGAAAATAGGGGGCCTTGGAAGGTAGCGCTCCAATTGCACTGTGGGTGAAATAGTTATTGATTAATGAATGACAGGTGGATAGTGTTTAGGGTCTTTAAAGATGCCTGCGACATGGGGTTTTGCTATGGAGATTTTAAAGAAAACGCATGCCGAGGTTTTGAAATGGCATTTGCAGCTCTTCTCGTTGTTCAGTGACTTGCGATGCCTTGTTTATGCCACTTGATCCAGGCCGATTGGCTGCTCTTGAGGAGCGGAATAACTAAGAAAGAAGGATAATGGCATACTTTTCCACTGGACAGTCAGATCTTTCTACAGTAGTTTTTTTTTTTTTTTTTTTTTTAATGGCTGTACCTGCAGCACATGGAAGTTCCCAGGCTAGGGGTCGAATCAGAGCTGCAGCTGCTGGCCTGCTCCACAGCCACAGCAATGCCAGATCTGAGCTGCATCTGTGACATACACCACAGCTCGTGGCAATGCCAGATCTTTAACCCAATGAGCAAGGCCAGGGATAGAACCCACGTCCTCGCAGACCCTGGATCTAATCCTTAACCCACTGAGCCACAATGGCAACGCCTCTACAATAATTCTAAAATAATGAGCTAACACATAACAAGTTACTAATACTTATATAATAATAAGGAAGAAATGATAATTTAGAGTAAAATAGTTAAAAATACTTTGGTGCAATTTGGTCTCTTAATAAAATAGACGTTCTCACATTCGCTGTTTAAAATTAGGTGTTTAGGATTTTGGATCCTGTTTCTTGGATGCTCCTCTGGCTTTCCCTAAGTAGAAAATTCAGTTCGAGTCGTTTCTTGGGGAGGAGACCTTCCAGAGCTTTCTTTCAGCGGTCTTCCTCGCTTCTCCTGAGCATGACCATGCAGCAGGGAGCAGGCGGGTTTGCAGCGTGTGACGACGGCCAGATTACTTCCACAGCAGCTGCGAGTGAGTGAGTGACAGCCTGATCCTCCCAGGCTGTTTTTATCTGAAAGGAGTGATTTTTAAAGGAGTGACCCAAGTGAATCTATCATGTTGGACTGTGTAAGAGTAAACTTACTGGGTAGTTAAGTTTTCCCGAGGCGTCGCGCACAGCATCTCTCCTCTGCATATTCAAAAAGCCACACTCTCAGCAGCACACCTTTTGCAGGTTTGAAACTCCTGCTTTAAAAACTTGAGAGTGAAGATCCATGGGCCCCTAAGGGCTTGGACCTCAGCCCTCTGCCCTGGCATCCTGGAACTGCCAAGTCAGATGCAGCTGGGCTTTGAAGCTTTCTTGCCACGTTTCGAATGCTTTCCCGGGTCTGCTCTCAGAACCCCAGCTGTACACTGGGCAGCTTCTCAGCTCTGGCCATGGCCTCCGTACTGGCTTTGATTTCTCTCTAGGCCAGCCCTTCCCCAGGGAAGAGGGGCCTCGGCATCAGGGCCTCTTCCCTCTTCCCCAGGTCCAGCGTGGGGTTTTGGCAAGGAGAGTGGACACTGCAGGAGCCGAGGGGTGAGGAGGAGCTGGGAGGCTTCCCTCCTTTACAGAGAAGGTGTCTGGGCTGACGGGTTGGGACGGCGGGCAGAATTGGAGAGAAGCAACAATGGCAGAGAGCCGAGGGTGAATGAAGCAGCCCCCCTGCTCTGAATTCATGCTGTCACACCAACGGAAAAATCCGTGTTTGGGTTTGGAAAAATAGTTTAATCCCAGCATACCAAAACTCAGCATTGTAATCACTGGTCCATTTCTCTCGCTGGGGTAAGGAAGGGAAGGCCTCCCAGAGAGGTATCATTGGAGCTGAGTCTGAAGGGACAGTCACCAGCTAGCAGGCCTTGAACCCTAACTACAGATCACTTGACTTGGTGGGTGACCGACAGCAAGAGTTTCCCATAGAGTTACATGCTCTTCCTGCCAGTAGTTCAGTCGCTGGTGGTGTTGGGGGCTGGGGGGTGTAGGTAGTGCTTCTGCTGTTCTTCCAAGCCAGCTTCTGCTTCATTCAGCGACATCTCTTCTACCCTTCTTGTCTTTATAACAGAAGCTTCCAGTAATCACTTGAGCAGTTCTGTGTGTTATTCTTAGTGGGTAACACTTTTGATGCATTAACACCTCATAACATTTCACACGGAGTTGTTTTTTTCTCCCCCATGACTTTAGCATTTAAGAATATAAAGACACGTTAGGATTTTGGATCCTGTTTCTTGGATGCTCCTCTTTTCGGAGGCTTATTCACGAAAGCTTTTTTTTTTTTTTTGCTCATGCCTTTTCTTTAATGGGCATTAAATTGGCCCATTGTTTGTCACACCTGTTCTCTGAGCTGCTAGTTGGTGTATTTGAAAATACAAAGTGTATAACAATCACTTTTTCTATCTGAAGACCTTCTCTTCTGCTTTATCCTGTTTCCATACGTGTGGATTTCTTGCTATTGCATTTTTGGAACGGCTTTTCAATTCACCTTCTTTTTGGTCAAGACTTGGGCAACACTAGGCCAAACCTTAGCTGCTTAAATTGCTATTTATTAAGGAGTCCCCGTTGTGGCGCAGTGGTTAACAAATCCACCTAGGAACCACGAGGTTGTGATCCCTGGCCTTGCTCAGTGGGTTAAGGATCCGGCGTTGCTGTGAGCTGTGGCGTAGGTCGCAGATGCGGCTCGGATCCCATGTGGCTGTGGCTCTGGCGTAGGCCGGTGGCTGCAGCTCCAATTGGACCCCTAGCTTGGGAACCCCCGTGTGCCTCAGGTGCGGCCCTAGAAAAGGCAAAAGGACAAAAAAAAAAAAAGTACTTAATATTTTCCCCTGGATGTTACTGTCTCTGAGACCTCTAAGTCTTTGTTGAATGTGTTGAATCACAATTTCGCTGTTTTATTAGACGGCTTTTTGGGACCCCAAAGCGGTACTGCTCAAAACTATGATCAGGAGACTTCCTGTTTATAGTATAGATTTCTTGAACCCATCCCAGACCTACCAAATCAGAATTTTGAGAGCTCAGATATTTGCATTTTTAAAAGCTTCTTAGGGGGCAGTGTGCGCACAGGGTTTTTGAATGTCTGCCTTGAGCATTCACTTATTTGGGATTTATTACCTAATTTTCTCTAGGACATGCATGAATGAATTTTGGCCTTTCGTTCTGTGGACTTTCTTTGATTTGAATTCTGTGCAGCGCACTCCTCCGAAAGAGTAGGTCGCACTTTCCCTGTAACTCAGCAGGTACAGAGAAAAGCAGGCTCCAGCAGTATTATCTAAACCCAAGTCACAGGACCCTCTTAGGCCTCTTGTGGATGTGGCACGTTAGAAATACACACAGCCAGCAGACTTACACATGATGCTTAGAAATCACCTTCCTGGGTCACCGAGGACGAGGGAGTGCATTAGACATTAGAATGTAGCTAGTCTAAGCTCTGGAGCCTTATAATAATAGTAATTAACATAATGATACTTGGTATTTCTCAAGTGTCTTTAAAGCGAAGGCCTTACACTGCAGTATTAAACCTGGTAGGCAACACCTTGGCGAGCGAGGCCAGTGTGAATCAAGTTTCTCATTTCATAGGTTCAAAACCTGAAGCCAAATAAGAAACTTCAGCTTCAACCCTTCTCTGGGAAAATGATGCCTTCAACTTGGAAAAATGAGACACTTTCAAGGGAAACATTGTGATTTGGAGGAAGCTAGGTTGGGGGGTGGGTAGGGAATTTTGGCCTTCCGGACTCTCTCTGAAAACAACCATTCTTGTTTACTTTAATTAATGCCTAAATAATGCCTTTAGTAACTAGAGTTTTGGGGTTTTTTTTTTTTTTTAACCTGGAAGCCATCAGCATTTTTTTTTTTTTTTAGAATTTCTATGCATTTTATAAATCCCATCTTCCTTTGGGCTCCTTCATCTGCCTGTCCTTCCCTGGGCCTTCTTTATTTTTCAATCATTTATAGAGTCAGCGAATGTTTAAAAATAAAGAAATAACCTTCTAGAAGGGACCCCAAAAAAATCATATCATCAGGCCCCTTTGTTTTATAGGACAAGGTACTTGAGACTAGAAAGGTTACATTAAAAGACTGGCCCAGAAAGTTTGGGTATGGGAGATAGGAATTTTAAGTTCTACGCTCTTAGCTAATTTCAGTTGTGCAGAACAGTGTAAGCAAGTGTAGTCACCGGGTTTTCCGTTAGATCTTCAGGCTTTATTCATCTTACAGCTGAAAGCTCGGATCCTTTTACCAGCCTCTTATTAATCCCCACCCCCACCTCCAGACCCTGACAACCACTTTTCAACTCAGTTTCCAGGCTCTATTAGATTTGTGTTTTATCACATATCTTTTCTTTTTTTTCTTGGTATTTTTGCCATTTTTAGAGCGGATCCCCCGGCATATGGAGGTTCCCAGGCTAGGAGTCTAATCGGAGCTGCAGCCGCCGGCCTACACCACAGCCCACAGTAATAAGGGATCCGAGCCGCATCTGCGACCTACACCACAGCTCACGGCAACACCAGATCCTTAACCCACTAGGCAAGGCCAGGGATCGAACCCGCAACCTCATGGTTCCTAGTCGGATTCATTAACCACTGAGCCACTACGGGAACTCCACGTATCTTTTCTTGAATGAGCTGCTCATATATACATATATATATTCATATATTTATTTGACATATATACATATTTTATGGCTGCACCCACGGTACATGGAAATTCCCAGCCAGGGGTCAAATCTAAGCTGTCTGACCTGTGCCTCAGCTAGGACAACACCAGATCCTTAACCCACAGCACCAGGCCGGGGACAGAACCTGTGCCTCCACAGCCCCTCGAGCCACTGTGGTTGGATTCTTAACCCACTGTGCCACAGTGGGAACTCCTAGAATGTATGTTAAATGAATATAGTTTTTTAATTTTTTTTTTTTTGCTTTTTTTGGGGGGGGTGCACCCATGGCATATGGAAGTTCCCAGGCTGGGGGTCGAATTGGAGCTGCAACTGCCGACCTACACCACAGCCACAGGAATGTGGGATCCAAGCTTCGTCTGTAGCCTACACCACAGCTCATGGCAACGCCAGATCCTTAACCCACTGAGCGAGGCCAGGGATCAAACACACATCCTCATGGATACTAATCGGGTTTGTTACCACTGAGCCACAACGGGAACTCCAAAATGAATACAGTTTAGAGCTGAGAATCAGTTCAGGTCGTTGTCAGAGAGGCTGTGTAGTTATTACCATTTTTTTCCCTCTGTTTTTCTTTCTTTTATATTCTTTTTTTAACTTCAACTTTTGAGCCTACGGTTATTTCCTTATTATTTTGCTACCTTTTAAATTTTCTCCCCTTTGCTTTTCTGCATCCTTCCTCTCGTCTCCCTTCTCTCTCTCTTCTGCTTTTATGAACTGTTGCTTCCTAATTAAATATCCCAGAAAAATAAAATTTAATAAGTTTTTAAAAATCCTAAACATTTTTAGGATTTAAAGCCAACAGAATTAAAGGGAAAAAAAGTCCTGGGAGACTTCTGGAATATTCAAGGGTTTTTTTTTAAGCACTTCAACAGCGGTAGAAATAAATCATTCTTTATTATCTCAATCTTCAGCCGCTAATAGCTCAGCTGCAAATGTATACATAACTAGCACTGCTCTCACTGGTGATTTCTGGTGACCTTTGCCTTACAAATAAAATGAAGAACAGTCCCTACGATAACAGATTAAGAATTTGAATAGAAGAAGATAGGAAATTGATTCATTTATTCATCAAATAATTGACTGATAGAAAGGGTTTATCTCCTTATAGATAGAGTACATCTATTTTAATGCAAGCTCGTGAGAATCCTGGTGATTTATGCAACAGACGTCTTCACCTTCTTGCCAAGATGACTGAGCTCAAGGTACACAGTAAATGTAAGAGTACATGGGAAAAATGGAAAGGGCCATACAAAAGCCTCGTATGAGTGATTTCATATTTGAAGCAGCTCAGCTCTGTAAATATGTATTGGGAATCTGAAAAATAACTGTTAGGGTGCTGAAGGCCAGGTTGTTGGAGATACTGAGCTATGGGGAGAAAAGTAGAAACTGAAGGAACACAGTATTTAGTCTTCCCTTCGGGAAAGAATAGTGGAGGGACAGAAATACGAACCACGTAGTTCCCCATCCTAACCTCCAGATGGCGCTGTCAGCCATAGGCAGCCCAGTTGCTGTTCCATCAGGCTTCCAGTTGGATAGCAGGGGAGTGGAAGGAGTGTGGGACTAGTCGTTGTATTAAACGTGAGTAATTCATAACAGGATGTTAGGCATCCTATTTACCTGTGTTCTCTAGATCACTTTACCGTTTTCACCCCCTCTGAGAAAAAATTAGAGTCATCTGATGTGGTTTGGGTATGAAATAATGCTAGTCATTACGATTAGCTCTTCCTTTTGTGTTGCTTAAAAATTTATTTTGGCCTCACTAGATCTTTCTAAGTACATATACCTACGCTTAAGAGACAGCCTGAAAAAAACTTATTTCCCTACTTTCTCTGCCTTGTAGTTAGTTTTTATTCTTCCCTCAAGGTTCAGATCTAGCGTCGCCTCCTGTCCAGAACCTTCCTTGGCACTGTTCTACCAGGCAGAGTTCAGAACGCGCTCCCTCGTACTCCTACCTGGCTGCTGGTGCTCTATAATAGTTCTTCTCTCATTGAATTAAAATTGTGTTCAACTTATCTATCTCTGCCACTAACTGGAAGATTCTAGAGACCATATATTATTTATATTTCTATATCCACTTGCTGAATACAAAACCAAATACAAAACCTGGCAGGTATCAGTCACAGAAGAAGTTTTAAATATTTGGGAATTACAGTTCTTCCTAGACTATTTAAAGAGTATTACATTATTAGTTGTTCCGGAGCAGTCTTTCCCAGGATTATAAAGAAGCTATTAGGAGTATCTTATAAAATAATTGACTTTCAAAGACTTTTAGAAAGAAGTATTTATCTTAAAAAGGGAAGGGTCTAAGATCGGTTCCAAGGACCATGCTATACATACAGCTTAAATTTTTTTTTTCTTTTTTGTCTTTCTGCCTTTTCCAGGGCTGCACCCGAGGCATATGGAGGTTCCCAGGCTAGGGGTCTAATTGGAGCTGCAGACGCCAGCCTTCTCCACAGCCACAGCAATGCCAGATCCAAGCCGCATCTGCGACCTACACCACAGCTCACGGCAACACCAGATCCTTAACCCACTGAACGAGGCCAGGGATCAAACCTGCAACCTTATGGTTCCTAGTTGAATTCGTTAACCACTGAGCCATGATGGGAACTCCAGCTTATCTTTTTTTTACTCTGGGTCTACTCCCCGTGCAGCAGATACATGGAATTTTAAGACTTATTTGGAATTTTAATTTTTATGACTTATATTTGGAATGCATTTTTTATTATTTTGATTGAAAAAATAAATCTTTTCTTTAAATGAGTTTAAGTGGTCTAGGGACATCTTTGAGTAGGAGGCCAAATTTGATTCAATATTATAAATTTTTAAGTGAAACTTAATGGGAAAATGTGATTCACTCCATTCAATTCAGTAGACAGAAATCTTTTTCATAGCCAACTTTTCTTTAAAGTGAATTATGCGTTTCTCTTTATAAAACAAATGCCTTGGTCGATAATATTTAGACTTCGGGGAGAATGAAAATAGTAAGCTCTTTAACCTAAAGAAAATCGTAAGACTTTTTTTCTTACAAAAATAACATACCAGTTATTTCCCTGTGTATGGAAAATTTCCATTTCTGTAATCTTGCCTGGAAAAGTTTCTCCTGGGCAATTCAGAACTCTAAAGAAAAGTGTTTCAGCATCTTCAGTGAACATTTTTTATCAAGTGCCTGCGATGGGAAGGTCATATAATAGTCCCTTGGAAAAACCCCACTTCCCCAAAGGTGAGACTCCTGGCAACCCCCTGGAAAAGAGCCTTGATCCCTGGACTCACAGAAAGGGAGTGTGAGTCTCCAAGAGCCTGTTTTAAAGACACACTGTGATTTTTACACTGACCTGGCAAATGCGTTTAGCCTCTTTTTATTCCCGTAGTGTATGTGAAGCAACTTATAAGAAGGTAGGTAGGCTGCTGAGTATACTTTTGGTAGCAGCGGAAAACACGGCTTTGAAAAGAAAAAAAGAGGAAAAACACCCACTCAAATTAAAATATATTAAGTGTGTACATAATACATCCCAAGTGTTGGCTCTGCATCCTTGATACAGTTTAATAGAGTAAAATTCATTCATGCTGTTCAAGAAATGATTTAAGGACATGGGCAGGGGGAATCAGCCAGTCTTGGGTTCTAATCTCAGACCCACTACGTACCAGTGCTAAAATCATGAGTGATGTTACCCAAGCATCTGCTGAACTTTTCTTCTGTGTCAGAAATGTCATGAAAACAGATCAAAAACAAACTAGAAAGTTATCTCTCACAACAAACACAACAAAAGCGAACGTCATTTCTGTATAAGCTGATCAGAACACTTACGACCTCTTTGCGAAAGAATCAAGAATAATGTCCTTCAGTTTACAAAGGAAGAGATGAGGGAACTAACAAATATGGACCCGTATTCACGTCACCTGATGACCCAGAAATTCAATGTAAAAACAGCACAATATTTGCATCCGCTTTCTGTCAGCAGGACACTAAAATTACACAAATAAACTCAAAGTGAAGGCGCTCATTTAGGGAGAAAAGATAGACATCCAAAGGAAAAGCAAAAATGACTGCTTATATAACGTGCATCCATAACAGGAAATGCTGGTATACACACCGTTCTCTTGATAAAGTTGTTCCCACTTTACGCTTCACTGTGGGGTCCGAAAACTGTCGGCAGCAAAGGTGGTTTCTGGTAAGGGACGCCCGGTCCCCATTCTGGATCTCTGTGCTACTACTGTTTGACCCTATAAGAGTTTCCAGGAGGGTTCCTCTCTCAGGCCTGGCAATATTCACACTTAAGTTTGTACTCTGCATCTCTCAAGCCTTGAAGCTCTCTGCCTCCTTCATCGTTTGGAAGCCACATGCTGACTCTTTCAACATTATACTGCCTGTAAAAGGGCAATATAACACAGCTCGGGACTTCTACCAGACTTTTTTTTTGGGGGGGTGGCCACACCCGAGGCATATGGAGGTTCCCAGGCTAGGGGTCTAATCGGAGCTACAGCTGCCGGCCTATGCCACAGCCACAGCCACACCAGATCCAAGCTGCGTCTTCGACCTACACCACAGCTCATGGTAACACCAGATCCTTAACCCACTGAGCAAAGCCAGGGATCGAACCCGCAAACTCGTGGTTCCTAGTCGGATCTCTTTCCACTATGCCACGACTGGCACTCCCTACCCGACTTCTTGATCCTACTTGCCTAATGCAGCTTTTGTCTTCATTATTATTATTTATTATTGCATGATTGACACGTTGACTTTTTAGTTAAGGATTGTGGGAAGTTTTTAAAACAGAAAAGAAGTTGAAGTTGGCAAAGTAGGAAATTTTTGTTTATTCTCATTAGCGCCTTTGTCCTTTCTTTCCCTGTTTCAAGTTATCACCTGTGCTTTACGCTGTCTGGCAGCCTCAGTTCTGCTTTAGTGCATGCCTGGAAATTTTACTGGTATGGGAGGCATAGTTTGGAGCTTTAGCGCTATCAGCAAAATTCTCTTTTCTCTTTTCAATTGAATGGGTGAGGGAGAAAGCATTTGATCTGAAATTCCTATGTTCTGAGGGAGTTGACCTATGTCAAGGCATTTCAGGAGTTTCTATTTGTTTGAAAAATGAAAAACATAGTCCTTTATTCATTCAGCCAGGTTTTTGTGTGTGTGCCTATCAGATGCTAGGCACTGCGCTAACATTGCTTGGGTGGGGGGATAGCACGCTGCGGAATAAGACATCACATTCACAAGAATACAGTCTGTTCGAGTTCCCTGGTGGCCTAGCAGGTTAAGGACCCAGTGTTGTCACTGCTATGCCTCTGGTTGCTGCCGTGGCTCAGGTTTGATCCCTGGCCCAGGAACTTCCACATGCCACGGGCAGGGCACAAAACAAAAAACAAACAACAAAACCCCCCACAATCTATTGTTAGAGACGACCACAGATGCAGCCTCCTGGAGCGGTGTGATGAATCCCATCAGGAGAGAGCACACAGACGCCCGGGAGCCCCAGTGGGAAAACACTGTGTTGTGTCTTCGGGGGGCCCAAGGACTCACTGAAGGGGTGGCTCCTGACTAGGACACTGAAGGAAGAATAACATTTTCCCAGGAGGGGAAGGACGGGAAGGACATTCCCGACCGAGGGGACATGTGGACGAGACGCAGAAGGGAGTGTGTGCCTGGCATTTTCAGGCACTGTAAGGGGACCAGTTTGGATGTTTTTTCATGAGCGATCCTGGCTGTAGCTCCATCATGTGCCAGACGTTAGTTAGGTAAGGAAGGGTTCCACATCATCAAAAGAACACCCCCAAACCCCACAAATTATTCCTGTTCAGTATGGTGTGGTTTTTTTTTTTTTTTTTTGCTGGGCATGATGCACAGAGCTTACCTTGTGTTTAGGCTGTCGTCGCTCATGTCCCTCCAGGTCCCCCGTCCCCTGGCCGGCCGTGTTACCGCCTCTCTTCGCACCTCGTGTGGGAGCGTTTCCCCCTTTCACTCAGCCGCGGTGCTGGGCTGCAGAGCAACAGTTTAAAGGAGGCCACACACGTGCATCTGCACGTAGTCACCACCCACACACTCATACAAATGTGCTTCTTTTGTATTCCCTTCCATTATTCCCAATAAAAAAATTGAGCTCCCGGGAGGTACTTTCTAAATATTTGGTGGCTTTTTTTTTTGGCTCACGCACCAGCATCTCACACATGCAAATGCTGCATAGACATTTATCCCCAGAACTGAATTAAGTCAGTATGGAAAGGGACACAATAAATTAAAAAAACAAAAACAAAAACCAAAAAACCCACTTGTGAGTAGGTGGGACTTCGTAATGAAACCGAGTGTGGGCACATGAGCGAAGGATGTGACTGGGTGGGTGGGAGCGACAGTGAGGACGAGGAGAGTTTGGAAAATACAGCAACTCTTGGTCTAAGAGTTGTCAGAAGCTGGTACATGGAAGAGTTGTACTCTCCGTGCCTTTTTTCTCTGCCTTAATGCGATGTAGTCACATTTCTGGGGACTCCTGCGGAGTGAAGGCTGTGAGCTGTGGTCCTCTGTGAATGTACTAATGGTGGTTCATAGTCGTGGCGATCCCGCTCTCGAGCTGTGAAGAGCCAGCTTTCCAGCACATTCCCCTTGGAGGAAAGGCTCATCACGAGGAAGCATTTGAAGCAGCCTGACGTCTTCAAGGAATCATGGGTTAGCAGGGTTCTCTTTAAGTGGCTCATAAAGCATTTGAAAAATGGCATGTGAGACAAAGAGCACATGCTCAACCATTGCCCTTTTGGGGGCAAGGACACTAGGTGGCACCTTCTAGTTGGTGTTTTGAGTCACTTGAGCCCCAGGGCTGCTCTGTGACCCCCCAGGGTTCTTAGGGTGGCTCCCGGGGTTGGGGCTGGTGCTGGAGGAAGCCAGTGCTCCACCCCAGGTTTGACAGCTTTCCATCATGCAAATGACTCCAGAGCTTGTCCTGGGGGATTGGACGAGAGCTGGGCTGGGAGTAGGTGGAAAGCAGAAATGAGCTATAGATTTGATGGGGATATGCCAGGTTATCTCCCCCCCCCCCCCCCCCCCGCCAAAGAATGTCTGGTTTTGTCCGCCCTCCCAGTGTTTCAAAGCCCTTTTTTCCTTTTATCCTGGAACGGCTTAGAATCCAGACCCACCTTCCACTTTTCAAGCAAGGGTAAGCCAGAACTCTGGGGCAGACCTGTCCCGGATATTATCCTGAAACCCCGGGAGCAATACTGAGCCCTGCATTCATAATGCAAAAGGGAACACAAGTGGGTGTGTCCTTTTTTGGCACTTGTCCCCACTCCAGTTTGTTCTTTTGCGGTCAAAGAATCTTGCACAGCAGTTACTCAATGCTGAGCTGGTACAGCTGCAGCTAATTTAACCACTCATCTGTTGCGTGAGGTGCTGTTTTCGTTTTGCAGCAGGGGTAAACTGAGGGATGGGATCGTTAATTAGTGCATTTAAAGCCGGGGATGGACTCTGAAAAATCTTGGGCCAAACAAGCGGACACCCTTTTGTTTGCTTTTGATTTCAAATGTAATTCACTATGTACCTTAATTTGCATAAGTTTAAATTTTAGCTTTTGTAACCACTCTTCAGATCCAATTACTAATTCCTAAAATGAATGCCAGTGGTTTCCAATGAAGCCTTTTGCATTTATGCTCCGGGTGGCTGAGGGTTGACAATTGTCTAAACAGAAAATTTAGAAATTCGATACATTGTACCTTTACTGTTTTCAAGCTGCCCCCAGGAGGTGCTTAGGCCAAGATGAAGGAGGTACCCTCTTTGAACCCTGAGTGCAGGCCTCACCCCTGGGCAGTAGAGATAAAGGGCCCTCGAAATTGTATCCCACTTTCTGGAGAAAGACACGTGTGAAAAACTAGAATTTGCATAATGGTTGAAGTATAGACCCTGGAGCCTGAAAGACCTGGGTTCGAGTCTTACTTCCAGTACATAATAGCTGGGCAATACCGGACCAGTTCCTTAACCTTTCTCTGAGTCAGTTTTGTCACCTGTGAAGTGGGCATGAGGGCAGTGGTAAGGATTGAGTTAAAATGTGCAAAGCACTGAGCGTAGTGTCTGGCACACACACAGCCACACACAGGAGGCACCCCATGCGGGAAAGCTCGTCTGGTGCAGCCCCCTCCGTGCTGGGTCCCTTGCTGAGAGCTGCCATGCACAGCAACTCATTTCGTGGTCCCCACCGGCCAGCCAGGTAATCCTCTTCCTTCCACAGCCAGAACAGTGTGAGCTGAACATTTGCATTTTGAAGCATTTTGACTGAATATGACACTGCACTGGTGACATTTTGATAGCTGTCACTGCATGGTTTAGTTCCAACATCTTTCAGCACATTCGGAAGCATCAACCTTTACATGTTGGGGCTTCTCCAGCAGCAATTATAGCCACAAATGAAGAAAAGCTATACATGTTCCCATAAAATATCGAGATTTGTGTCACAGGCCTCTGGTGACAAAGACTTGTTGAACTGCTAGATGTCAGCTTTTTTTTTTTTTTTCCCCTTCAGATAAAATTAAACTATGGAGTAACCATCCAATCCATGAGATTAAATTGGTTTTTGAATCACAAGTCTATAGACAATCAAAACTGGTACCAAATATCTTCATTGATAAACATTCTGTATCATGTGTGGACAGATAAGAGTGGGGTGCCCTCAAGACAAGATGTTCGGAGGCCGGCTTCTGGCATTTTCCCCCTGGTGAAATCCTTGCTCTTCCCCGCACGCCTTCCCCGCGTGCAGCTACTCTGCTTTCTCCATGACCTTCTTCTGAATGTGAAGCTCTGAGCTCTAATGCTTGTTCCAGCCCCCTCAGTAGGTGGACTCTGGTAAAGTTTAGAATTGGTTTTCTTTACAACCACAAATGGCCGCTTTCAAAATAATTCGGTTCAGTGTGGCCTCTTTCACTGTATGAATCAGTAGCTGACTCTCCTGGGAGGCTTTAGAGCTGCAGAGAGCGCCATGCCTCTGGGGTGTGGGGCAGGGGGCTCTTTTCCTGGACTTTGAAGCAGGTCACAGAAAAAGGATCTGAAAAGAAATCCCATGTGACTGATGACCAGGACACCACTGATATCACAACTTAAACTCCTTGTGTAGATAACGCGGAGCCAAGAGCAAAGGTCTAAGAAAGAAGCGTAAGGCAGTCTCCCCTGCCTGGGACGTAGTAACGTGCCAGATTTAGGCACTCATGCCGTGATGAAGGAGAATAATTTAAAAATAAATAAGAATAAAATAAGAATAATAAAAAGGCCTGCTCCCTAGGCCTTAGAAAGAGAAACGGGAAGTAAAGCAGATGGCAGAGCGAGAGAAGTTTTGAGCACAGCCAGAAGAAAGATGAAGGGTGAGGCGAAGTCTGACCCTGTCATGACACAGTGTCCTCCTAAGAGTGCCACTTGGGTAAGATGGGCTGGGCTGATGGAACCGGGTCAGAGGCTGCAGGAGGGACCCACGTGGCCCAAGGCTCTAAGGTGAGGCAATCCAGTGTCACCTGCCCCTTGGGGGTGCTGCCCTCAGGGCACTGCCTACTGCAGATGGCTAGAGTGTTCCAATCCCATCTCACCGCTAGGCCCGCCTCTACTCACCTCTACTCAGCTGGGGAGGCAGAAGCTAACAGGTGATCCCGGAGATGGGAGAAGAATTTTTCCATGGACCCCTCTTCTTCCCAGAAATTCTTAGACTCGGTGATTGATTACAAGGGGCACATCTGGCACGAGGAAACAGACTCAACTTATCACACTTAGTATCTTGAGACCAGGGGCCAGAGGGATGGAGAACAAATGCGAATCCCCCTAAATATCCCGTGACTGGTCACTTTCAGAAATCTTTTCTTTTCTTTTTCCTTCCCTTTTTGGCCATACCCACGTTAGTAGAAGTTCCTGGACTGGGGTTGAACCCACATCTCGGCATTGACCTGAGCCACAGCAGTGACGATGCTGGATCCTTAAGCGCTAGGCCAACAGGGAACTCCATGACCAGTCACTGCCATGCACGCAGTAAAAGTACAGTGCTGGTGGGAACTTGTGCAACTAGAGCAAGGCAGTCCCGGGAGGACACACAGTTGGAGTTTGCTCTTCCCTTC